>NC_143013.1:81323946-81653946 GCF_055824585.1 Amblyomma mixtum
AACGCGACTCAGGCTATGAGGGGCGCCGTAGTGAAGGGCTCCGGAAGTTTAGACCACCTGGGGTTCCTTAACGTGCACTGACATCGCACAAGGCACAACTATGCCACCTTGCTGATAGAGCGGTTGGCTCATTTCGGCTTTCGAGGAACCTTACATGTGATGCGTTTGCAGATCATCCAGGACGATTTAATCTCTTCATTTTTACTTTGAAGACGACGTTGAGGAAGGATCAGGGTTAACTTAGACCAGCTTGGGTTCCTTAACGAGCAACGAAATACCAATTTACCAGCGTCTTTGTGCCCCGTGCACTTCGTGTTGCGCGATACGCGACCCTATGCCTGGTAGCAGACCCCGATAGCTATTGACTTGCTTCAGCAGGGCCGTGGGTGCTTGGAAAAAAATAAATGCGTGCTCTACGAACTAGTAGCGTTTTATTTTTGTGTCTCAACTCATCTTGTAAACGTGAGTCAACGTCTGACTGAGCTCCCACCTTTTCAGTCTGGAAGAAAAGTCCTGTAGGTGTACTATGAAGTCGTATGCGTCTAAGCGGCACACAGTCAACCAGGCGACAAAGTGCGCTCTTCGCCGTCAGTCGGCCAGAAAAAGGGCGACAGTCGGGGCTAGCGCGAACCGATAAGTGGCAAACAGATACGCGGCGAGCCTCCATCAGCGGGAAACGGCGCAGTCGTCGGAACCGATAAGCACTCCGCTCGGGCACATGTATATTCGCGCTCCTCACCACCGGATTCAAGGCACGCACAAAGCGAGCCGATCTACGCCTTTTCCTTACAACTTTCCCAGAATTACCTGCTGTGGTGGCCCTTCAGGAGCCAGGAAATGGCGCCACCCTTGCCAGTTACACGGTGTACCAGCAGGATGCGCAGAGCTGCCTCTGCGTACATAAAAATTACACGGCCTCCCAGGTTGACCTGGATCTTAGCGCTAGTTTCTCCTACGTAATGGTGACGATCCTTCCGCTACGCAAACAGGACCCCCCATTGCACATACTTAACATTTACTGTCCCCCAAAGCTACCAAATGTTACATTCGCAGATGTCTTCAGCCGAGCTTTGAAGGTCGCGAATCGGGATCCCCTCATAATCGTTGGGTACTTTAATGCTCCCAGCACCTTATGGGGGTACACACGTGAAGAGAAACGCGGACGCAAGTTGGCAGAGCTTGTTTCCACACTGGGCCTTACTCTTCACACGGATCCCGCGCAACCCACTCGTATAGGTAACTCCGTTACACGCGATACGTGTCTGGACCTCACCTTTACGAAAAATATTCGCTATGCAGATTGGAGGAACACCGAGGAATCCCTCGGTAGCGACCACTGCATAATTACCACTACAATCCATACCAAGCCACTCACAAGACCACAGGCCAATGCAAAACTACCCGACTGGACCAAATTTAGGAGCAGCTACAACAATCCTCAATCGATAATGGACCAAGGATACTCAACGTGGTCCCAACACCTAGTATCCCACTTGAAATCAGTCGAGCAAAATGTTCAACTCTCAGAGGCGAGCCCGGCGGTGGATAACCACCTCCTCCACCTCTGGGAGGCACGACACAGCCTAGTCCGCCGCTGGCGTCGTCAAAAACACAATCGGAAACTCAAAATTCGCATCGCGGATATCACCCAACAGGCGGCACAATACGCGGCCCAACTCGCCGACTCCAATTGGGTGCACCGATGCAACACTGCAGCTCGGCAAATGTCGAGTCGGAGTACGTGGCGCCTCTTCCGCGCCCTTATTGATCCGGCACAAACCCGTACTGAGACACAAAAACAGCTTCAAAGGGCTATACATAACTTCACTGGAGACACGGCCAAACTGGCCGATGTGCTCCGCGACAAATATTTGAGTATACACCAGGATCCCCGTGGTCAGGCGTACTCGTATGCAGGTTCCGAGAACGCGGATTTAGATCAACCGTTCCAGCTCCATGACCTAAAAGCGGCCCTGGCTAAAATGAAGCGAGGTACAGCACCAGGCCGGGACAAGGTGACGGTAAAGCTTCTTGCCAACCTCCCAGATCCTGCCTACGAAACTCTCCTCGATTACTTCAACACTATCTGGATTGGAAGCACACCACTCCCCATAGATTGGAAAACGGCACTAGTAACTTTCATTCCCAAGCCAGGTAAAGCCATTAACACCGACAATCTCCGGCCCATCTCCCTCACTTCGTGTGTGGGAAAGCTGATGGAGACTATGGTCCGCGACAGATTGTCGGCTTTCCTGGAACAGCAAAACATTTTCGCAGACACCATGTACGGTTTCCGCCCACACCGGTCCGCACAAGATGTCCTGTTGCAACTTCACAAGGAGATTCTCGAACCCGTCGAGCACCCCAGCAATGATAAAGTAGTCGTCGCACTTGACCTGCGGGGGGCTTTCGACAATGTGACCCACGAGATCATCCTATCCCACTTGTCGCAAACAGACTGTGGGCGCAATACTGTCACGACCAGAGGAGCCGTGAAGTTCAGAAGTGCAAGATGCCGGGCTAGTTGGTAATCCATGATGAAATAACAGCGCAAGGAACGGGACGAAAAACACGAAGGAAGAAGACACAGACACGGGCGCTGTTGACAGCGCCCGTGTCTGTGTCTGAAAAAAAAAAAAAAAACAGCGCCCGTGTCTGTGTCTTCTTCCTTCGTGTTTTTCGTCCCGTTCCTTGCGCTGTTATTTCATCATGGAGCCGTGAAGGTAGACGTCGAGAAGAACCCAAGACTGGGAGCCCTTTTTTAATTATGGAGCCAGCTTCCACGACACAGAACAGAACAGCGCGCCACGAGAGCCCACTGCCGCTTCGTCGTCGTCTTCGACTCAGCGCGGAGGCCACGCGGCGCGTTAGGCGCGTGGCATTATTCCCCCCCGCGAAAGCAAACATCGTCTCGATGTGGAATGGGGTATGTACAGTGAGGGGAGGAGGAACAAAAAAAAAATACTGGGGGTGAGGTGAATTATACAGTGCGCTCTAGATGACATGCAGGGAGAGTCAAGTTCACACGTGGGGTAAGGGGAAAAGGTACGAAACAGCGTGAACACAGCGCTCAGTCACGCGAAAAGTACGGCTTTAAGCGCACTACATGCACGATTTCAGGCCGTTGACGCTGAGGGCCGGCGACCACAGTTCCATGGGGAACAACTTCGTAGTTGACGCCGTTCAGGCGGCGCAGGACTCTGTACGGGCCAAAATACCTATTTAAAAGCTTTTCGCACAATCCCTTGCGGCGCACTGGTGTCCACACCCACACGTGGTCGCCCGGCTCGTAGTGCACGTCCCTGTGCCGAAGGTTATAGTGTCGGGCATCGGCGGATTGCTGGTCCTTGATGTGCAAGCGGGCCAGCTGACGGGCCTGCTCTGCTTGCTCCACGAAGTGGCCAGCTTCAGGGGGAAGCTCTGCGTCGCCGTACGGCAGCATGGCGTCTAGCATCATGCGGACCTCCCTGCCATACACGAGACGGAACGGGGTGAACTGGGTGGTTTCCTGCGTCGCGGTATTATATGCGAAGGTGACGTACGGCAAGACCTCATCCCAGGCTTTGTGTTCAACGTCGACGTACATCGAGATCATGTCCGCCAATGTTTTGTTGAGCCGTTCCGTTAGACCATTGGTTTGGGGATGATACGCTGTTGTCGGTCGATGAGCAGTATGGCTAAGCGCTAAGATGTCACGTAGGAGTCGGGCTGTAAACGCCTTGCCTCGGTCAGTAATGACGGCCGATGGGGCGCCGTGTCTAAGCACGATGTCGTGCATAAAGAAGTGGGCAACTTCGGCGGCAGTACCTCGCGCCAGGGCCTTCGTTTCAGCGTAGCGGGTCAAGTAGTCTGTGGCGACTACGATCCACTTGTGGCCGGAATACGAGAGAGGAAATGGCCCCAGAAGGTCCATGCCGACTCTGTCGAATGGTATTTGTGGCGGCTCGATGCACTGAAGCAGTCCAGGAGGCTTGAGCGCGGGTTTTTTTCGCCGCTGGCATTGCCGGCATGTCCGGACATAATGCTTGACACTTGAAGTTAGGTTGGGCCAGTAATAGTTCTGCCGGATTCGGGATAACGTGCGGGTAACTCCAAGGTGGCCGGAAGTCGGTTCATCATGGCAGGCAAGGAGGACTTCATCCCGCAGATCAGACGGTATGACGAGCAGGTAAGTTGTCGGACTTGAAGTAGAGTTCTTTTTATAAAGCACCCCTCTCCGCAGGCAGAACGACGATAGTCCACGAGCTAGGTTGCGTGGTATCTCAGGGCACCCACCTTCGAGATGTTCGATGAGCAGACGGAGCTCGGCGTCGGCACGCTGTCTGGAAACGAGCTCAGATGTGCTGACCGCTCCAAGGAAGCTATCATCGTCGGTGGTGTCTTGCGGAGGAGGTTCGACGGGAGCGCGTGACAAGGTATCAGCGTCGGTGTGTTTCCGGCCTGACTTGTAGGTGACGGTGAAATCGAATTCCTGCAGGCGTAATGCCCAACGTGCTAGGCGGCCGCAAGGGTCCTTTAAATTTTTCAGCCAGCACAGCGAGTGGTGGTCGGTGACGATACGAAACGGTCTGCCATAGAGGTATGGGCGGAACTTGGCGGCGGCCCAGACTACCGCTAAACATTCTTTTTCCGTGGTAGAGTAGTTCAACTCAGCACGCGACAGCGCGCGGCTGGCGTAGGCAATTACTTTGTCGACACCGTTTTGCCGCTGAACTAGAACGGCGCCAAGACCGACGTTGCTCGCATCCGTGTGCACCTCCGTATCGGCATCTTCGTCGAAATGTGCCAGGATGGGCGGTGATTGGAGTAGGCGTCGTAACTCGTCGAAGGCAGTCTGTTGTTCGTTGCCCCAAGAAAATGACGTGTCATCACGGGTTAGGAGAGTCAGAGGGCTGGCGAGCTGGGCGAAGTTTCTAATGAAGCGGCGATAATAGGAGCACAGGCCCAGAAAACGTCGGACTGCTTTTTTGTGGGAGGGGACCGGAAAGGCAGCAACGGCAGCAAGCTTCTCTGGGTCAGCGCGGATTCCGTCAGCACTAATGACGTGCCCGAGGAACTTCAGTTCGGTGAACCCAAAGTGGCATTTTTCTGGTTTGAGCGAGAGGTTGGCGGATCGAACGGCTTTGAGGACAGTCCTGAGGCGGTGCAGATGTTCCGTGAACGTTGCGGAAAAAATGATGACATCGTCAAGATAAACAAGACAGGTCTGCCACTTCAAACCGGTGAGAACGGTGTCCATCATTCTTTGAAACGTGGCAGGAGCACAGCAGAGCCCGAATGGGAGGACGCGAAATTCATACAGCCCGTCCGGTGTAATGAATGCGGTTTTCTCACGGTCCCTCTCATCAACTTCTATCAGCCAATAACCACTTCTGAGGTCGACCGAAGAGAAGTACTTGGCTTGACGAAGTCGGTCGAGGGAGTCGTCGATACGCGGTAGCGGGTACACGTCTTTCTTGGTCACACTGTTCAGCTTCCTGTAGTCGACGCAGAACCGTAGTGTCCCGTCTTTCTTTTTCACGAGGACGACAGGAGACGACCACGGACTGCTTGACGGTTGGATGACGCCGTCTGTGAGCATCTCTTCGACCTGTGTTTGAATAGCATCTCGCTCACGAGGGGACACACGATAGGGCTGCTGATGGATGGGTCGGGCTCCTTCATGCGTGATAATGCGGTGTTTAACGATCGACGTTTGGCGCACTTTGGACGACGACGTGAAACAGACACCAAACTCCCGCAAGAGGTCCTGGAGTTGCCTCTTTTCAGTGGGTGGAAGGCCAGGATTTATGTCTACGCTGGTGACCGCTTCGGCGTCAGCTTCAGGTGTGTCCTCCGCACAAGCAAAGCATTCGGCCACTTCCTGAACATGGTCGACGTAAGCGATGGCTGTGCCACGGAACAGATGTCGATGTTCATTGCAGAAGTTGGTGACAAGGACCTCTGTACAACCTTCATGAAAGGATCCAAGGCCCCGTGCCACCGCAACCCCCTTAGTGAGTACGAGGGAGACATTAGGCTCGACAACCCGGAGTCCCCTATGTGGCTCGTCGCAGGTAACTCTCGTGAGAATGCTGGCACGTGGTGGCACCGTAACGTTATCGTCGGCGACTCGCAGGGCGGACCGAGAACCCTGGTGCGCTGGTTCTTCTGTGGCCATTGCGGTAGAAAACGTCACCAAGCGGTTCGGGAGGTCTATGATCGCACCGTGCTCGCGAAGAAAGTCGATGCCAAGGATGACATCGCGAGAACATTCGCGGAGAACGAGAAACGTGGCAACGAATGTGCAGCCTCGAACCGTAACCCGGGCCGCACACATGCCGAGTGGTGCGACAAGATGTCCGCCTGCCGTGCGTATGTCGGGACCGTCCCAGGGTGTCGTCACTTTTTTCAGGGCCGTCGCAAGCCGTCCGCTAAGGATAGAGTAATCTGCGCCCGTATCGACCAACGCGCTAACCTCCTTTGTGTCGACGAGAACAGGGATATCCAAAGAGACCCTTCCTTCAGCGCGGCCCGTCGATGGCTGTTGTGGATGACTCAGTCGGTGCGGCGGCGGAAACTGGTCGGCGACTGGGGTTGCGTCGTCGGGTCGATTCAAGCGGCGGGTTGAGGGAAACTCTTCGGCGATGCGGCGTTCGGCGTCGGGGCGATTGGGTACGTGCGGCGGCGGAAGCGGGTCGGCGATTGGGGTTAGGGCATCGCGGCGAGTCGAAAGGCGCGTCGGGGAAAACTGCGCAGCGTTGCGGCATCCGACGTCGGGGCGATTAAGTTGCTGCGGCGGTGGAAGCTTTGCGTCGGAACGGCGTTCGGCGGCCTCGCCTCCAAAGGCCGCCGGAGCTAGTTTTCCCGACGAGGGCTCGAGGAACCACGTTGTCCTGAGGCGAAACGGGACCCAGAGGGCGAAGACCGGCGTGGAGAGGGCGATCGCGACTCGCGGCGCGGAGGAGATGGTGAACTACGCTGGCGGGTGACATACTCGGCGATGTCTTGAGGGCGCTCTCCAGGGCGTGGACGGGGGCTGTCGACAGAAAAACCGCGTAGTCCCATTGCGCGATAGGGGCACCGCCGGTAGAGATGGCCGGCCTCACCACAGTGGTAGCAGAGCGGGCGTTGATCCGGAGTGCGCCAGAGGTCAGTCTTCCGCGGTGCCTGGCGCCGATCCGCCCAGTAAGGAGTAGGCTGAGCAGAGTGCACCGCGACCAATGGTGCGGTGTAAGGCAAAGGCCCAGGAGATGGGGCCGCGCGGCGCACGACGTCCGCGTACGTGACTGGCTGGACCGGAGTCGGGTACGGCGCGGGATCGTATGGAGTCGGTTGCGGCGCCGGCACAACTGCAGCGTCTGGTGCTCTGAGGGCCTGCCGGACTTCCTCGCGGATGACGCTGGTGACGGAATCGACGCGAGGGGCAAAGGTTCCTTGAAGGTGCTGCAGCTCCTCGCGGACCACTGAACGGATGAGTTCGCGAAGGGAGTCCGGATTCGTCCTGGGATCATGGTCGAATCGGTCCAACGTTGACAGTGTCGACGACGGACGCAGTTGCCGGGCGTACTGTTGCGATCTCTGCTGCAGCAATTTCTCCATGTGGACGGCCTCGGCCAGAAACACCGCGACGGTGTTGGGCGGGTTCCGCACGAGGCCGGAAAAGAGCTGGTCTTTCACGCCGCGCATGAGGTGCCGCAGCTTTTTTTCTTCAGGCATGGCCGGATCGGCGCGATGGCAAAGACGCGTCACATCCTCGACGTACATGGCAACACCCTCATTGGGAAGCTGAATTCTAGAGGACAGGGTACGCTCCGCGCTCTCCCGGCGGTCGCTGTTGGCGTACGTACTCAGGAGCTGACGTCGAAAGTCCTGCCACGTCGAGAAAGTAGCCTCACGGTTTTCGAACCAGGTACGTGCAGAGTCCTCAAGGCTAAAGTACACGTTACGCAGCTTTGTAGCGGCGTCCCAGCAGTTGAAGGTCGCAACCCGTTCGTAGTGCGCCAACCAATCTTCTGCATGTTCAAACAGGTCACCGTGAAAGGGCTTAGGCGTTCGTGGGGTCTGAAGAGTGAGATAGGTAGGGCTGGCTGCAGGAACAGTCGGAGGCAGGGCGGGTATTGGCGTCGCCATGAGCGTAGGGGTAGTCGCGGGCTCACCGACAAAAGGGAGGGCCTCGGGGGACAAGCCTCGGATCCTCCGGCTGGCACGATGGACAGGGGTGGTCACAAGAGGCGGGCGTGTCGAGTCGTCCTCAGGAGTAGGGAGCATCGGCCGCACCTCCACCGTACCCCGTACCCCGCACCTCCACCAGTGTCACGACCAGAGGAGCCGTGAAGGTAGACGTCGAGAAGAACCCAAGACTGGGAGCCCTTTTTTAATTATGGAGCCAGCTTCCACGACACAGAACAGAACAGCGCGCCACGAGAGCCCACTGCCGCTTCGTCGTCGTCTTCGACTCAGCGCGGAGGCCACGCGGCGCGTTAGGCGCGTGGCAATACTTTCAATTATATCAAACAATTCTTTACAGATCGCCAATCCTATATCCCGCTGCAAGACACAGAATATGGCCCATATCAACTTGGCACACGAGGGACCCCACAGGGAGCTGTCCTCTCGCCATTATTATTTAATCTGGCCATGATGAAGCTCCCTACCCAGCTGGCAGAGGTCGCCGGTGTGCAGCACGCTCTGTATGCGGACGACATCACCCTCTGGGCAACACAACAATCGCTTGGAGACATCGAGACCAACCTGCAACAAGCGGCAGCTATTGTGGACGAATACGCTCGTCGCTGTGGTCTTGAATGCTCCCCGAGCAAATCGGAATTTGTGCACATACGCCCCAACTCAAAGTGCACAACCAAAATTGCCCTTTCCCTACTTAGCGGACCGATACCTGAACACGAGGAGATCCAGGTACTGGGGCTTTTCATTCATCATAGGCGCAAGATAGACACTACCCTAAACAAGCTACGTAAGGTGGGGGACCAGGTGGGTCGGATGCTCCGCCGGGTGTCCAATAAAAAGGGGGGACTACGATGCAAAGATGCCCTGCGGCTGGCCAATGCATTCGTGACCAGGCGGATTTTATATTCGGCTCCCTACCTCCACCTACCCAAATGCGATGAGAATGCCTTAGAAGTAGTTCTCCGCAAGATTTATAAGAGAGCGCTCGACCTCCCCATAACTACGTCCAACAAGCGTCTCCTCGGTCTGGGGATGGCCAACACCTTTGGGGAGTTACGAGAAGCTCATCTTAACAATCAATACTTGCGCCTAAGCAAAACACCTGCGGGGAGCCGCCTTCTGACCCGCTTACACATATCCTACGCAACACATACAGAAGAACGGGTCCGCATCCCTGAAGCCTGGCGCTTTGCACTCCAGGTGCGACCCCTTCCGAAGAACATGACTGCAGACACCCATGATGGTCGCCGTCTCGCGCGGGCGGAGGCTATTTCTCAACAATATGGCCATATGCCAGGTGTCTTCTATGTGGATGCGGCCGGCCCACACCATGGGAGTTGGTACACGGCGGCCGTCATCCACCAAAACACTACAGTTCAGGGCCTTACTTTCCGTGCCCCAAACATTACATTTGCGGAAGAGATCGCCATTGCACTGACCGCCACAGATCCAGAGTCCCGAGTCATTATTACGGACTCCAGGGGCGCCTGCCGCAATATTGAGCAAGGGTATAATCCAGACCGTGCTTTCTCCACGCATGCGTATATACAGGGTTTCCGATCCATCGTACCATCGTGTGGGCTCCGGCTCATGCGGGTCTTGAGGGGAACGAGGCAGCCGACGCTGCCGCCCGCGCGCTTACTCACCGGGCGTCGCCTCATCCGCAGCCTGATCCGGAATTCAATTTCAATCCGGCCATCACCTTTAAAGAGATCACCTCTCTTTATCAAAATTTTCATGGTCTCTATCCCCCTCCCTGTAAAGGCCTCACCAGGGTGGAGGAGCGCTGGCTTCTCCGCCTCTATACCAATACTGTACTGTGCCCGGCAGTATACTTAAGCACTTCAATTCTTCTTTCTCGGGTGCGTGCCCACACTGTGAGGAGGAGTTTTCTGACACCTACCACATGGTGTGGGCATGCCCTTCCAATCCTGCCTACCCACCCCACCTCCACCCCACTCGAGAGGACTGGGAAGCTGCCCTGCGCGGCTGCTCCGAACTCCATGCCCAACAGGCATTGGTAGCTAGAGCCCGGGGCGCTGCGGAAGCTACAGGGATCCCGGACTAGGGATCCCTCCTAGTGTTTGTAAGGGGCGGGCCCTTCCGGCTCGCCCCATCGACCTCTCACTGTAAATAGAAATAAAAGTTTTCCTCCTCCTCCTCCTCCTCACCACCGGACGCCTGTTTCACACACGTTCGGAAATGCAGAATTGCTAAGACTGTAACTCAATTGCGATGTGCTGGGTTTTATGGCACATAGGCAACTCAGGCCATCATGAACCAAACTCATGTAACTCAGTTGGGCATTAAAAAGTTTGCACGTGTAAGGTTTGAAACTGAATGCAGCGATGGACCGCTGCAATTACCAAATTACAATCAAAACGGCTGACAGATAACGTTTTGACACGATCACGAGCAAATTTTGCGTAATTAACTTACTAAAAGTCTAAATGCTTTCATGGCATCCGTCACCACCATAACCGGGAACGAGCAATAATTTTATCTCAAAAGGCCTATTTTTGGAGAATATAGTCTCCCCACGAACACCCCGTGAATATGGTGGGTGCACAGCTGTAGGTTATTTCTTCCCATAGCTTCTGCGCACGAATCGCATTTCGGGTTGCATGACGTTGTTCTTTTATTTACGTAACTTAGTCATTAAGTCCTTCTTCTTGGAATAGCCCAACGAAATGGTTTCCTTTGCAGTGGTAGATGTCAGCTTGTTCCAGCCTCATTTCTTGCCCTTTTCCTTTTCTTCTTCCATGCCTACATTCCAATGAGACAAGGGATGGATTTATAACCTACTTTTGGATGGGTCCGTATATGCAGGGCACGGGCTATAGGGGCATTTCTCCATGGAGAATGAATAATAATGATAATAAAAAAATGGAGTTGACAATTTAGCTCCGCCTTAAGGGCATAACGCGACAGCCTTAATGGGTCAATGCCCACTTATGCGAAATCGGCCATTCTGTACGCTTTACAGTCATAGATCCATGGGCGTCCTCACACCAATCCCGGCGCAGTGGTGCAGTGGTTAAGCGATGCGCCACTGCCCTGCGATGGCAGGTGCTGCCACCGGTGGGGCTTGTTTGACCCAGGCTGCTCTTGCTGAACAGCCCCTCGCAATGAATAATTACTTTATCTTCCACCTGTCGTGGTGGGCAGTATGTTCACAACCCATGCGCAGGTTGTGATGAGTTGCATCACTAGGAATTTTTTCGTGGATTTTCCGCTCACGGTCAACGGGGACGACACCGGCTTTTCTGCGACTCGGAACCCTGAATGGTCTCACGTTAAAGTTGCACAAATGAGCGCAAACAATTTCTTGTTTAATGCCACCCCTCGCTCATCAAGCTTAAATACACCTTCGAAATAGATCACCGACATTGTGCCTGTATACGTCTGATGGAAATGTTATTTAAGCTTGCTCCTCTTCGTACTGGACATGTCGAATCCTATACAATTGTGCAGCTCAATGTCGCGCAAACAGGAACTATACGTGTTCGTGAGGTGCGCCGATATAGCGCGCCAAGTTCGCCCTTCGACTAACCCCTATAGATACGCACGTACGCTGCATGCTCTATACGCGTTGGCGTATACCACACACGTGCCTATGCGGATCCGTTGAGGTGCGGCCCCGGCGCGTTATCTGTGCACCTCTCGAACAAGTACGAAGCACGTGTTTGCTTCGTGTTCGTGAGCTAGGAGCAACCCTTGGACAGGCACAGCATGGAACCTCCCCCACAGTATGAAACACGGGGATGGTCCGCAGGGAGCGATATCGGCTCCGAGTGAGCGGACATAGTTTCCGATAATGCCGCAATGCCACCTTGCTGATAAGGTGGACTCGGTAGAAAAATTTACCTCCGTCTCTTGCCTGGAAACAGGAGCTGAATTGCGGCTATAGAGGGATAAGCGGATAGTTCTCGATTCGGAGAATGTCGCGATGTCACCTTGGTGCGTAGAGGCTGCAGCTTCCAGCTCGTTTGAAAAACTTTATATTTGTACTTAGCTATGCCCAATGGTCGGGAAGTACAGGCTTCAGGCATAAAGTGTCAATGCTGAAATCGGTGAGCGAATTCAGAAAGAGAATGCTAAAATGTTTGCACCTGGGTGCCATTTACTTGGCTGTTTTCTATCAGCCTTACAAAGAAACGCACTGCACTAAAGCTGCCACGTGATGGGGGTGAAATCCGCTGTTATCCGGATCTCTATCCTATACAGGGCTGTGCGCGTATATACACTGGACGAGAGATATGTGCCAACAGCTGTCACATATATGGCAGCTTTTGTATTCCGCAGGCTTAAATTTTAAGGCTGGCAAATGTTACTCTTGTGTAAAGTAAATGGCACCTTCGGGCAAACATTTCAGCCAGCTGTTCTTCAAGATCACCTACAACTTCTGATTTCACATTTTGGAAGTTGTAGGTGCCATTTACTTTACACAAGGGTAGCATTTTCCAGCCTTAAAATTCATAAAGCCTGCGGAATACAAAAGCTGCCATATGTGTGACAGCTATTGGCCCATATATTTCTCGTCCAGTGTATATACACGCACAGCCCTGTAAAAATTGGTAAATTGGTAATTTGGTTTTTGAGGAAAGGAAATGGCGCAGTATCTGTCTGACATATCTCGGCGGACACCTGAACCGCGCCGTAAGGGAATGGAGAAAGGTGGGAGAGAAAGAAGAAAGAGAGAAGAAAGAGGTGCCGTAGTGGAGGTCTCCGGAATAATTTCGACCACCTGTTGATTTTTCACGTGCACTGACACCGCACAACACACGGGCGCCTCTTGCGTTTCGCCTCCATCGACATGCGGCCGCCGCGGTCGGGTTCGAACCCGGGTACTCCGGCTCGGTAAACGGGTGCCTCACCACTGAGCCACCGCGGCGGGTCGCAGAGCCCTGTATGGGATAGAGATCCGGATAACAGCGGATTTCACCCCCATCACGTCACATTTTAACCCGCCGCGGTAGCTCAGTGGTTACTGCGCTCGGCTGCTCACCCGAAAGACGCGGGTTCGATCCCGGCTTCGGCGGCGGAATTGCGATGAAAGCGAAATTCTAGAGGCCCGTGTGCTGCGCGATGTCAGTGCACGTTAAAGAACCCCAGGTGGTCGAAATTTCCGGAGCCCTTCGTTACGGCGTCCTTCATAGCCTGAATTGCTTCGGGACGTTAAACCCCAATAAACCAATAAACGATTTCACATTTTATTCTTGACACCAATATTTGCAAAAATAGCTCTTTTGTTTTTCTGACAACATCTGACACTGTTTCTGTGACACTGCGTCTCCAAGCAGCACATGTAATCGATCCAATATTGGAAATGGATGGTTTCACACTGGTCCTTGGACCGATTACTTATTGGGCCGATTACCTATTGGGCCGACTGCCTCTGGGCCGACTGCCTTTGGTCCGATATTGGACCGATTACCTTTACTGCTTGGGCGGTAACACTTATCAGAGTTCTCCCGTTTCTGCTACTTGTTGCCTTGATTGCAAATAGAACTGTTTCGGATTTCTATGCAAATTTTTACAAAAATTGGAAAAAAAAATATTCCACATGTGAGAATGGTTCCCGCGGGCCCTCTTCTTCCAAAATCCTTCAATGAGCTTGACCGCCGACAACTATAACGTGCCTTTCAGTGGACCTCAGTCGGATTTCAACACACGATGGCAGTCTCGCAAGTGACCTTACACAACGCGTAGAAACATCGACGCCCTCACGCCCCGTATTGCATCCGACGATAGCGCCACGCCTCACATGTCGCTATGGGTAGCCTTTCTACGAACTCTTGAGAGTGCACGCGTACGCTGTACGTCCTAAATGTCCGCGCTTAGGGCATACCGTATAAGGGCATATACGTCGAAGGGCGACAGGGGCGCGTTATCGGTGCACCTCTCGAACACGAACAACCTGCTTGCTAGGCCCGACAGTGAGGCGTCACACTCTCGCCGAGTGCGATATGCGCGACTATATGCCATCCATCTGTAGTACAGTACATGCGTACGCGTTCTTAAATTTCTCCTGGGTGGCTTCTGTACAAACCAAATGCCAACAAACCAAATGCCAAAACTTTGTTCGTTATTCCAGGAAGTGGTTGTAAAATGCTCTATAGGTCAAATACGACCCGGTTTTGTTTAACATACAGAAAAACATCAATACAGTTGGGCTTTCTTTTATGCCGTGCATGCATCAGGCTGCGGAAAGGCTGAGTCCTTATGGCGCTCGGCTGGTGATCCGAAAGACGCGGGTTCGATCCCGGCCTCGGCGGTCGAATTTCGATGGAGGCGAAATTCTAGAGGCCCGCGTTCTGTGTGATGTCAGTGCATGTTAAAGAACGCCAGGTGGTCGAAATTTTCGGAGCCCTTCGCTACGGCATCCCTCATAGCCTCAGTCGCTTTGGGACATTAAACCCCAGAAACCACAAATCAATACGCGACTTTATTAATAAGAACTTGCGAGTCATGACCTAATGCGCTAGTTGAACGTCATTATATACATATACTGAGCCGCTG
Source organism: Amblyomma mixtum (assembly GCF_055824585.1). Classification (NCBI taxonomy): domain Eukaryota; kingdom Metazoa; phylum Arthropoda; class Arachnida; order Ixodida; family Ixodidae; genus Amblyomma; species Amblyomma mixtum. The sequence goes on from NC_143013.1 coordinate 81,338,638, forward strand.
CGGAGCCTGGGTATGGTTGGACAAAAAAAAAAAAAAACTATATGCGCGCTAGCTCAGTGAATCAGTTGCTCTTGGTTTTTGCGTGAACAGATAAATGCGACTCAGTGACTGAATAGGCTCCAACTTAATTTCCAATTCAGTCACGGAGAGAAGCATACAGCTCGCACTTTGAAGCCCTGTGCGTTTAAGCGGATACGCACTCAACCTTCAAGCGACTATCATTCCCTCTTCCGCCCCGCCGCGGTGGCTCAGTGGTTATGGCACTCGGCTGCGGACCCGAAAGACGCGGGTTCAATCCCGGCTGCGGCGGCTGAATTTCGATGAAGGCGAAATTCCAGAGGCCCGTGTGCTGTGCGATGTCAGTGCACGCTAAAGAACCCCAGGTGGTCGAAATTTCCGGAGCCTTTCACTACGGCGTCTCTCACAGCCTGAGTTGCTTACCAAACCATTCTCTCTTCACAGCCAGCGGCTAGAGACGGGACGGACGTCGACGCTAGCGCAAGCCGATAAGCGGTAAGCACCCACACGACAAACCGCCATGCCATACTCCGAAATAAGGCGCGACACGAAGCGTAGCCGGCGTAGCGCAATCGTCAGAATAACGTCAGAAGCGATAAGCGCTGCACGCGGCTGTTGCTATGCGCACTCCTCGGCCGACGAGGGCTTGCTTCATACCTCGGGAGATGCGAAACTTCTAGCGCCGTTATGCCGATGACAATTAATAATTGTCACATCTAATAATTGAAATTGGATGCACGAATAGACCACTGCACACATATCTCGATGGACACTCGGCGTGGTTCGGGTGTCCACCGAGATATGTGTAAGAGGGACTCCAGTAATGGAGTCAAGACAAATTCGAAGGATCAGAGCAAAAAACTGGGTGTCCCCATTCCATTCCGAATTTACATAACCCGTTTCCTGACAACCATACAGTCCACCCTTATTGCCCGTCCTTAGCGCTACCTCCCAGTGAGTCTCCCCGGACCTGCTCTCCTGCTGTGGGTCGCTACAGTAACTCCCCCCCCCCCCCCCCCCCTTCACCTTTATATTGTTTTTTCAACCTTCTAGTGGCAAAACTTACAGTTGCCTTTGGGTTTCTTTTATTTTACAGTTGGTTTAAGCCTGTTGTACGTATACGTGATGCAGGCAGGGGCTATTATTTTTCACTCATTTAATTTGCCCCAACCTACTGAATGCCACCTGCATCGGTGGGCAGGTTGCGATGACGTCACACGGTCACGTGACCTATAGGTGGAAGGTGGACCGTATGCTTTTCTGCTCACTACGGCGCCGCCGACGACGACACCAATGACGCCGGATTTATGAGCAGAACGGAAGCGTTAATACACGAGACAGGCAAACAAAAGAAACACACTTTGGCCACAAGGCGCTGCGTTAGTCCAACGACCGGAGGATCAAGATGTGGCCTTCCCGAAGTCTGGCGTGCGCACCCTCGCTGGTCCTTCGTTACAGACGTCAGTGGTGGCGTTGACCCGGGAGTCGTGCGGGAGCACTTCTTTGACGTTAAACTACGGCACAGTCTGAATGACGACGCTAAACGTTCTGTATTTATTACTCGGCAAAGCAGGCACGCACATACAGTAACCTCGACAGGACAAACAATCCCTCACCCTGTCGCCGGGCACGCTTCTCCATTAGCCAGGCGGACAGACAGATTCCAAAATGTTCGAAGTTATTTTTCACCGACCGCGCGCCCTCGCTTCCGAGCTAAGGACAGAATCACTCAACGCTCGCAAGGTCACGCGCTCTCCATGGATCGTGAATGGATTTCACTCGAATGTTTTCGATCGTTCCACGGCGTACGAGAACACTTATCTGGCTTCCTAAACATGCGCCGAATTTCGTGACAGCTTCACTAGATACTGTGTCTACCATCAGTGATATGCAACATGTATTCAGTTATTCGGAATATTCAAGTAATGCGCAACAGACACAATGTTTAAGAAATATAAAATAGTTTTTTTTTCTATTTGCCATTGTCACAAAATTCGGCGCATTTTTGCCCCGGAGAGTGATTAGCCTTGTGTGTGGCTGCCCTCTCCACCACCGCTCGCCGGCGCAACGCCAGGGGGATTGCGTCAGCCCATGACGTCCCTCGCGAGCGCGTTGAGACCGGCCGTGGTCGGAGTCGTTTCTGCTCGATGCTGGTGGAGAGGGCGATGCTGGTGGAGAGGAAGCCTTGCGTGTGCTAAGATGTGCACTGACGACGAACTTCGGCGGGAATGTACGGACGATTGCCACGCAGATATGTGCGTTTGTGAGTGTCTCCTGTACGTATACTATAGTATATGTGTTCTGAAGCGCGCCATACCCTCGGCCAAAGGGTGACTCTCCATTTTTATTGGTTTATTAGGGTTTAACGTCCCAACGCGACTCAGGCTATGAGGGGCGCCGTAGTGAAGGGCTCCGGAAGTTTAGACCACCTGGGGTTCCTTAACGTGCACTGACATCGCACAAGGCACAACTATGCCACCTTGCTGATAGAGCGGTTGGCTCATTTCGGCCTTCGAGGAACCTTACATGTGATGCGTTTGCAGATCATCCAGGACGATTTAATTTCTTCATTTTTACTTTGAAGACGACGTTGAGGAAGGATCAGGGTTAACTTAGACCAGCTTGGGTTCCTTAACGAGCAACAAAATACCAATTTACCAGCGCCTTTGTGCCCCCGTGCACTTCGTGTTGCGCGATACGCGACCCTGTGCCTGGTAGCAGACCCCGATAGCTATTGACTTGCTTCAGCAGGGCCGTGGGTGCTTGGAAAAAAATAAATGCGTGCTCTACGAACTAGTAGCGTTTTATTTTTGTGTCTCAACTCATCTTGTAAACGTGAGTCAACGTCTGACTGAGCTCCCACCTTTTCAGCCTGGAAGAAAAGTCCTGTAGGTGTACTGTGAAGTCGTATGCGTCTAAGCGGCGCACAGTCAACCCTCAGGCGACAAAGTGCGCTCTTCGCCGTCAGTCGGCCAGAAAAAGGGCGACAGTCGGGGCTAGCGCGAACCGATAAGTGGCAAACAGATACGCGGCGAGCCTCCATCAGCGGGAAACGGCGCAGTCGTCGGAACCGATAAGCACTCCGCTCGGGCACATGTATATTCGCGCTCCTCACCACCGGACGCCTGTTTCACACACGTTCGGAAATGCAGAATTGCTAAGACTGTAACTCAATTGCGATGTGTTGGGTTTTATGGCACATAGGCAACTCAGGCCATCATGAACCAAACTCATGTAACTCAGTTGGGCATTAAAAAGTTTGCACGTGTAAGGTTTGAAACTGAATGCAGCGATGGACCGCTGCAATTACCAAATTACAATCAAAACGGCTGACAGATAACGTTTTGACACGATCACGAGCAAATTTTGCGTAATTAACTTACTAAAACGTCAAAATGGTTTCATGGCATCCGCCACCACCATAACCGGGAACGAGCAATAATTTTATCTCAAAAGGCCTATTTTTGGAGAATATAGTCTCCCCACGAACACCCCGTGAATATGGTGGGTGCACAGCTGTAGGTTATTTCTTCCCATAGCTTCTGCGCACGATTCGCATTTCGGGTTGCATGACGTTGCTCTTTTATTTACGTAACTTAGTCATTAAGTCCTTCTTCTTGGAATAGCCCAACGAAATGGTTTCCTTTGCAGTGGTAGATGTCAGCCTGTTCCTCCCTCATTTCTTGCCCTTTCCCTTTTCTTCTTCCATGCCTACATTCCAATGAGACAAGGGATGGATTTATAACCTACTTTTGGATGGGTCCGTATATGCAGGGGACGGGCTATAAAGGCATTTCTCCATGGAAAATGAATAATAATGATAATAAAAAAATGGAGTTGACAATTTAGCTCCGCTTTAAGGGCCTAACGCGACAAGCGTTAATGGGTTAATGCCCACTTATGCGAAATCGGCCATTCTGTACGCTTTACAGTCATAGATCCATGGGCGTCCTCGCACCAATTCCGGCGCAGTGGTGCAGCGGTTAAGCGATGCGCCACTGCCCTGCGATGGCAGGTGTCGCCACCGGTGGGGCTTGTGTGACCCAGACTGCTCTTCCTGAACAGCCCCTCGCAATGAATAATTACTTCATCTTCCACCTGTCGTGGTGGGCAGTTTGTTCACAACCCATGCGCAGGTTGTGATGAGTTGCTTCTCTAGGAATTTTTTCGTGGATTTTCCGCTCACGGTCAACGGGGACGACACCGGCTTTTCTGCGAGTCGGAACCCTGAATGGTCTCTCAAAGTTGCACAAATGAGGGCAAAAAATTTCTTGTTTAATGCCACCCCTCGCTCACCAAGCTTAAATACACCTTCGAAATAGATCACCGACATTGTGCCTGTACGTCTGATGGAAATGTTATTTAAGCTTGCTCCTCTTCGTACTGGACGAATCGAATCCTACAATTGTGCAGCTCAGTGTCGCGCAAACAGGAGCTATACGTGTTCGTGAGGTGCGCCGATATAGCGCGCCAAGTTCGCCCTTCGACTAACCCCTATAGATACGCACGTACGCTGCATGCTCTATACGCGTTGGCGTATACCACACACGTGCCTATGCGGATCCGTTGAGGTGCGGCCCCGGCGCGTTATCAGTGCACCTCTCGAACAAGTACGAAGCACGTGTTTGCTTCGTGTTCGTGAGCTAGGAGCAACCCTTGGACAGGCACAGCATGGAACCTCCCCCACAGTATGAAACACGGGGATGGTCCGCAGGGAGCGATATCGGCTCCGAGTGAGCGGACATAGTTTCCGATAATGCCGCAATGCCACCTTGCTGATAAGGTGGACTCGGTAGAAAAATTTACCTCCTTCCTTTGCCTGGAAACAGGAGCTGAATTGCGGCTATAGAGGGATAAGCGGATAGTGCTCGATTCGGAGAATGTAGCGATGTCACCTTGGTGCGTAGAGGCTGGCTTCCAGCTCGTTTGAAAAACCTTACGTTTGTACTTAGCTATGCCCAATGGTCGGGAAGTACAGGCTTCAGGCATAAAGTGTCAATGCAGAAACCGGTGAGAGAATTCAGAAAGAGGATGCTAAAATGTTTGCACCTGGGTGCCATTTACTTGGCTGTTTTCTATCAGCCTTACAAAGAAACGCACTGCACTAAAGCTGCTATGTGGCGGGGGTGAAATCCGCTGTTATCCGGATATCTATCCTATACAGGGCTGTGGGCGTAGATACACTGGACGAGACATATGTGCCAACAGCTGTCACATATATGGCAGCTTTTGTATTCCGCAGGCTTTATATATTTTAAGGCTGGCAAATGTTACCATTGTGTAAAGTAAATGGCACCTTCGGGCAAACATTTCAGCCAGCTGTTCTTCAAGATCACCTACAACTTCTGATTTCACATTTTGGAAGTTGTAGGTGCCATTTACTTTACACAAGGGTAGCATTTTCCAGCCTTAAAATTCATAAAGCCTGCGGAATACAAAAGCTGCCATATGTGTGACAGCTATTGGCCCATATATTTCTCGTCCAGTGTATATACACGCACAGCCCTGTAAAAATTGGTAAATTGGTTTTTGAGGAAAGAAAATGGCGCAGTATCTGTCTGACATATCTCGGCGGACACCTGAACAGCGCCGTAAGGGAAGGGAGGAAGGTGGGAGAGAAAGAAGAAAGAGAGAAGAAAGAGGTGCCGTAGTGGAGGTCTCCGGAATAATTTCTACCACCTGTTGATTTTTAACGTGCACTGACACCGCACAGCACACGGGCGCCTCTTGCGTTTCGCCTCCATCGACATGTGGCCGCCGCGGTCGGGTTCGAACCCGGGTACACCGGCTCGGTAGACGGGCGCCTCACCACTGAGCCACCGCGGCGGGTCGCACAGCCCTGTATGGGATAGAGAAACGGATAAACGCGGATTTCGCCCCCATCACGTCACATTTTAACCCGCCGCGGTGGCTCAGTGGTTACTGCGCTCGGCTGCTCACCCGAAAGACGCGGGTTCGATCCCGGCCTCGGCGGTCGAATTTCGATGGAGGCGAAATTCTAGAGGCCCGCGTTCTGTGCGATGTCAGTGCATGTTCAAGAACGCCAGGTGGTCGAAATTTTCGGAGCCCTTCACTACAGCGCCTCTCATAGCCTAAGTCGGTTTGGAACATTAAACCCCATAAACAACCACAAACGGGCCGAAAAATGAGCCTGACCCACGGTGTTTAACTTCAATCGATCAAAATTTTTGTATGGGCTAGTCGGTGGTTCATCTTAAGGAAGGTAACAGCAGCGCAAAAAGACGGGGACACAAGAGACACACAACCAACAGGACTGGCGCTGATGATCAGCGCCAGTCCTGTTGGTTGTGTGTCTCTTGTGTCCCCGTCTTTTTGCGCTGCTGTTACCTTCCTTAAGTTTAACTTCAAGTTGGTTGAAAGGACTGTCAACTGATTTTTCCTAATCTTTTTAAAGCTAGGTGGAAAGCTTGGTGTTCTGAGTACCTGGTCTTGCAATGGTTGCATTGTGCTAAGTGCTGTGAAACGTTTTTTAAACGTTGTTTTCTGTTTAACACACATGCTTATTTTTATGTCTACTGATGCTGTGGACAGCAATGAGTGTGATGGTGATTAGGTGCTGGTGAAATTAACAAACCAGAACCAAATGCACTCGTGGCAATAGAAAGCACGCACGGAACAGTGTGATTGTAGTCTGGCCACATGCCTTCAGGGTTATGGCATTGCATCTGTGCAGTCATATATATGTATACGCACTTGTACACTCTTCTATGCTATGAGATGTTTAGACATTTAAATTAATGAATGCTCATATGAGGAGGACACATGGCATGCAGCGATTGTGCTGATGTTCCGCTAAGAAATGGCGCTCCATTGTGTTTAAACAATTTCTTGTGTTGAATGAAATTAGGAATTCCTTTTTAACTTTTACTATAGTGCCTGATTTTATTAATATACAGGTCAGTTGTTTCTACCATAATTACAGCAGTGTACAATAATCTCCTATTCACAAAATATCAATGAAACTTTCTTAAAGGTGCACTGAAGAGGATTCTGAACATGTCTTTTTGCCGCGGGAACTCGATCCACACGTTCCTAGCATTCTTAGAAACAGTGACTTATTGCCCTGTGTGGCCGATTTCCCCAATTAAAACGAATTAACGTCCGGCTCCCGCCTTTTTTTTTTTTAATTCTGCCTCGTACGGTGGGCGGAGTCGACCAACGCGTGGAGCGCCTTTCACTCAGTCCCGTGGAGGCTTTGCTTTCGCTTTATTTTGTTTTTTAGGTTTCCATGAATAAATAGTTTCATTCGCAGATAATATAGCCGCAAAATAAGCCCGAAGAAATAAAAATACGCGCGGACTATTTGCTACTACGGACTACTACGTATTACTCCGCCGATGGCAGAGCGGCAAGCCGCCACGGGACTGGGTGAAAGGCGCTCCACGCGTTGGTCGACTCCGCCCATCGTACGAGGCAGAATTAAAAAATAAAAGGCGGGAGCCGGACGTTAATTCGATTTAATTGGGGAAATCGGCCACACAGGGCAGTAAATCGCAGTTTCTAAGAAAGCTCGGAACGTGTAGATCGAGTTCACGCGGCAAAAAGACAAATTCAGATTCCTCTTCAGTGCACCTTTAAGGCCGTGCACGTCTTGTACCCGTATTCTAATGTGCTTGACTTTACTGTGCTCCGAAACACACTTTCACACATTTTTAAGCACTAAACAGCTGCAAGTATAAAGAACATTCATTTTGTGTAAATAATAATAACGAAAAGCATGCCTTTTTTGCTTGAGTATCTTTTTCAGTTTTTACATTGCAAAAGCAAGGTTGCCATTTTTCTTCGTACAAGTATCTGGAAAAGGAGAAGGACGGCTAGCGCTTGACCAGTGTCTCTATGAACATGTTTTCTGTTACGGGTTAGGTGGATACGAGAAAAAAAGTATACAGATAAATTTTTGTTAAACTAAGAGCCCAGCATTTTTGCGGTAATTCATTTAATTTTGCTGATCTATTTGTGCTGGAGTAAAACTAGGAATGCCACCCACCCATGGAAGGTGAAAGTGTGAAACAGGAAGCTATTGCTACTTTTTTGGCAAATTTGGTTTCAAGAACTAAAATTTTAATTTGCTGTTGCATACTCTCGCACTCTGAGAGTACATCTGGCAGGCATCAAATGCACTCCGTAAGGCTTGACCTTGAACTATATCTTTTCTATAATGTCTTGCTATGGGAGGGAATTAAAGGTGCACCGAAGAGGAATCTGAACTTGTCTTTTTGGCGCGGGAACTCGATCTATACATTCCTAGCATTCTTAGAAACTGCGACTTATTGCCCTGTGTGGCCGATTTCCCAAATTAAATCGAATTAACGTCCGGCTCCCGTCTTTTTTTTTTTAATTCTCTCTCGTACGGTGGGCGGAGTCGACCAACGCGTGGAGCGCCTTTCACCCAGTCCCGTGGCGGCTTGCCGCTCTGCCATCGGCGGAGTAATACGTAGTAGTTCGTAGTAGCAAATAGTCCGCGCGTATTTTTATTTCTTCGGGCTTATTTTGCGGCTATATTATCTGCGAATGAAACTATTTATTCATGGAAACCTAAAAAACAAAATAAAGCGAAAGCAAAGCCTCCACGGGACTGGGTGAAAGGCGCTCCACGCGTTGGTCGACTCCGCCCACCGTACGAGGGAGAATTAAAAAAAAAAGGCGGGAGCCGGACGTTAATTCGATTTAATTGGGGAAATCGGCCACACAGTGCAATAAGTCACTGTTTCTAAGAATGCTAGCAACGTGTAGATCGAGTTCCCGTGGCAAAAAGACAAGTTCAGAATCCTCTTCAGTGCACCATTAACTGTATATGTGGCGAAGTTTAGTCATTGGCACAGGGGATGCAAGAACTGTATGGAAGGCTTAAAATTCTTTGTAGATCTCCTCTGTTGCTTGTTTATTATACCTTTGCAGGCCGTTAATGTGCTTGCTGCAGTAGAAGCAGTGTAAATGGAACCCATAGCCCATAGCCAGCGCATTAATTCGTTCCTCCAGCAGCATACCAATTTCTTTGCTCTATTGGGTTTAAGCTTTTCTGTCATAAGCAGTCAAAAAGTGCAAATATGTGGAATTTTTAGAGGGTGGACCAGAAACAAGTTTTTACAAAAATGTGGCTGTGCTGCTCAAAAGCCAGCTAGATGAGAATGCTTACTTTAGGTGCAACGAAAGAAAATGCGCTGAAATCTGACAGTGAATGGCTTATTCGTGACATGTTTGTTCTGTGTGTTCCTGCACAACCAAAGATGCGCATTTCTAAAAGAAGAAAAAAGAAATGAACTTAATCAACTTTTCATTGAAAGTCTAAAGTGGGCACATTAACCATGTTAAAAAATTTACAGACAATTATGGTAGTCGGTAATGCGAAACTTGAGTGAAGATCTTCACACGCTACCTGCCAGGCGTGTCTATTCCTGCGCTCTCGTCATGGAAGGTGGCATGTCGCTATGCCACTACCTGCCACGGTAATCAGGCGGCATGTTACGCCAACAACGCCAACGACTCTGACTGCAACGCAGAAGCCATGAATGGGCGCCTAAGAGCTGCACTCTAAAACAAAGCCATACCTTGAATAAAGCGACTGCTGTAGTAGTTGTAGGACTATAATGGCATTACTCTTGGGCTTAGCACCTGCAGTCTTGCCTCGTCTCCCCCACATGAATGTACGCCCCGCCGCAGTGGCTCAGTGGTTACGGCGCTCGGCTGCTGACCCGAAAGACGCGGGTTCGATCCCAGCCGTGGCGGCCGAATTTCGATGAAGGCGAAATTCCAGAGGCCCGTGTGCTGTGCGATGTCAGTGCACGTTAAAGAACCCCAGGTGGTCGAAATTTCCGGAGCCCTCCACTGCGGCATCCCTCATAGCCTGGGTTGCTTTGGGACGTTGAACCCCAATAAACCAAACCACATGAATGTACATCTGTCCATGGCCGCGAAATTATTCAGAAGGCTTGAATTCTATCGTTTATGCCTATTTTTTCACAGTGCGCCTTATGACAGCGACGAAACAGGCAAGAAACATACGAGCTTCGCCTGTACCTTACGGGATGGTGCAAGACGTCAGTGGGCTGATGGCGGGACAGGTCTCAAGTGGTATCTCTGCGTTCTACGCCTTCTACGAGGAAAAAAATTAAACAGAAAAGAAAACGCGAGGACTCGGCCTTTCAGTTTCTTGATGAGGTGTGTTGTAAAAACAGCGTAGCAGTTCAACTCACTGTAGCTTTTTATTCTGTGAGAAACAGTGCAGGGGCTCATTAACTTGCTAGCAGTCTGTAAATACATGGCCTGTGGTTAAGCCACTGCGTGATGTGTGGGGGAGCCATAACTTCGAGATTTTTAAATTGTGTCATCATAATATTTCAGGAGGTCATGCAAAGGCTACAGGCGATCATAGCAAAGGCTCCCTGCATGCTGTTCATGGAAGGCAGCCCATCTGCACCTGCTGCAGGTAATAGTAAGACAGAAGCCACTGCCAAAGCCCCCTCTGAACGCATTCGGTTCTTCATCATCTGTTTTCAGGGGAGAGCTCAGAAGCCGTTGCCCTGCTTCAAAAGGCAGGCCTCAAGTTCGAGCATTTTGACGTAACTACGGACTCTTCTCTGCGCCAAGGTAAATCTCTTGCTTTCCCTCTTGCTTTTGCCTGAAGGCAAACATTATATTATTATCTTTATGCTTATTTCGTTTTTGTATAATGTAAAAACTTAATCTGAAAAAAAAAAAAGTTTACTTGGCTTTATCAAGAAAGCGTGCCTTTACACCCTAGCTTTCTCCTTTGTAAAGATGCAAAGAGCTCGAGAACTTTAAACAAACTCGAATAGCCGCGAAAAGAAAGTACACAGTAGCATTGTGTATGTCACACGACGGCGTTTCCCCACACGACTAGCTCTAACTGAGTTTAAAGAATTGCAATAATTCCACTCTTCACTTTTGTAACCGGATGTAATGGGTGCTGTCTCATCATCATCATCAGCCTGACTTCACCCACTGCAGGGCAAAGGCCTCTCCCATGTCTCTCCAATTAACCCTGTCCTTTGTCAGTTGCCGCCACTGTATCCCCGCAAGCTTCTTAATCTCATCCGCCCACCTAACATTCTGCCGTCCCCTGCTACGTTTGATTTCTCTTGGAATCCACTCTGTTACCCTTAAGGACCAGCGGTTATCTTGCCTTCGCATTACATGCCCTGCCCAAGCCCATTTCTTCCTCTTGGTTTCAACTAAGATGTCATTAACCCGCATTTGTTCCCTCACCCACTCCGCCCTCTTCCGATCTCTTAACGTTGCACCTATCATTTTTCTTTCCATAGCTCGCTGCGTTGTCCTTAACTTAAGCTGAACCCTCTTTGTTAGCCTCCACGTTTCTGCCCCATAGGTGAGTACCGGTAGGATACAGCTGTTGCATACTTTTCTCTTCAGGGATATTGGTAAGCTACCATTCATGATCAGTGAGAACCTCCCATGTGCGCTCCACCCCATTCTTATTGTTCTAGTTATTTCCCTCTCATGATCTGGATCTGCTGATCATGATCCGGGTGCTGTCTAATGCTGTTATATTAACTGAGGACAGTACACAGACACTGTACAAGGTCTACTGTTGCAATTGCACAGCCTTTTCTGTTTCTTGCGAAGAGCTATCCTGTTGAACATCAAATTTGAATATAGTAGCATAGGGAGAGCATTCCTGACAGATTATTATGTGATTTCTGTGAAGATTTCTTGGAACATGAGCAGAGCGCAAAGCAAGTGAGAAGTTACTACAGATGCTTGTTGTCTGTACACTGCGTCATTTGCATTATCGTTGTCTTGAAAGCTGGGAAATTGACTTGTTCTGTTTAGATTGGTGCTGTCTGGTTTTGTGGCATTTGTTTCCACATGTGCCTTTCATATGGAGTAATTTCATTCTAGAGCTCATCGTACATGTGGCAAGCAAAGCGTCTTGCAAGTACCCTCTCCTGTTTTGCAACGGGAAGTTTGTTGGTGGCTTCGATGAAATGAAGAGGCTGAACGAGCAAGGAAAGCTTGCTGACTTATGTGCCCCTGGGAACCTGACGCAAAGGTACTTCTGTGCCACAACTTCTTGCTTGATTACTAAGGTGTGTTAGTGTGGAAGAAATAGGGCTGCCTGCTTTGTGCTGTGCAAGCTTTCAGGAGCATTTGACAGAACTCCATAAGTTGTTGAAGTAGCTTGTGGTGCCAACACCTCAGTGATAGCCCTTCAAACATTTCATGCCGGGAGTCGGCATTACCTTGCAATCAGAAGTGAGTACTGTCTCACTCACTGAGAGTTGGCATGTGAGTACAAACTCACATGTTCTTTTTTGTATGAATAGATGGAGCACTCATTGGTCTTGATGAAATAAGATGGTTTCGGGGGTAGCAACTATATTTTAACGCAGCAGCATTAGAACGCAGGAAACGCGGCATCATCTTCGGTGTCCGTTGCCTGGATAGGCATCATTAACCGCAACCAAAAATCCTCAAAAAAAGCCCAGAGAAGCAGCTTAGGGGGCAGGTGGGCCACCTAGGTCACGTGACCTTGTGGCGTCATCACAACCTGCAGCAGCGAGGCACCGATGTTGACAAGATCCAGCTGCGAAAGTTGCTTTATTGCTTCAAATATAACAAAAAATATGTGACTGACAAACCTCATCATTCAGTCACAGAAATCACCCATAACAGCTGCGATGTAATAACGTTACCAAGTATCAAAGAAAGAAGGACAGCAGAGCAGGTTTGTGGGAAAATACCCAGAGAAACCTGGAGCTTTCTTGTCTAACGACACCTTTCATCACCTATGATTGTTTTTTTCCGAAACATGTACATTTACCGTACAAATGGCGATAATGACTCTCACCATGCCATTACAGGTTGGAGCAGCTCATCAACAAGGCGCCTGTGATGGTCTTTATGAAGGGCTCGCCGGACGCACCCCGATGTGGCTTCAGCCGAACTCTTGTGGAACTCTTTAAGAAGAACAAGTATTTGACTTCTTTCATATGTTGTGTGTTTGTGTGTGCATGTGTGCGTTTTGGAAAGTTCCTGTCTAGTTGTAGTAATTCAAGCCCCCCCCTCCCCCCAAGTGTCCATTTTTTCTTACTTCACCGGTTCAAATCATTCAGTATAATTGACTGTGAGCAACAGTCCGTTAAGCATGCATGCAGCTATTTCTGGATCCGCAACGCCGTGCTCTATGTAACTGAGATGTTATACTCTAGTTTAAGGTTTAGTTTTCTTCCGCTGCACAGCTTTTCTTGAACCTCCTATGAAAGCTCAGTCCGGTTGCAATAACATTGAGCAACGTGTGGTTCTTCGTATAAGCTGCACATGAAAATGGTGCTCTAGTCATTGACCTCATTAATGAAAGGGATAGTGGTGGGTGTGGAGACAACAGCCATTCTGATGCTCTTGTCTGACCTTATTTAGATCTTATGACATCTTCGTCATCTCATAGATGCTAACATATCTTAATATCTAGACATATAAGGGCAGTGCTTGAGATCTCTGATCTCGTGCATTGCCATTTTAAAGGAGAAGACTGTGTGCAGTAAAAGCTCATTAATTCAGCCCCCATTAATTCAGAAGAAGTCTGGCTCATTCAAACTGCTGGCTCGGTCCCTGCCAGAGCCCATGGAAGTCTGGGACGTCGTATGCTTGCTAATTTAGACAGTGTGAGTCTCGCTTCGGTTAATTCGAACAGGCTTCTGATGGGGGCCACTTCCAGGTATGACCGGCGCAACCAGAGGTTATTTATGTTGAAAAGAAAATTGGGGTAGTTAGTTGGGGATCGAACCCATGACCCTTGGGTTGTGAGCCAGACAGGTTACCTATAGGTCAGTGAGGCATGTTCGTGTCTAGTATGCTTACTGATGTGTGCTAATGAGTGTCTGTAATTAGAAAGAGGTGCTAATTAAGAAACAAAATACCAAATAACCATTCATGCTGTCACTTAAAGTGAAGCTTAAGTGTCTCCCTTATTTTTGCTCTCCTTCTGTTTATGGGTAGCTGCAGCGATAAATGACATTGTGCACTTCAACATCACCGTTGACACTGCCGCTGCAGAAGTATTCGCATGGAGCAGCTTGCAGCATATAAACAAACATAGCCGCCCAACCACTCTGTTGGCTGTTAGCGAGAGTGGCAGTTTTCGTTTTTACAGTGCAATTTGGTGTGCCTCTTATGAATAAATGAATGACTACCAAATTTTATGGGCAAAATACTGTAACACTTGTGACGCTTTTGTAATTTATTTTGGATGGGTATTCTCGCCGCATCTCTGGTATTGAAACAATACATTTGCTTCAAGAGCGCATATGAACGGGTTCCACAGACTCATTCGCTCCCTAGTGTTGTTTTCATTGAATGTCATTGTATTTTCTTGTGTGGTAGCAAACAAATGTCATTTTGAACGAGTGGTCCATACCTCTTAATGCTGTGATTCCTGTGCTCAATGTTCTGCTTTAACACTTAAATAGCAGTTTCATGTTAAAGAAACAGCTTGACGGATAATGGAGCTGAGGACTATGAGTGGAAGCGATTAAAGTCTCGCTTCATACCACGTACCCAGTTTTACTGTGGCATTTTCGTTGTCCCTAACACTTGAACTTTTGCAGTGCGCTACCAGGCGGTGTATCGCATCATGGTCCTGGGCCCCAAACACAGTTGAGAGTAACGTGGAACCTCCACTTCTGTTGATTTGCACAGAGCTGCTGCCTTAGTCACAACTTGGTCACAAGTGTAAATAAAGGAGGCTGCATGTCCGACCAACCATTTCACAAGGCCACCACACCTTGTTCTTTCAGCGTCACCTATGGCAGTTTTGATATCTTGATGGATGAAGATGTGCGACAGGGTCTCAAGCAGTACTCCAACTGGCCAACCTACCCTCAGGTGTATGCCAAAGGAACACTCGTTGGTGGCCTCGACATAATAAAGGTATGCCTGAAAACGGCTTGGTACAGCAAACGCCCACCAATGTCACATTGTCATTGTCGGAAGGCATGTGTTTGTCGCAGCACTGGTACTGGATGCTACACCTTCATGCACGTGCAGTTGTATGCACATAATATAAGTACCGCATTTCCACAAACATGTGGATAGACCCCATTACCGACCTTTTAAGTGCATGAGGTCAGCTTGTGAACTATTTGGTACATGGTGGGAAAAAGTTTTTCCTCTTTACTTTCTTTTTTAAATGCATATGAGGTAGATGTTTGCATCCTTGGGTCATGCCACCTGCCGTATATTGTCGTGTATAAGTTTACCTTTTTTTTTTTTTTGCTAAAATGGCCATCCAAAATTTAGGGGTTGACCGATTTGTGGGGTCCAAAGTAGTGTCTGTAGAGCCACGTGTAGTATGCGCCCTGTGCCAGTGCCTGTTTGTGGTAGAATGCATGGAGCTCCGTGTGCTAAAAAAAAAAAATTAATTCATTTGCACATAGACACCGCTAACTAAAATTCAGACAGTGAGCTGTTTAGCCGGCTCACTCGCTCTAATGGTTGCTTCTCTGGTCAAGTGGTAGACAGTGCGAGAGCAAACTCCCGGCAACCTTCGAAGGAGCATAATTATTCAGAACCTTTATTAAGCTATAGCGAATCTCTCCAACATTTGAGATTAGCAAGGAAAGTGTGCGCCGAGCTGCACAAAAATCTAAACTGGAGCAAGGGGCCATCCTAAGGAAATAGTGATCAAATAATTATATAAACCCAGTTAAATTCACCTATGTGTTTCCAAAAGGGAACAGTTTGGGAGGGTACGGATGTAAAAAACAAAGGGAAGCTGCTTGATTAAGATCCCTGTCGCGTGGCTGTTTCTACGTCTTCTAGGAAACTTTTTTTTTTTTTAAGCATCTTGTTCAGTGTACGACAGCTGCCGACATCAACGCCTAGCCAGTGGTAGGTTGAGGGCTTTCTATTGCCTTAGAAGTGGACTTTTCGGATATGGTTAAGTGACATCTTTCTACTACAGCGGCTTCTGTCCACAGTGCAGTGAATTGTTGATCACTCAATTCTTGCTGATGCTTGACTTGATTACAGCACTGCAAAGCTTGCCAAGCGATCTTTTTTTCTTTTAAAGTTGCCGAAGTGGGCGAACGAGTCATTCTGTTCAGGGTTCAGCTTTGCTTGCCTAATTTGGCACATCTTTTCACTGCATCACCCAAGCGAGGCAAATTAAGCTCTTCATATCTTTCTGTAAGGCGAACGTAGCAGGGGGTGGCAGAAAGTTAGGTGGGCAGATGAGATTGAACAGTTTTCGGGGATACGGTGGCCGCAACTAGAAGAGAACAGGGTTAATTGGAGAGACGTGGGAGAGGCCTTTGCCGTGCAGTGGGTGCAGTCAGGCTGATGATGATGATCTTTGGGTAGCAGGAGATAAAGAAATTTCCTGTATTGCAGAGAAGCAATAAAATTACTAGATCAAATAGCCTAGGGACAATGCTACATTCAAAAGAATCCTGGTTCATGTAAACTAATGGACTAATTTGATAACTGAAGAGAAACTACCTGGTTCATGTAAACTAATGGACTAATTTGATAACTGAAGAGAAACTATGTGATGAGTTACTAACAGGCTTCACTTGCACCATGGTGTCTATGGCTCGCTACCGCAGAACTGCAATTTTTAATGCCACAGGAGAGGACTGTATTGCCAACTTCTTTTTGTGTGTGTGCTTTCTTGCAGGAGCTTGAAGAGTCTGGAGAACTTACGGCTGCTCTTAATCCTTGACAACCTGGAGGCTCATACTTCCTTTTCTCTTTTTGCACAAATAAATTGTCCATTCTTAACTGGTCAACGAGCTTACCTGTGGTCTTCTGAACAGAAAGCTGGTTTAAAGCCATCGTGCTCGCACTGTCGAGTGAACCTACAACAGTCATGGCTGTCGTGCTGCTTTTGTTCATTACTACTCCCTTTGTTTCCTCTCATTGTACTTCAGTAAGACATGCTTCAGTAGTGTGTTTTATGCCAGGTTCACATGTAAGCAATGGCTCAGCAAAGTTCTGGCACTGTTTAGCAGTGGTTGGCACTGCCTCAGCTAGAAAGCAATACGAGCGGCGTGTCAACACCAACAGGCTAGCCAGCATCCTTATATAGGCGTGTGTGCTTTCTGGATCAGTGGTTACAGTGCTGCTTTGTTGGTGTGGTGGCTCGGTGATTATGGCCCTCGGCTGCTGACCCAAAAGATGCAGGTTCAATCCCGGCTGTGGCGGTCGAATTCCGATGGAGCTGAAATTCTAGAGGCTCGTGTGCTGTGCGATGTCAGTGCACCTTAAAGAATCCCAGGTGGCGGAAATTTCCGGAGCCCTCCACTTACAGCATACCTCATAGCCTTAATTGCTTTGGGACGTTAAACCCCCATAAACCAAAGCAGACTTTATATGCCAAGAATTTCAGGTTGTGAAATTTTCACACTCAAATTTGCTCATTTTTGTGTCCACAATGCTTTACAACATAGACTTTGTACTTTTTTTGCCCATGAGGGAGCAAGTGCTAATGCAAGATATGCAATGTTTGTACTAAGTACCAAATATCTGCAGCTTAGATGAGGGCACCTCAATTAATCCAGAATGGCAAATGGAAGCAGGATTTAGTCATTTTTTTTACAGAATGCTGGCTAGTTACTGTGAACTGTACTGCTATGTAGGCGTCTGGCGAGCCTAGCTTCTATTGTGTGTTTTGAAAGTGCTTTACTGGTTTGTGCTCTCAGTAATGACGGCCGCCTTTTATCAGCAAAACTTTTTTTTTTCTGTGTATGAAAGAGTAATCAGAATGTGAGGATGGAGTAGCTGCTGTTTATTTGTGAACGTGCCCTGTGCAAAGAAAATGTGTATTGTCGACGAATTTTTTGGAGAAATTTTGGGTCTGAGCCTTTGACGATGGAAATTTATGCAGTTGTCATGTGAGGAACTGAGCGCAATTTTTGTGGGTAGTTTGATAGAGCATTGTGCACGACACGCATAGGTCTTAAATTTCGTTCCTGCAATGGCGTGTGGTCTTTTCACTTCTGTAGTGTACAATTAACTCTTGTCTTTAAATATTGTACAAATAATTTTTGTAATAAGCAGATTAAATGGCTATTTGCAAACTTATTATCTCCCTTTCCTTGTCTGCTCAACATTTGTGGGTTGTAACTAACAATGCATCTGCTTCATTAAGAGGTAGCTCGAAAACTTTGGCAGTCACTATACCCTGAATTTTGATTTGTAAATTAAGCCGTCGCTTTGATTTTCAGCTAGGGCTAATTTCGCTATGCCCTTGAACTATACTAACCAAGGAAGTGTTGAAAAATAATGACTGTCTTAATATCGCTTGTCGGCTAAAAAAAAAAGAAGTTAGCTTCTGCTACTTTGCGCACTGTTTTTTCAAAGCAGCCTCTTCACGTACCCAGTTCATCTCATCGTTTTTAAGCACTGCAATGATTGCACATGAATATTATTAGCAGCATTTCAGTGTGTTTTTTTTTAAGTCAGGGGTGTCGCCATCCTTGTCCTTCTATTTCACTTCTGTCTGAGTGGCTGATCCCTGTGATAGCAGAGGCTTGCGCCAATGGAAAGGGGCAGTAAACATAAGTGAACTAAAGTTCAAATATGGTTATTTTAATTAGTGTCCCTATCATGGATAGCACATATGCACCACCTTGCCACCCTCGTATGTGGTGATAAACGCTACTGTACTGAGGCGGTCGTATGCAAATCTGGGCCGAGCGATGTCTTTATTAGTGCCTTGTACTTATTTAGGTCCTTCTAACTTCAGATGAATAAACTAAGAATAGGTGTGGTGTGCACGATGCCAGAATTGCTCGGTTGCTTGCATGTGAACCAGTCATAAGGCAGCACTGTGGATGGATGGACGGATGGATTGGGCCGAGCAAGCAATCACCTCGGGCTCACGTGTTCCCTTGTTTCCTTTGCTGATATTGCTTTCAACTATCTCTTTGAAGGTGTGAGATCTGTGCTTCAGAGTGTTATCAACACTTCGTCACTCAGAGAAAATCGAAAAAAAAAAAAAAATCCCTCGGCCTAACCGCTCACTTGTTGGGCCTCATATTTCACACAGAAGTCGCATTCGTTCAAAAATAATCAAGAATCTTCATCGCCTGCTGCGACGGCGAGCAAAACTAACTCTAGGACCAAAACAGCAAGCTTTCGTAGCAATGGTGCTGGTAGCGCTATTACGCACCCTCCAGACGAACGAGCACTCTACCGCTCGAACCACTCGAAGTGACTGGGAGGCTGCGGAGAAACCCACATGGGAGAAACGCAGTGGGGTAAAGGATGGCATCCCCAAGCAAATATTTTCTGCTCTCATATTGATGAATGAATGAATGAACTTTATTTCCGTCATCATGGGGCCTCATGGTCGGGGAGCAGCAATTAGGAGGAAGTGCCTCCCAGCCGGCTCTCAGCACCAAAGACTGCGGAGAGAGTCTTGTGGTAAGCTGTCTCCCCCTGACGGATGATGAGTCTTCGCTGATCCGGGTCATGGCTTCGGATCAGCTCTTCCCAGGTGGCAAGGTCTGGGATGATTTGTGATTTAGCCCCGGGAGAATGCTGACACTCCCAAATTAAGCGATTTTGCGAAGTCATTCTGTGGCAGCTACTGCAGAGCTCAGGCTCCCCAGTGTCTTCATCGTGTAGTATAAAGCAGGGAAAGAGTCTGTTCACCTGAAGCCTCCTCCAGGCCCTGCACTCCTTTGGAGTGAGTGACCTATCCGGAAGTGAGCGTGTTCTCCTATCCAGTCTAGATGTTTCAGTTATTTCTTTATACGTTATGAGAGGGTCTTTATTCCCACTCCGGAGCACTTCCAGAGCAGCTCGGTTGTAAAATTCTCGAGCGAGGCTGTGAGCAGCCTCATTCCCCGGAATGCCTTCATGAGCAGGAACCCATATGAGGGAGACCTCTCTGCTTGAGGGGTATCTACTAAGTAATTTGGCGGCTTGACTGGAGACCACCCCCTTACAAAAGTTGTGAACAGCTCTGCCTTACTGTCAGACAAAAAAAAACTCCTCTCACCCAATTGCCTTTCTCTGCAGCCTCAACGGTAGTGTGTGTTTGTTCGTAGAGCGCTTGTTCCTGCGGTGAGCGCGTGATGGCGCTACAGTGTAGAGTTATATAGAGAGCATATACAATAACTCTAGAGTTATACAGGTTGGTTTATTGGGTTATTGGGGTTTAACGTCCCAAAGCAACTCAGGCTATGAGAGACACCGTAGTGAAGGGCTCCGGAAATTTCGACCACCTGGGGTTCTTTAACGTACGTGCACTGACATCGCACAGCACACGGGCGCCTCTTGTGTTTCGCCTTCATCGAAACGCGGCCGCCACGGTCGGGTTCCGGGTTGGAACCCGACCGTGGCGGCCGCGTTTCGATGGAGGCGAAACACAAGAGGCGCCCGTGTACGAGCCGGAGTAGCGGGTTGGAACCCGACCGTGGCGGCCGCGTTTCGATGGAGGCGAAACACAAGAGGCGCCCGTGTGCTGTGCGATGTCAGTGCACGTTAAAGATCCCCAGGTGGTCGAAATTATTCCGGAGACCTCCACTACGGCACTTCTTTCCTCTTTCACTTCCACTTTCCTCCCTTCCCTTACGGCGCTGTTCAGGTGTCCGCCGAGATATGAGACATATACTGCGCCACTTCCTTTCATCAAAAACCAATTTACCCTCCTCCTAAAGTCACTGGAACTCTTTACCTCCTCCTACGCCGGCGCTCCTTCTCTCGGCTCTCCCCGGGCGCCGACGGTGGCGGCACCTAGCCAGGGGGAAGCTAGCAGACGCTCCCAACGCTAGCCCTTTGGCGCGCAGTGGACCGCGCGTACGTTGTCTGCCTTGGCTTCGTCCGAAATGAGATCATGGAATGGGACATTAAAAAAATTGGTTACTCAAACAACTGCCCCGAGCAATGTTTCACCCCTTCATCGAAACGTTTTGTACTTCGATCGATTTGATTTCGCTGCACGCGGTGGAGGCCTCGCGTGCGCAGCCGAGGATATCCTGAAAGTGTTGTTTCCCAACGCTCACGCTTTGGCGCGCAGTGGACCGTGCGCCCGTATCAATTGTTTGCAGTTTCTTCCTTCGATTCAGCCGCAAATTGAGATCATGGCAAGGGAGATTAAGAATTATACTTACCCAAACAACTGTCCCGACCCATCTTGCACTGCTTTATCTGAACTTTTTGTACTGCGATCGCTTTAATTGAGGTGCACACGGTGCAGAAATCGCATCCCACGAAACACAAAAAGCGCTAATAGACGTCTAAAAAAAGCTTGACGTCTAAAAGAAGTTTCAGCTCAGCAGTTTTTTAGACTCAGACGTTTACTAGCCTTCTATTAGCTCTGCTAACGCTACGCTTGTATACGGCTAGAAAACTTCTGAGGTAGAACTTTTATAGAATTTTTTTAGACGTTCCTTTTTTTTTCGAAATGGGTGCCTGGATTACTTTACGCATTTCAATACTGATTTCAGTGCTGCGTTTAAACCCTCTAAAGCTTTAAAAATGTTATAGTTCATTTCTCTGGTATACACCACTCAAAAAAAGAACTCAAAGCTGATTTGCAATGACCCGTTCACAATGAGCCCACATTACAACGGATGTATGGCTGTAGTAATGAGCCAGAAATGCATGTGCTAGCACACTTTTCAGTCAGTGCGTTACTCTTTATTGAATCCAGTGCATACACCCACAAAAAAAATAAAAGGATCAGGAAATTAATGTTAGAAGCCACGGAGGAGGTAGCTTCACTGGTTTGGCCGACGTTACAACGGTAAGCACTTGGATGGCGGGAAAGTGTCGAGCAGCAACCAATTGTTAAATCAAAAATTCATTCGGCCTCGGGCCTTGTTCACAACGGATGCGTTGATGAGCAAGTTGCTGTGATGTGGATGGCACTGAAGAGCTCGCTAGGTGTTCCAAAAATCGCTTTTCTTGCAAGGAGGATGCCAACTAGACGGTAACAAGGGGAAGTCAAATCCAGCTCTGTTCAGCAGCCTGCAGAAGTGAAAAATACTAGAGTAACCAAAAGCACAGTCAGTCAGGTGCATGTAGAATGGCCAATGAGGAGTCAGAAGCAAATAAGACCAGGAAATGGCAAGGAGTGACAGCACAGGCAATAAAATAAGCTAATTAAAAACATAGATGCATATGATGTCACTGCATGCGGCATTTCAGCAGAGTGCTATGGCATAAACTCAAGAAGTCAATCACTGTGGAGGCCTTTAACAGAAGCAAAATCCAAACAGTGTGCATGGACATGAAAGCCAAGCAGTCAATAGCAAGTGCACTGCCTTACTGTGATGCACACTGTACTCATAGAACCTCCTAAGCTGCATCTTGCAAACAGGCTTTCTCTTTCCAGCAAAATGTGGCTGAATCAAAAGTGGTTGATGTTTGAAATCTTGCACCGTCGCATGAAAGCACAGCAGAGATGCTGCTGTCCTGGTAATGCCTGCATCACTTCAGTATACACCAGAGATGTGTTAAATCTTGGACCTTAACTTGACAGCCACACAGGGCACATCTGAAAGATAATACAAATAAAAGTGCGTGTGTATAAGGTTCCTAACACTGCATTGCCAAAGAAGCCCTTTCTAATCTGTACGATGAAGCTCAAACAGTGGGCAAGAGATTACTTACACCACTGCAGAAGAAGCATTAGTCCAGGTTCCCACCTCAGAACTGAAACAATCTCCAGGCCAAGTCGTCTGAACAACCAAGTACAAGGTGCTGCTATTAATTTGCGTGAAACTAGACCAGGTCCTTGCTCCTCCGGCCAACAGTTGGAGTTCTAAAGGACAAACAAATAATGGGGCTTGTGGAATGAACATTAGCAAAGAGCCTAGACCTATACAAGAAATCATGAAGTGAAAGAAAAGGTGTCAGCTGCAAAGCGTGCTTACCAAAACTTGAGAAGTTGAGCAGGCAAGGAGGTCCTCTGAAAACCACTGTTGAACAGCCTGTACCCAAAACGAAATGTACACAGTGAAGTAGGGACAACGCCAGCTGTGCACGGTGCAATGGTTTTCCAAAAAAATAAAAGCTGCCATGCCTGCAAAGAGCCGTAGTACTTCACTGCACTGTCAGACTGCACACATACAGAGCAGCACCACTGAGTAAACTACCTTTGTGCCGGGGCTCTCAATCGCAATGAAATAAAAGCTTCACGCAGTTAAGATAACCAAAGCCTTTTTAACGCGAGTTTCACTGACGGCAATCACAGCAAGGAGAATTGGAGCACACAGGTGGCCAGACGAGAGTCCTTGGCCAGACGAGAGTCCTTGGCAAGAACAAAACCCTGCCAGAATGCAATAGAGCACACACTTTAATCAATGTGTAGGAAAAAACTCGCGCCTTATCAACGTACATACGCTTAAACAAAGCTGGTTGGTTTGAAGCTTTGTCACGTTCACCTTGTCATCGCCTTGGTAAAGAAAGCAACTCGCATGCGAGATCAGCCTAGCTGTATCCACTTACCAAAGGCTCAAATACATGCAAATGCCCTGTTTTAATGCATTCAACGCTGCACTTTGGTATGTAAAACACTGGCTGATACTGTTTTGTGATTTGTAAACCAAAGGTTCAGGCGCGTAACTTAGTGGCGTAGCCGGCAAAGCCGACGCGTTCACCACAGAAGAGGAATGGAAGGTTACTTAGGCTCACATCTCAGTGCAACACTGGTAGTAAACGATACCGCAGAAAAACGGGAAAACGCAAACTGCAGCGGCGTGAAGTGCCAATCAGCGCGGAAAAAAGTGCGCAGCGAAACGTACAACAACGTGCGCAGCATCCGCTTCGCGCGCGTAGCTATCGCTAGCCTCTGCAACGCCAAATGACCAAATGAAGTACTAAATTTCTAAACGTAAAAATAAACAAATCATCAAAGAACCAAAAAACAAATTGAATCTAATACTTTCGTGTAAAACTAAGCACTTGCAGCTTCCACTAAGATTTTTTTCTGCTTTTAACGGTTAAAACCACTTTGGCAAACTATCCTGCATCGCCACCGTGCGGAGCGACACCAAGCAGCAAGCTGCGGCGTGACTCATGAAAGATTGCCTCCAAGATACGCCGCCACGAAAAGATAGCGCGCGGGTGATCTGCGCGATAAACCGCACGAGCGAGCTCGGCGAAGGCGGCGGGAAGGCGGCGAAGGCAGCGTGCGCTGCGCCTGTCAATCCGCATGCTGCTGCCAGCTAGCCGAGGCGTAACAGAGGCGTTCGCAACATGAAGCAAATTTTTTCACTCGCGTAACTATCGTCGGCTTTCAGCCTTACGAGTGGCGGGTTAGCTGCACTCGATGTGGAAAGTGATTCGGGCTCCGTAGGAGAAAACGCGCTTTCTGAGTTCGAATACAAAGAGCGGTCTTTGCACCGGCGCGCCTGCTCTTCGAAACGTCAAGCAGGAGAGCCATCTAATTTATGTGCCGTGATTTACAGCATGTTTAATCCACCGTGGCAACTCTCTGCTGATTGCTGGCGCATCTCCTTGACGTGGTCTCAAGTTCCACGTGTTAGAAGCAAGTCTAGAAAACATCTGACTACAGATGTTTCACAGAAGTTTCACAGCAAACGTCTGACTGCAGATGTTTAAGAGACGTCGCAGAGGAAACTTCTTCTTGTCGACATCTATGAGACGTTTGAACACAGCGCAAGACGTTTGTAGTCATTTGAAGCTGTTCCGAGACGTTCGTAAGACGTTTTGTGTTTCGTGGGATGCGCGAGCGAGCTCGCGGCACAGCAATGAACATCCTCGGAGTGTTGTTTTAGACCGGCGTCTTCTGCCAAACCTTATTAAAAATTTAACTCTTCCAAGACGAAGTGGACATACGACTATAGACGTGCGGTCGAGGCTTTATATGAACGGATGGCGGATTAATGCTGGCACAATATATTCTTCGCTCAAAGGCACATTTGCTTGTGCAATCGGCTGTGTGTAGGCTCCGACTCATCTGTTTTAATATTTTCTGGTGCAGGAAAGCCTAACGACTATTTCGGAGTTACTATATACCTCGGACGCCTCGCAGGCTAACGTTAAAAGGACCCGACTGACGGTAGTTCCTTACTGTTTGTAAATAGGTGAATACGATGCCAAAGTTACGCACTGCAACACGGTTGTGACCAGAAGAATTTTTATGTAGGGTTAATTGATTGGGTTGAGCAACAGCAATCAAAAAAGACTTTTAACCGCTGCATGACTGAATAGAATGTTGTTTGTTTAAGTTATTGTCATCTTGAGTCAGCATATGCAATAATAGCTTGCAAGGGGATATTGCCTTCCCTCGTGTAATTGTCATGTATAACGCGCAGCAGTCTTGACTGCCGCGGTATCGCTTTCTGTCAAAGGAGAGCGAAAAAGAAATTCAAAAGCCTGCAGAGCATAGCAAAGCCAGCAGCGTGAGCGGCGGGTAAGACAACGAGAAGCACGGCGCTTTCGTAGCCCGCGAGTGAACGAATCCATCTACAACCATGCCAAATAACTGCGAAGAAAGACTGCAGTCGCTCGCGCTTCACACCAAATCTTCCGAAAAAAAAAAAAAAAACGCGACTGACAACTGAAGAACGGCCACTCACATCGTATAGACGTGGATCCAGCTCATTATCAATGTTTTCCCGGCCGATCCTGTGCAGCCAAACCTTTCGGCGAGCCGCATTGCTTTTTCTGGACGGAATGACGAAAAACCTTTTTCCACTGCTTGCTCGGTTGTTGCGCCCGTAAGTGCAACAGACGGTCAACGTCGCCGCAGCGCGTGGACAGCGCCAAAGCTGGAGAAACGATACCCGCCAAGACTCCAACGAAAAGAAAATTTTCTACCCCCTACAATGTCGCCGGCATCTGCTGCGGAGCCAAAAAGCGCGCGCTAACACGTGACCACGGTGCCTCGGCCAATGGGAGGCTCAATTTTCCGGCGGAGTGCTAGGAGTAGGAGAGGCTGAGAGGTGGAAAGTTCAAAGCTTTTCACTACTTTTGCTTCATTGAGGGTCTTTACAGTGCTGTGAATGCTGTTTCGGCCCGCCGTCACCGCAGACGATGGAGATTTTCGATTATTTCTTACTGAATCAGGCATGTACTTCATCCAGACTTGGTATAAAACAATGCTGACCGCCAAATTCCTCATATGTGTGAAATATCAGCCCGAACAAGCGAGCGTTTAGGCCGAGCGAATATTTTTTTCGATTTTCTCCGAGCGATGCAAGTCAGTATGTTCTTGTTTTTTTTTTTTTGTGTTGGCATTTCGGCTCCCTTGTTCGCATTTAATTTGTCGCCGACAGTACACACGCAGTCATGATGGTGGCGGAAGTCTTAAAACGGACGAGGTATGTCATGCAATTTACGAACAAAGCGGCACATATGTCCCTCAAGGGAGGCCGTCCAGGCAATGGCGTCCACCGGTTTTCATGACGCCGCGGATAATCCGATTAAGCCGCGGTTAATTCTCTTTCATATGATATCCCCTGCGATGGTACACTAGCAGGTCCAAGGTTTTAACCATACTATCATGAGAATCAGTCGACGCCATTGGCTGGATCTCCTTTGAGGGTATCTGTCGTGTTGTTCGTGGTTATTGGTTTAGTTGCAATGAGCTAATTGCAGCAGTTCACTGGTGCATCCAATTTCAATTATTAGAGGCGACGGTCTTATTCTCGTCGGCATTACGGTGCTAGAAATTCGCATCTCCTGACACATGAAGCAGGCACTCGGTGACCGAGGAGTGCGCGTAGCAACAGCCGCGTGGTACGCTTATCGCTTCCGACGTTATTACGGCGATTGCGCTACGCTTCGTATCTCGCCTTATTTCGGAGTGTGACGGTTCGCCGCGTGGCTGTTTACCGCTTATCGGTTTGCGCTAGCGCCGACTGCCGTCCAAGCGGTCTCTGGCCGTTGGCTGTGGAGATAGACGGCAGCGTGGTAGTTCGTCGCCTGAGGGTTGAACGCGTACCGCTTAGTCGCATGCGACTTCAAAGTAAGAGCTTATATGATTCTCTCCATGAGCGAACGGGACATTAAGTAAGCGCCTATTCCGTTATTGAGTACCTGTTCTTGTGAAAAGCACGAAGTTCTCAGTCGTTGAGACCACACTTTGTTTTTATAGCGCAGCTCAGGTGCCAGCTCCTGGCTTCGGCGTCATAGTTGTCGGCGTTGTCGGTGTAGAGCCTTTTTCAACGGCTTCCTCGAAGAAACGCATAGTTTTGGCATTTAAATATGTTCCTCGCTATAAAGGCTGGTTTACATGCAAGCGACTGAGCGGCGCGTCGCAGCGAAAATTTACCACTTGCTGGAACCTGCTGGAACACAAGCAGTGAACGCTAGAACAAATATTCGATTCATATTCGACTCCGTTGTGTCACTATTCGATTCGTTTTATTCGCTTTTCAGCTACATTATCCGTATTCTATTAGCAGCGAAGCTAAACTATTCATATTCGACTCGGTTTGGAAAAAGTACTATTCGCACACCGCTTCTTTCATGCTTAAAGGTGCACTGAAGGGGAATCTGAACTCGTGTTTTTACCGCTGAAACTCGATCTACACGTTCCGAGCGTTCTTGGAAACTTCGAATTATTGCCCTTGGCGGCCAATTTCCCTGATTTAAATTGGATTAATGTCGGCCTCCCGTCTATTTTTTTTTTTGAATTCCCCGCAAACGGTGGGAGGAGGCGACCAACCTTTTACCCAGTTACAGTGCACTGTAACCCAGTCCCGTGGCGGCTTGCCGCACTGCCAGCGGCGGAGTGATACGTAGTGATCGGCGAAAGCAAATAGTCCACGCGTATTTTTATTTCCGTAGGCCTAATTTGCAGCTATGTAGTCACTGACTAGACCTATTTATTCACGGAAACCTAGAAGAAACAAAATAAAAGCGAAAGCAAAGTCGCCGCGCGACTGCCTGAAAGGCACTCCATTCGCTGGTCGACTGCGGGGAATTAAAAAAAAAAAAACCGGGAGCCGGACGTTAATCCGAATTAATTAGGGAAATCGGCCGCACAGGGAAATAATAAACCGAAGTTTCTAAGAATGCTGGGAACATGTAGATCGAGTTTCCGCGGCAAAAAAAACGAGTTCAGATCCCTCTTCAGTGCACCTTCTAACAATCGAATAGCAAATGAAGGAAAATAATGGGAGGAGGCTTCTTTAGTTTTAATTTTAGAGAAAACGTTTTCGTTAAAGTAACGGTGTACCGCGCCACAAGTATCCGCAGTGAGTGGTCTCTAAAAGCGTGTTCAAAATAACATTAACAATGATTTCGCGTCACGTCCCGTGGGGTGGAATATGAACGGTGAAAAAGGACATTCTCCTTTCGAGCTCAACTATGGACGCGTATGCGCTGTTCATCGGAAGATCCTCAGCCAACGGTTGGGTGAAGGATAAGCGAAGCCTCTTGTTGCCGCTTGCAAGCGTTATCTTGGGAAGACGCGAAGAGCAAAGTACCCCCCCCCCCCCCCCCCCCCACTCCCGGGCGCTCTCGACTGCTCTCGAGATTCTGGCGCAGTCAGGAGCCCGCTCGCCTCCGCAGCGCACCTGTGTCCCAGCCGGTAAGTGGGAGCCGTTTCTAACATGGTGTCCTGCTCTCGAGAAGTTCTCTGAAGTTCTTTTAAGGCGAAAGCCTTTAATGCCTCATCGTTGTCGACAGAAGGTTATCAGCAGAGGTGTCACGCTTTTCGGTTGGTCGAAATGGTTATGACATCAGAGTGCGCGGATTCGCCGTAATGAGGTAACCCACGGATGCCTGACGCCCCCTTTTGGAACAGACGACAACTAATAAAATAATTTTCGTCCGCTCCGGCAGGGGTCGTGAGGCGTCCGTGGGTGACCACGTTACATACCTCATTACTGGGAACAGAGCCATGGATACAACCGAACTCATCTAAGCAGAGAGAGAGTCGTGCTAAAGGAGCAGTCGAAGTGTGTAGTTGTGATGTGTAGTCAAAGTGTGTTGTCAAATAAAGCACTAGTACAGCACAAGCAGTCTCGCAGAAAATGCCAAACAGTGCGCCAGGAAAGGCTTTCGCCTTGCAGCACTTTAGAGAGCCAAAGTGCACCCCGAATTTTTTGTAGCCGGCTGGCCTCTTACTTGTTGAATGTGCAGTACATACAGCGGGTGGTTGTTCACGTGTTCTAATTCCTTCTTCCTGTACTTCAGAAGCCGAGATGCGAAGCTTACCGCGGCTGGGCGGACTAGCACAGGCTCTTATAATCGTCGTTTATGAGAATGCTCTTGCACCAATTCTTGAGTCTTTTGTCTCCACTTTGTATTGACTGCAATGGCTTTTCAGTCTTATTGCTTTAGTTTAAAATGCGTTTAGCATTCCTTTCCTGCTCGTTCATATGCGCAAGCTCTGGCGATATTCCTTCCAGGCATTGAGAGTGCACTGAAAAATTAAATATTCTAGCTCCTTGATGAAATAGGCGTTGAGCAAGGCTGTTTTCTAACAAACTGAGAGAATTCAATGGGTTTTCAATGGTAGCCTGATATATTGCTTAGATATCCTTCGCACTAAAACAAAAAGGTAAAATTTTAACTGAAACGACAGGCACATGCAAACATCGGCAGCTTAAACTTAGAGCCACCCACGGTGTCAACGGCTACTAAGCTCCTTATTTGCTTCAGGTGGCACGAAACGCTACATGTCAAACACCAGCAGTATGTTAATTGCCTTAGCTTCCCACACTCAAACCTTCACCCCCGAAACCGCCTTTGAGAAAATTTGTAATTAACCATTCTCTTTGGATGCAATAGGTGTGGATTAACCGGCCCCATAACACCTGCACAACGAGTGCTGGGTATGAATTTAAAACCTTTAAAGACCAAAATTATGACTGTCAAATGAAAAAAGGTTGGGTGGAATGTAGACGAATTGTTTTGATCCATAAGTGGTTCGCGAAAAGGAGCCTGAGTAACACTGGCTACGAACATCAGTGTGATGATATTATAGACGACCCAAGGAACAATAGGCTGCTGAGAGAGTTGCACCCTTTAGGTAATTCTAGAATTCTCTCCGTAGAGACCACCGCATATACTGCAGAATATAACATATAACATGTTCTTCCAGGTTTGGCCCTGAATATATATATATATATATATATATATATATATATATATATATATATATATATATATATATATATATATATATATATATATTGTATTCAGTAGGGGTTCCAATGGCCCAGTTTACTAGTTTAGGTACAGTATTACGACAAACGCGACTGTTCTTTTAACGTTTATTTTGCCAACAGTTTCGGGAATGGTATTCCCTTCGTCAGGGCAGGCTTACAATGAATCCGTTTCGTCAATATAAGGACACATGACAAGCGAGGAGGTATAATCTCCGCCCTCTAAACAAACTTGAGAATGAGGGCAGGGGACCGTATAATAGGCAGCACGACAAGTCTCAAACGGGCCGCGGCTGAACAACAACCAGAAAAAACAAACGGGGAGGTGGAAATGGCAAAGTAGTAGCAAAGAACGAGCCTGAACAGCACAGCGATAGAAGGGGCAAAAGAGCGTTAGACCCGGCTCTCGGCGCACACGGAAGCCGCTACCCCCCCGCCCCCCTCCGCCCCCCCTCCAAATACGCGCACACCCCCGCAAGACGCCGCCGGGTCCGAGCGGGCGGCCCGTATCAGGTATCCTGAGACGCTTGCAAGGGACGCGTTCGAGAGACGGCCAACACACACTTGTTAACCGCTGCAACGGCAACTTGCGACTGTGCCCTCTGCGTATTTTTGCTTCATTTCGTCGCTTTGCTCTGCTGTCGGGCCTTTCTACCAGACAATCTGGCGCCCCTTTTCCCATAAATATACTAGGCGGTCCAAAACCGTGTCCCGCAGTGAGCTTCCCGTGAAAAAACAGCGTCCGTCGGGTAAAATACTGAGCTATCCCGAGCGCGTAATGGGAAGGCAAAGATGAATTTAGGGGGAACAAAACGAAAGAAGGGAAGAGCAGAAAAAAAAATAATTAGCTCTAGAAATGTTTAAAGAAAATGTAACACAGAAAATGTTAACGCACACACAGGAAGAGAAAAGAGAAAAAGAAAAACTTCTGATTAAATGTGGGCCAAACAAGTATGACATGGTGAGAGCACTTTGATAGAGTTTGGCGCAGTGCATGTGGTTTCGAGATTTGCATGCACACGCAGGTTAAATCATTCTGAGATTATCGAGTTTTGTCGATGTTGGTGTAAGTAAATAACAAATGACAAGAAATATGTAGAAAAATGAAAATAAAAATGGCACGGAGAATAAAAAATTGAGCACAAGAAGTTATACAAAAGTTAACAAGTTAAAAATAATAATAATACATGTGTGCGGAAAACGCGAAAGGTCTGCGGCCCGCGGAGCTGCCGCGTGGTCCCAATGGTCTAGGTGATAGATCAAAGGTGTCTATTTGGAATGGAACGTGGATGCTGGCAGGAGGTTGGACAAAAAAGTACTCAGGAAATGAACTGCCAGATTCCCTGCCATTTCAAAGTGTGTCTGCAGTTGTCAAGAAAAAAACAAGTTCAGGCGTATTCTGATAATAACGCTGTCCAAGGCCTGCGGAATTTCCTACGTTGGCTCCTTTAAGCAGGAAAGTCTCCCGGGAGTAGCGTTCATGCCATGAGAGAACGTGCCGAATTTATGAATGAAGTACGATTCCCTTTGTTCCCTGTAATATGTGTTAGGGAACCCGGACTGGAGAAGGATTACACGGATGTTTTCAAAACTGTGCAGGGGCAGACGCAGGTGCCTGGAAAGGGGCAAGTTGGGCAGGGATGACACATGCGCTTTGTGGTTGTTGAAGCGGAAACGAAATGTTGTGTTGGTCTGACCAATGTACTCCTCCCCACACACCTCGCATTGAAGTTTGTAGATAACATTGCTCGAATCGCAGTCGAGGTCTTCATTTATGTGAAACGCAAAGCCATCGGACTTGGATTTTGCCAGTGTGGTGTCGCAAATGTGCGGACACACCTTGCAACGGGGTTTTCCGCATGGGTGGCATCCACCTCGGGCAGCGGTCTTCTTCGTTTTCGCGTTGACAAGCAAGTCTCTCAAATTCTTGTCCCTGCGGTACACCACTCGGGGTGGTTCCTGGAATATTAGTGACAGCCTATGTGGTGTCGCAAATGTGCGGACACACCTTGCAACGGGGTTTTCCGCATGGGTGGCATCCACCTCGGGCAGCGGTCTTCTTCGTTTTCGCGTTGACAAGCAAGTCTCTCAAATTCTTGTCCCTGCGGTACACCACTCGGGGTGGTTCCTGGAATATTAGTGACAGCCTATTACTCTGTCGGATTATATTAAAATGACGGCTTAGTATGTTGTTTACCCTGGGAGCAGTTGCGGAGTAAGTAAGGATTAGGTTTGTTTTGCTGTCTTTTTTCACCTTGTTCTCTGCCAAGATGGAAGAACGGTCTAGGCTGCGAGCGCGTTGAATCGCGTCTTCGACTATTTCCCCCGGGTATTTTTGTCGTGACAAAGCGTCCTTGTGAGAATCTTTTGTGAAAAATTAACCACGTTTGTGTTTCCACCAGCTGTTTCACAGTTCATAGTTCACAAACGTGGTTAATTTTTCACAAAAGATTCTCACACCTGCCGAACTCAGCCTCCTTTCCAAAGGTTTAACTTTTTGTCCAGCATCTGGTAGGTTCAATGAGTTTCAACTTTTTCAGGATCTGGACAATTTCGCGCGAAACCTCCGGCTTAGGGAGTATTTCCACGAAAACACCAGCGACAGACAACAAACGATTCCCACCGTGTCAGAGAAGTTGTGGACACCGAGCGAACAACGTGACAGACACCTTGATATGTATATATCTGCGGTGCAGAAGGACATAATAAGGGCATATGGAAAACAACGTCCGGTTCGCAACAATCTCTCGAACGAAGAACGACAGGCTTTGGAAACGTTGCGTAAAGACGAAAACATAGTAATAAAACCGGCTGACAAGGGTGGAGCTATAGTAATCCTGGACAAATCAGAATATTTAAAAGAAGGCCACCGCCAGCTCAATGATCCTCAGTTTTACAGAAAGCTTCCGAACGACCCCACACGCCAACTGGGGACAGAAATAGAGGACTCTCTTGCTGGACTCGCTAAGGACGGTAGAATAACTCAGGCAATGTTAAAATCAATGTCGCCGAGCAATCCAGCTCCAGGCCGGTTTTATCTCCTCCCTAAAATACATAAAGTTAACCATCCTGGCCGTCCAATTGTGTCCAGCAACGGGGCAGTGACGGAGAACATATCAAATTTTATTAGTTTTCTCATCAAGGACATCCCTCCCCGTTTTCCCTCGTACATCAAAGACACAAGCCATTTCCTTCGGGAGATTTCAAACTTGACCATCCCCACAGGAGGCCTTCTGGCGACCATGGATGTTTGCTCCCTGTATACAAATATTCCGCACGCAGACGGCATAGCAGCAACGCTGGCAGCATTCGAAAGCTCAAACTCTTTGGTTGATTTGGACGGTGGAACCCTTTCTGGCCTTCTTGAACTGGTCCTAAATTCCAACAATTTTGAATTTGATGGCGAGCACTACCTCCAAACAAGCGGTACTGCGATGGGCACAAAAATGGCCCCTAGCTATGCCAGCATCTTTATGGCGTCACTAGAAATTCCCTTCCTTGAGGAACAGCCAAAAAAACCACTTTTCTACAAGCGTTTCCTAGACGACATCTTTCTTGTATGGGAACATGATGAAGCGAGCCTGCTAGACTTCATTGCGCACTTTAATACCCTGCATCCCTCCATTAGGTTTACCCACTGTATCTCCGACTCAAAGATCAACTTTCTCGACGTGGAAATATCGGTAGACGGCAACTGCCTTTCGACTACCTGTCACGATATGGTGGGCGACTAGATGTTTGATTGGCGCCGAAGTTATAATTAATCGGGCCAACCTGCCCACCACTGCACTCTCCGTAAGTAAGGAGGGGGTGGAGCGACAAACTTCTCCACCCCGCGTGCGGAAGATGAGGTTAGACTGCTGACCGGCGATAGGGGCCACGCCTGATTAGCCGTTGACCGGAGGCATGAGGCGTAGGCAAGTTTCTTTAGAAAGCCCTTTACTCGAGCAGACAACCGCAACCAAAAGGGTACAAAACAAACCCAGCAAAACAGCGGCAATACAGAAGGGCGAGAACTATACAACAAAGTTACACGATTAAAGCAATATACAAAAGAATAGGGCGAGAACAGCGACTGAACAAAGAAAAGGGTGGAGCGAGTGGTGAGAATCGGTGACTTAGCTGCGTAGTGGCAGGGTCCGGTCGCAGGGAGCGTCGGGCTGCGGAAGCGCGCGGTGCTGATGGGGGGGTGCGGATACGGGCGCACTTGGGCCCCGGGTTACGCGTCTTCCACGCGTCTTTCGGGGCCGCCGTCGCCGCGCTCTACGCGTCAGACACCGCCTAGGCTCACTTCCCGACCACTGCCCTGGCTGACCCCACACACGTCGGCACGCACCGAAATCTCTAGACCAACTAACTCGGTCGTGATTTTCCCGCCACCGTGTTCACGTGACAAACCACAAAAAAACAAATAAAAGCAAACGAATCCTCTCGGCCCCGTGCACCAACGATATACAGATGTTGAGAAGGGGGGAGAAGAAGCATGAAGAAACTGAAGGGGACGCGAAGGAAAGGTATGGTCCTAACGAGGAGGGATGTTAACTTCTCAAGGTTGGGACGGGTGCTAGGGCATTCACCGGCCGCTTCCCGTCCTCCCCTCGTGTAAGCAATCTCTTCCCGGCGATAATCCTGAGGAGGGGGGCGGCGTAGTCTTGACCCCCCCAGCGTCGCGAGGGGTCAACGCCCACGCGGGGGGAGGCAAAGTCATCGCCGCTGCGTCGAGACGTGCCCGCATACTACCGGCGCCGTGGCCAGCCGTGGCCACTTTGGTCGGAGAAGAAAAAAGAAAGATAAAGCATGCGCGCACTTTGTGACACTACCCTATACAGAAAACCAACGGATAGGCAGCAGTATCTCCATTTTCACAGTAGCCACCCGAAGCACTGCAAAACAAGTATTCCATATTCTCAGGCTCACAGATACCGAAGAATATGTTCTACAACCGAGGAATTTGATCAGCATACGGGGACTCTCAAGGACGCTTTGTCACGACAAAAATACCCGGGGGAAATAGTCGAAGACGCGATTCAACGCGCTCGCAGCCTAGACCGTTCTTCCATCTTGGCAGAGAACAAGGTGAAAAAAGACAGCAAAACAAACCTAATCCTTACTTACTCCGCAACTGCTCCCAGGGTAAACAACATACTAAGCCGTCATTTTAATATAATCCGACAGAGTAATAGGCTGTCACTAATATTCCAGGAACCACCCCGAGTGGTGTACCGCAGGGACAAGAATTTGAGAGACTTGCTTGTCAACGCGAAAACGAAGAAGACCGCTGCCCGAGGTGGATGCCACCCATGCAGAAAACCCCGTTGCAAGGTGTGTCCGCACATTTGCGACACCACATAGGCTGTCACTAATATTCCAGGAACTACCCCGAGTGGTGTACCGCAGGGACAAGAATTTGAGAGACTTGCTTGTCAACGCGAAAACGAAGAAGACCGCTGCCCGAGGTGGATGCCACCCATGCGGAAAACCCCGTTGCAAGGTGTGTCCGCACATTTGCGACACCACATAGGCTGTCACTAATATTCCAGGAACCACCCCGAGTGGTGTACCGCAGGGACAAGAATTTGAGAGACTTGCTTGTCAACGCGAAAACGAAGAAGACCGATGCCCGAGGTGGATGCCACCCATGCGGAAAACCCCGTTGCAAGGTGTGTCCGCACATTTGCGACACCACATAGGCTGTCACTAATATTCCAGGAACCACCCCGAGTGGTGTACCGCAGGGACAAGAATTTGAGAGACTTGCTTGTCAACGCGAAAACGAAGAAGACCGCTGCCCGAGGTGGATGCCACCCATGCGGAAAACCCCGTTGCAAGGTGTGTCCGCACATTTGCGACACCACATAGGCTGTCACTAATATTCCAGGAACCACCCCGAGTGGTGTACCGCAGGGACAAGAATTTGAGAGACTTGCTTGTCAACGCGAAAACGAAGAAGACCGCTGCCCGAGGTGGATGCCACCCATGCGGAAAACCCCGTTGCAAGGTGTGTCCGCACATTTGCGACACCACATAGGCTGTCACTAATATTCCAGGAACTACCCCGAGTGGTGTACCGCAGGGACAAGAATTTGAGACTTGCTTGTCAACGCGAAAACGAAGAAGACCGCTGCCCGAGGTGGATGCCACCCATGCGGAAAACCCCGTTGCAAGGTGTGTCCGCACATTTGCGACACCACATAGGCTGTCACTAATATTCCAGGAACCACCCCGAGTGGTGTACCGCAGGGACAAGAATTTGAGAGACTTGCTTGTCAACGCGAAAACGAAGAAGACCGCTGCCCGAGGTGGATGCCACCCATGCGGAAAACCCCGTTGCAAGGTGTGTCCACACATTTGCGACACCACATAGGCTGTCACTAATATTCCAGGAACCACCCCGAGTGGTGTACCGCAGGGACAAGAATTTGAGAGACTTGCTTGTCAACGCGAAAACGAAGAAGACCGCTGCCCGAGGTGGATGCCACCCATGCGGAAAACCCCGTTGCAAGGTGTGTCCGCACATTTGCGACACCACACTGGCAAAATCCAAGTCCGATGGCTTTACGTTTCACATAAATGAAGACCTCGACTGCGATTCGAGCAATGTTATCTACAAACTTCAATGCGAGGTGTGTGGGGCGGAGTACATTGGTCAGACCAAGACAACATTTCGTTTCCGCTTCAACAACCACAAAGCGCATGTGTCATCCCTGCCCAACTTGCCCCTTTCCAGGCACCTGCGTCTGCCCCTGCACAGTTTTGAAAACATCCGTGTAATCCTTCTCCAGTCCGGGTTCCCTAACACATATTACAGGGAACAAAGGGAATCGTACTTCATTCATAAATTCGGCACGTTCTCTCATGGCATGAACGCTACTCCCGGGAGACTTTCCTGCTTAAAGGAGCCAACGTAGGAAATTCCGCAGGCCTTGGACAGCGTTATTGTCAGAATACGCCTGAACTTGTTTTTTTCTTGACAACTGCAGACACACTTTGAAATGGCAGGGAATCTGGCAGGTTATTTCCTGAGTACTTTTTTGTCCAACCTCCTGCCAGCATCCACGTTCCATTCCAAATAGACACCTTTGATCTATCACCTAGACCATTGGGACCACGCGGCAGCTCCGCGGGCCGCAGACCTTTCGCGTTTTCCGCACACATGTATTATTATTATTTTTAACTTGTTAACTTTTGTATAACTTCTTGTGCTCAATTTTTTATTCTCCGTGCCATTTTTATTTTCATTTTTCTACATATTTCTTGTCATTTGTTATTTACTTACACCAACATCGACAAAACTCGATAATCTCAGAATGATTTAACCTGCGTGTGCATGCAAATCTCGAAACCACATGCACTGCGCCAAACTCTATCAAAGTGCTCTCACCATGTCATACTTGTTTGGCCCACATTTAATCAGAAGTTTTTCTTTTTCTCTTTTCTCTTCCTGTGTGTGCGTTAACATTTTCTGTGTTACATTTTCTTTAAACATTTCTAGAGCTAATTATTTTATTTTTCTGCTCTTCCCTTCTTTCGTTTTGTTCCCCCTAAATTCATCTTTGCCTTCCCATTACGCGCTCGGGATAGCTCAGTATTTTACCCGACAGACGCTATTTTTTCACGGGAAGCTCACTGCGGGACACGGTTTTGGACCGCCTAGTATATTTATGGGAAAAGGGGCGCCAGATTGTCTGGTAGAAAGGCCCGACAGCAGAGCAAAGCGACGAAATGAAGCAAAAATACGCAGAGGGCACAGTCGCAAGTTGCCGTTGCAGCGGTTAACAAGTGTGTGTTGGCCGTCTCTCGAACGCGTCCCTTGCAAGCGTCTCAGGATACCTGATACGGGCCGCCCGCTCGGACCCGGCGGCGTCTTGCGGGGGTGTGCGCATATTTGGAGGGGGGGGGGGGGGGGGGGCGGAGGGGGGCGGGGGGGTAGCGGCTTCCGTGTGCGCCGAGAGCCGGGTCTAACGCTCTTTTGCCCCTTCTATCGCTGTGCTGTTCAGGCTCGTTCTTTGCTACTACTTTACCATTTCCACCTCCCCGTTTGTTTTTTCTGGTTGTTGTTCAGCCGCGGCCCGTTTGAGACTTGTCGTGCTGCCTATTATACGGTCCCCTGCCCTCATTCTCAAGTTTGTTTAGAGGGCGGAGATTATACCTCCTCGCTTGTCATGTGTCCTTATATTGACGAAACGGATTCATTGTAAGCCTGCCCTGACGAAGGGAATACCATTCCCGAAACTGTTGGCAAAATAAACGTTAAAAGAACAGTCGCGTTTGTCGTAATACTGTACCTATATATATATATATATATATATATATATATATATATATATATATATATATATATATATTCAGGGCCAAACCTGGAAGAACATGGAATGGAGACCTGACTAAGCTTCCAAGCATATGTTGTACTAGTTATGTCTCAAAATCATCTAATCATTTATATAGAAAATGTGTTTCGTATTACCTATAATGTACACCGATGAAAACACACCGACATGCAGGAGATGAAGGTGAGATTATTCTGGAATGAAATAAACTACTCAGCATTGCCAGTATGACGGTGATTAAAACAATGTTTGCGGCGGTACAGAGTGTACAAAGCTACACTCCCGCTAGCGCAATGTCATGGTGACAAATAGGCACCATCTGCAGGCAGTTCAACTCTACAATGTGCGCACCACCGCTACGCATCCACCGTAAGAATACGTCGCTTCAGAATCCATGTCACCACAATGCAAGAAACCAAACTGCGGTCGTAGCAGTTACTGACACCTCGCACTGTTCTTGCCTTTGCCCATACGAGCGATCAAGAGAGATAGATAAGGTTTGGTTTGGGTTGGTTTATGGGGTTTAACGTCCCAAAGCGACGAAGGCTATGAGAGACGCCGTAGTGGAGGGCTCCGGAAATTTCGACCACCTGGGGTCCTTTAACGTGCACTGACATCGCACAGTACACGGGCCTCTAGAATGTCTCCTCCAAAGAAATTCAACCGCCGCGGCCGGGATCGAACCCACGTCATTCGGGTCAGCAGCCAAGCACCATAACCACTGAGACACCGCGGCGGCTTGGAGGGAGAGAAGGATGTGATCACTTTCTATGATGCAGTCATGGTAAGAAAAGACAAAAGAGTTCGAAATATTCCAAGAAGGAGCCGCGCACGCTTGGCTCCAGCAACAAAAGCAATCAAAGAGAGGCCAGGATGTAAGTGCCTAAGAAGCATTTTGACTAGAAATATAAATGACTCATCCCCATCTTGTAGACCCTGAAAAATATGGCGGCTGAAGTCAGCAGGACTTTCTCTAGGGGGAGTACTTTCCTTCGGACAGCGAAGTTCTTTTACTGTATTCAAAGACATGCAATTGTATGCATGAGCAAGCTTAGTAGCAATGAACGCGTACAAGAGATTGCTTGAGACCTGTAGGGTCTGCTCGCGGGCAAGTCAAATCTCGCGCCGCTCATCGCGGGTAGCCTCGGACCCCTTCTTCCCGAGTGGGGGGGCGGGGGGAGCGAGGCTGGGAGAAAGCCTTTATAAGGCGAGACCGGGAAGGCTCGCGCTCTCTCGCTCTTGGACCAGCCCTGCGAAAGGACCACCTGACCCAGCTGCCACGACGACGACCGGCCCCCCTGATGTGAGAATAAACCCTTTGTACAAAGTCCTGCCTCGAGTGACTGCCTGTGCGTCCCCGCGCAGAGGAATTGCCCACAAATAATGGCGCCCAGCGTGCGGCTTTAATTAACACCTTGTGGACGATTTCTCTGCCGATTTTGGGACGTGCAGCCAGACTCGTGGCAGGCCCTCTTTGTTCAGGGCCACGCCGGACCGATAGGGTTAAGGAGCGGGTCAGGCGGAATGTTCGCGGGGTAGCGACTTGTGTAGTGTTGTAAATTTGTTAGGGGTTTTGTGCTATTTATGTAGTTTTCGGGCGTTTTGTGTTGTGTATTTCCGCGTGTTTGTAGATAGATTGTTGTGTATGTGAATGTTCTTGTTGCCATGAGCAGTTAGCCGGTGCGGCCGGACAGTTAGCGCGAACTATGCCTCCCAGAAAGGATGTTTCAGCCACGGCTTTGGATGGCGGGGCAGCCGGTAGTGAGACGGCCGACGCGGCGGCCGTAATGGGGCAGGTAACTGAGATGTTTGCCGCATTAGCCCGTCAGCTCGGTTCGGTGGCTGGCGCCAACCAGGCCGCAGCATCGGTAGCATCGGCGACAGCATCGCGCCCGCGGATAAATATGGAGGTCCCCTCCTTTTCCGGGTACACGGACGCGAAATCAGTCCACGAGTTTCTACAACAACTCGAGGACTACTACGAGACGGCTCTGTGCGCCCCAGATGACGTAATGCTAGGGCAGGTCCTGCCTGTAGCACTCGTCGAGAGCGCGACGCGATGGAGGCGCTGCCAGCCGACTTTCCAGTCGATGGCGGACTTCAAAGGTCGTTTCCGCGCCGAGTTCTTGCCGCCTGATTATGAGCGCCGGATGCTGGAGGAGCTCGCGTTGCGCACCCAACACCCAGAGGAAAGCCTCCTCGAGTACGTACGCGCAATGCAAGAGCTGTACAAGAGGGCAGATCCGACGGCAACCGACCGAGATCAGGTTGCGCGTGTGATCAGGCAGTGCCATCCACGCTTCAAGCCGTATCTGCGGGGCCGCAGTTTTACAAACCTCGAGGCCCTAGCGCAGGAGGCCAAAACCGTGCAGGCGGATTTGCTGGCCGAGCTGCGCTACCAGCCGCCCCCCAGGCCGGCCGAATCGCTGGAACCGGGATGCGCATGGGATGGAGGCCGAGAATGCGCGATGAGGGCTCGGCGCGCCGAGGTAATGGCCGTGGAAAGGCAGGCGGAACCCCCTGTTGTCCCTCGCGCGCTTGACCCGTACGCATTCGAGCAGCGGCGTCGTGCCGGTCTCACAGGCTACGCGCCGAGCGAGCGTCAGGAATGCGCGGAGAAAGGGGAGAGCCGTCCCCAACCGCTTCGTGGAACGAGGGGTCCTCCGTCCACGCGGCGGGTGAATGACCGGCTTTGCTGGAATTGCAACCAGCCCGGCCACGTGGCACGCGAATGCCAAGCTAGGCGTATGCAGGGAAACGCCAGGCGCTGGCGGTGATGTCTGGTAGCACCGACCTTTCACCGTCAGCGGGAGAATTTCATGGTTGTCAAGGCGCTAGTCAGGAAAAGAACTCCCGCGCCGGCGACGGGGAGGCCTTTGTCCCGCTCGCCTGTAGAGCTCAGGGAGTCGTTCCGCGCTTAAGCCCATTTATGCTAGTGCAGTTAGCGGGTCGATGCTACTCTGCACTCGTAGACACGGGCTCAACGCTGTCACTGGTCGGTGACGAGGTGTACGAGGCCTGCCGGATAGGTAACATCCGTGTCAGACCGGCCGAAACCCCGTTAAGCTTAGCAGCTGGGGCGGCAAAGGCAAAGGGAGCAGTGCGTCTTACGATGCGCTTTGACGGCAGAAAGCGGAGACATCGCTTCGTCTATCTGCCTGGCTTGTCGATACCAGTAATTCTGGGAAGGGATTTTCTCTCGAGCGAAGGCATTGTGCTCGGCATGGGGGAGAATGGCTATCGTTACAGCCAGCTCGCCCCCCTCATTCCCTTCGAAAGCGCATCCTTGCCCGGCTGTCCTGCACAAAAGGTGGGTGTCCACACCTGTGCGACAGAAAGGCAGGTGAGCTCCCTCGAGATGCTGAGAGACGGTGGCCCGTTAGAAGCGATTATTGCGTCTTTCTCAGGACGCAGTAGTCAGCGCCGAAGGCTCGCGGAAACTTTACTCCCGTTTTCGGATTGCTTCACGGAGAAACCGGGCAGAACCGACCTGCTTCAGCACGAGATTCAGACGGGTGATACGCGCCCTTTCAGGTGTAACCCGAGGCCGTTAAGTGCGCATAAGAGGCAGCTTCTCGACTGTGCCCTTGACGAGATGATTGATACCGGTGCGGTGAGACCCTCACAAAGTCCCTGGGCGTCACCAGTGGTTCTAGCACCGAAGAAAGATAGATCGGTCAGGCTGTGTGTTGATTATCGTAAGCTCAACTCACTGACGCCTACGGTTGCGTACCCTTTTCAGTCGATCGAGGCTGTGATGTACGCGTTAGGGAACGCGAGGTTCTTCACAGTCCTAGATGCAAGCAGAGGGTACTTGCAGATTGAGGTGGCCGAAGGTGACATTGAGAAAACCGCATTCACCTGCCACCGCGGGCTCTTCGAATTTACTCGACTCCCGTTTGGTTTGTCTAACGCCCCGAGCACGTTCATGCGACTGATGGACATCGTGCTGGGCGATGCAAGGTTCAACTACGCCATGGCGTACCTCGACGACGTTGTGATATTCTCACAGTCGTTCGAGGAGCACCTCATTCACCTGAATTCCGTTCTCGATAGAATGAGACGTGCCGGTATAACCATCAATCCAAAGAAAGTGCAGTTGGCATCGAAGAGAGTGAACCTCTTGGGCTTTGTCGTGGACGATGGCACACTGAGACCGAATGATGACAAACTGCAGGCAATTCTGAACTACCCCTGCCCCATGGATGTGAAAAGCTTGCAGAGGTTTTTGGGGATGGTTGCGTTCTACAGGCAATTCATCCCGCGCTGTTCGGAGCTTGCAAGGCCGCTGAACCTGCTGTTGCGTAAAGGCTCGAAGTGGGTCTGGGGCAAGGAACAGAGTGACGCATTTGTTGCCTTGGCTCGCGCGATAGCGAATACCGCTAGTCTGCGCCTCCCCGACCTGAACAAGCAGTTTGTCTTGCAGACAGACGCTAGTGACTACGGTGTTGGAGCTGTTTTGTTGCAGGAACACGAGGGCAAACTGCGCCCTGTCGCGTTCGCTAGTCGCACGCTCACATCGGCGGAGCGGAATTACTCCGTGACCGAAAAGGAATGCCTGGCGATCATGTTCGCATTGTCCAAGTTCGACATGTACCTAGACGGAGCAGTCTTCACCGTGCAGACAGATCATCAGGCATTGTCTTGGTTAAAGAGGCTCAAGAACCCCGCGGGCAGACTCGCGAGATGGGCGCTGACGTTGCAACGTTACGCGTACGCCATCGAGTACCGCCGGGGCAGCTTGAACAAGGTCGCCGATGCTTTATCGCGCGCACCATGGAATGCTGGCGGAAGCG
The DNA here is from genome assembly GCF_055824585.1 of Amblyomma mixtum. Taxonomy (NCBI): domain Eukaryota; kingdom Metazoa; phylum Arthropoda; class Arachnida; order Ixodida; family Ixodidae; genus Amblyomma; species Amblyomma mixtum. The sequence goes on from NC_143013.1 coordinate 81,381,877, forward strand.
CTTCAGAGGCGCAGCCCAGCTTTGTAAAAAGCGGCGTCACCGCTGTTGGAGAGGAGGAGAGGGCGGACGGGAGTGTCGCGCCCGGTTTGGCGAAGGAGGAGGCGGACAAAGGTCCCGCACGGTGCTGTGACGGAAGGGAAACACAGCAGCTCGTGGCGGCGACCGCTCGCCTGCCTAGGAGCGAGGCAGAAAGAAATCTGTCTTGGGGAGTAGCGGTCAGTAGAGAAGAGCTGATAGAGGCCCAGAAAGCAGACGGTCTTTGCCAGCGGGTGCTGAAGGAGCTTGCGAGCAGCGCAGCTTGCACCGGGAACGCTGAGGGCAAGTACGACGCGTATCTGCTGGGCGATGATGGCTTGCTGCTCCGCTACATCCCCCAACTTGACGAGGAAGAGGCGATAGCATCCCCTTTCCGAGTCGTGGTCCCGAGAAGGTTGCGGAAACGGTTCCTGCAGTACTTCCATGACTCAGCGCTGGCAGGCCATGGCAGCGGCAGTAAGACTTACGACAAGTTATGCCGTGTCGCGACCTGGCCAGGCATGAGAAAGGATGTGCTGGGATACGCCCGTACCTGCCCGGTATGCCAGGTAGCCAAGCCTCGGGCGGGCAAGCCCGCTGGCATGATGAAGGCGGTAGTTAGCAACTACCCGTGGCAAGTGGTCGCGTGCGATATCATGGGACCCCTCCCTCGGTCCGCGCGCGGAAACCAATTCATCCTGGTAATAACGGACCACTATTCCAAGTGGGTTGAGGTTTTCCCCCTTAGGAAGCTTGTGTCGGAACGAATTTGGGAAAAACTGTTGGAGACTTTCACTCGTTTCGGTTTCCCTTCCGACCTGATTACAGACAATGCTTCGTATTTCACAAGCAAAGTCTTTGTAGACTCCTGTCGGGCGCTTCAAATCCGCCACAGGAGAACGAGTCCCTACCACGCTCAGAGCAACATAACCGAGCGGGTGAATCGAAATCTGAAGAGCATGCTGGTCGCGACGACCGAGCAGCACAGAGATTGGGACGCGCGGCTGTCCGAACTGGCGTTCGCTACAAGGACAACCGTGAACAGGTCAGTGGGTATTACACCCGCTTACTTGAATTTTGGGAGAGAGATCGCTTTTCCGCTAGAGAATGCCCTACTCGACGCGGCGGGGCCTGCGCCCCCTCCGCTTTCGCAGTACGTGGCAAGGCTCCGGGAGCGCCTGGAGGCAGCGCAGCGCGCGGCCCGCGAAAACCTCGATGTCGCGCGCATGGAGCAGGCGGATCAGTACAACAAAGATCGCCGTCACGTCGTTTTCAACACGGGCGACTTAGTACTCAAGAGAACGCACCCACTTAGTAACGCAGCGCGCGGTTTCGCCGCGTCGCTAGCGCACAAGTGGGCTGGGCCGTACGAAGTTACGGCACGGACTACGCCGCTCACCTACCAGTTGCGGTTGTTGACAAACGGCGAAACCGCCGGTCCGGTGCATGTCGCTGATTTGAAGGCTTTCCACCTTCGCAAGGACGATGGCTGCGAAGCGGTGGAAAATCAGCGCGATGCGGCGATCTCACCCCCGGGAGGACGAGCAGGTAGCGGTGCGGTTTGCAACCGACGCTACAACCTGAGGACCAGGTAGCACCCGTGTCTCTCGATCAATTATCACTCGCAGTGCTCTCGCCCTCTCAGTATGTCTTCTAGGAAGCTCCAGCGGACCGACGCCCGTGGCTCGGACTCCAGAAGGCAAGGCAGACCACCGTCGAACGGTGGCCGCCATCAAGGCGCGCCACCCGGCTGGCGGCAGGAGCCGCGCGAGTGGCGCAGGTTCCACGGCCGCGGTGGCCCCCACCGCCAGTCTAACCGCGCGCCTGACCACTGGAGAGAACCTCCCAGTGGTGCAGGACAACGCAAGAGGGCCAGTGACGACCAGGCGCAGGGCCCCCCTCAGCACCCAGCCGGCGCTTCGGCCGCCGAGCAGCCGCAACCCAAGCGGCCCAGGGTCCTGTGGCACGTGGCCACCTGGACCACGGTCGCCAACGGAGCGGCCATCTCTTACTGCGCGCGGTCCAGGTGGCGGGACCAGGCGCAGCCCCTTCGCGGCGGTGACCTCCAGGAAGTGCCGCTGCCTTTCCGCGGCCTGACCCTGGAGGAGAGGGACCAGGAGCCCCCGGCCGTGTTTAGTGACGAGGAGCTTTGGAGGGCGCTGCCGGCAGGGCCCCCAGCGGAGCCAGGCGCCTCGCTCCCCCAGGCGGCTCGTGAGGAGCCCGTCCAGCCAGCGGTGAGCGGCCCCCCGGCGAGCACCCCTCCCCCCTGCGACGACTCTATGGACCCGGACCCGGAGGTCATCGAACGCCTACTGGCGGACTCCGGGACGGACGTTTGAGGGGGGGGGGAGATGTAGGGTCTGCTCGCGGGCAAGTCAAATCTCGCGCCGCTCACCGCGGGTAGCCTCGGACCCCTTCTTCCCGAGTGGGGGGGCGGGGGGAGCGAGGCTGGGAGAAAGCCTTTATAAGGCGAGACCGGGAAGGCTCGCGCTCTCTCGCTCTTGGACCAGCCCTGCGAAAGGACCACCTGACCCAGCTGCCACGACGACGACCGGCCCCCCTGATGTGAGAATAAACCCTTTGTACAAAGTCCTGCCTCGAGTGACTGCCTGTGCGTCCCCGCGCAGAGGAATTGCCCACAGACCTTACAGGCCGGGAGCTATAGGCGACGGTCGGTCTCAGCTCAACGATGCTCTGCCGACAGAGCCACTCGGATACTGGCGCCAGCTCCAGACGAACTCCTTCCCGAGCCTCCACTATACAAGTGCATCTTCCCTCACAATATCCCTCGCACTGCCTTTCATTCGAGAGCGCCAAACCCATTCTGGCGTTTGCCTTTGTCATCAAGTCAGCCTACGTTCGCTGTAGGATTAATTCTTCTCCCACTCTCCTGTCCCCGTAAATGTTTTCATCTTATCTCTGCAGCTGACTCAACATTGCCTTCTTTTGGATAATTGGATAGCATTAGATAACTCTGATCCCCATAGGCACCCTGAGTTACAAAAAGGTAATGTGCGCAGTAATGAAATAATTTACCCGCTCGGACTGCAGCGCCACAGTGCTCACTGAATGTGGTGGTGGTGAAAAATATTTTTTATATACACACATATGTACAGAGAGGTGTCCGGAGGCTCCTTCTATACCAGGTGGAGTCCCTAGTGCGGGACCCCATTGGTAGATGCTGCCGTCCGGGCCCTTTGGACCAAGGCCTTGGGATTCAAGCTTGGAACCGATTTCTCAGCCAATCCAGAAATCTATAGATGGCAGAAATGAATTGAAAAATATCCAGTGCATGTTTCACCCATGCCCAGACTCCTGAAATGAAACAGAAAAAAAAACAGTTTTCTTAAATATCATTTTGCGATGACAATACGTCAGCATGCGATCTTGCTCTTAATTGCAACTTAGGCTTAGTCATTTTCGTTTCGAAGTGTCATTCTTAGTCACTGTCGTTATTATTCGTTATCTCTTTTAGACAGACTCTTTTTTTCTTTGTAAGGGGGGTCCTTTCCAAGACAGCCAGCGTCTGGCCTCGCCCTCCTCTTCCATGACAGTGAAGAGGAGGATTGCCCGCTCTCTCCACTTTGTCTCTGCCCACCGTGACTGGTAGCTTTCCCGTGCACCAACCATCTCAGATGGCAAGTGTAAAAACCACTACACCAGACGCCGTTTTTTTCTTAATGGGGCTTCTAATACTGTTAAAAAGAACAGAAGGATTAGTTGTACGAGTACGTATGTCAGGTAAAAATAAACGCTCAGGTCAAGCACGCCACCAGGATTTCTTTTTCTTTTTTTCGGAGGAGCACAAGGTAACCGTTTGCAAGGAGACAAGGGTGGAGAAGGTGTGTGGTGCATTTCCAACGAAAGCACAGCCAGGAGCCGAGGGGGGGGGGGGGGGGGGGGTATGCAGCTTTAATTCGAAAAAGCAAGGGCGTGGACGGCGGGCGAGCTATTATGTACGTAGGGGCGGTTGTATGCGTTAATAAGGCCTATTTTAGTCATTTGAGCAGGAAATGTAACCAGAATTGGTACAGATAAGTATCTGTGTTATAAATCTGTCGGTTCCTTTCTTGAATAAAGTGCCTCTTACAAATAAACTTTCAAAAACCACGACGCGTAAATTTGTAGAAAAATTCGGAGGTTTATACTACTCTTGAAAATCTCTGGACTAGCGCGCAAGAAACCGATCCATTCTACTGTCATTTGTTACCGAATACCGAAGGAATGAGTGATAGGATGTGTACAAAAAGTGAAAGATGAGAAAGCCAGCGGTAAAGTTTGTTTTGCTAAATCTGTAGGGAAAAAATGGCTGGGGTTCAACGTGGCTTTAACCTATAGTTATACGAGCGAAAACTCTGTTAAGCATGGTCTTCACTGACTAAAATCAAATTTCAAGCTTAAGGATCAGGATCAAAGGTCAGCGTCAGGTACCCAATGGTCATAGTCATATGATCACGCGGTCATACTCCATAGCTGGGCCATACGACCACGCAGTTAAGTTCGGTTTGACATTGTGAGGCATTGAAGCTCATTGTCGATGTGATGCCCACTGCCTCAAATCAAATGTCAAGGTCTCAGGTCAAGGTCAGGCACCAAATGGTCATTGTCATACAATCACGTGGTCATGCTGCCATAGCTTGGGCCATATCACCACACAGTTAAGTTCTGTTCCACCTTGTGAGGCACTGAAGGTCATTGTCTCATCCACATCGAAATAGGAAGTTGTAACCCGAGGAGCAGAGCACTCGGGGTGTCTTTGGCCGACGGCCCAGCCGATAAAAACGCTGGGCGGAGCGGCGTCGTCTGCTGCAAAGCCTGCTGCGCATGCGCAAGCGCGCTGAGACGGCGCCCAAGTAAGGGGGGGGGGGGGAGCAGGGGGAAGCCGGCTTCAAAAAATGTGACGTAACCGCCTCTCCCGAGTTCTTTCCTTCCTCCACGGAGAAATGCCACACTGCGGTCATCGGAAGCTCTGATATCTCCTGTTCACGGCGATGCAATCAATACAATGTTGGCGGGGCTGTGCCGAAGGAAATATGTGGAATCCGCGATGCGCCGCGGCCGTAGCAGCAAGATTCGTTCGCAATGTTCGGCGACCAGAGCCGAAACAAAAGGTCGCTTTCTAAATTTCTACGGCGTGTTTGGCTATAATATTTAGTTGCGAGGCGGATGAAGACCAGAGAATCACGAAAAAGCAATTGGATGAAACACTTAAGCTCCGCCTTCAGGGTATCACGTGATAGCGTAATGGGTTAATACCCATATATGCAGAAGGCCATTCCCTACTTTGCATTCGTAGATCCTTCGGAGTCCTCATACCCCTCCAAGCGCAATGGTACGGACCAACAAACCAAGAACCTCTCAGAGACGTCTAGTTGGACGTCTCTGAGAGGTTCTTGGTTTGCTGGGAGATGTTAAGCGATCCGCCAACATACCCTACGATGGCAGCTGCTCTCAGTGGTGGGCCTTGTGAGGCCCAGGTTGATATTCCCCGAGCGACCAACCTTCTACGATGGGCAGTTCGCTCACTATCCGGTGGGCAGGATGTGATGACGGCGCAAGTCTCACGTGACCAAGGTGGCCCACCTGTCTCCTATAGTTGCTCTCTGGGCACCACGTGTTGTAGTCATGCTCTTGATTTTACGCTAAATTGACCATCTTATTGGTCTCGTTCTCCTCCAAGGTACGACTTTACATAAGAGTGGGAGAATAATAAAAGTTTGTACCTGGTGATAATTGTATGTTAGAAAATATCACAGGATGATTACGAGTGTGTAACTCGAATAGTTGAGCGTTAGCTGTGGTGTGACAGCAAAGATAGAAGCCGGCCGCTGGGCCGGCGGACGCTTGTACCCATCCTTGTCCGGTGATGGGATTCGAACCAACCACCTCTCGCAGCTGAGCCAATAGGCGACCCGTCGCCTATCACCCTGTAATCCTCTTCGGCCACCCACTTGCCTCTCCCTCCTCCTCTAGCAGTGGAAAGGAGGATTTACCTCTTCGCTAAGTTCATAGTTGGTTCAGCGCAAAGGCACAAGGCCAAAGAAAGAAAGGGAGAAGAAGGACGGGAAGGAAGACGAACACAGCGCTGTGTTCGTCTTCGTGTTCGTGGAGAGCCGGAAATTCCCGTCTAGAGCTGGTGGCGCTGCGTACGCCGAAGACGAGAGCGCGAAACGGAAGAACGATCAGACGATTTAACTGCCACATATTGAGCCATCTTCAAAATTTTAAACAGGATTGAGTACTTTATAGAATGCCGACGAGAACATCCTACCCACCTTCAGATCTGCCGGAGTGTGGCAGCCCATGCGATGGGCCATGGTAGTTTACATAGTAATTGTTGATATTGTTTGTGATATAGGTGGCTCCTCCTGGATGAAGGCCTCCTGTGGCTTGAGGGGCCTGTAATGGATGAAACACATCCAGCGTTTGTGTTAAAAACATGGACTACTTTTGATTTCCTGGAACGCCAAAAAACGCAATAGAGAAACAAGACATAATATTTTTGCTTCTGCAATAAGGCTACGTGATGAATATATTAACGCTACTTATTATGATGGTATTATATATTATTGAAGATTAGCATTTTCATTACTATGGATTTACAGCCTGAAAAACAGCTACGCTAGTTGTTTTTAGCGGACATTGAGGACAAACTGTGGTTGGCCCTTATCGATTGATTGCCGAGCTCTGACAGCGAAGGGCTATTTTCTCTGCAAAAAAAAGAGCTTTTAAAGCTAGAAAATAAAAGAAGGAGACATAGAGGCATCGCCGCAGCCTGTTTCAATAGTAAACGGCGACGCCATCAAGAGTATTTTTTTGTTTACTTACCAACGTCACGAGTTTGAAGGTGGCGAGGAAAAAAAGATTTCATCTTTAATCCCTAAATTCCCTAGTAATAATTCTATCTCTTGCTGCCGGAGCAACGTGAACACTCACTGAGAAACGCACATTTAATTTTAGCACGAATAAAATTTGGCTGTATTTGTTCTAGGCCGGGGTCCCTTGAGGACCTTGTCATTAAAAGCGTACTCTTACGAGGCTCTTGAAGGTAAACGCAAAAATGTGTTATTTTCATTGCTATCGTTTCCGAAGTACCTACAGCATGTTGCAAGCGCTGCAAACTGCAAATATGATTACCTGAGAGATTTCCGTGGAGGTAGTCCACGGTCTGAAGAAAGTGGTTTGAGAACGTTCACTCCAGTCTTCATCTGCATAGCAATAGCAAAGCATGCTGTTTTACTGACTGCACGAACATATAGGAATGAACAATGACGAATCAACCACGATCATCGGTGGCTTATAATATAAGCCATTAGTTCACGAAACACCAAGGGCTTGGACGCCTCGAAACGGTATCGCCGTCTTTTTGCAGAATCCTTTAAAATTCAACAGAAAGCTCAAACATAATTGAAAGGCTAAGAATACTTGAAAACAATTGGCGGCAGCGGCTCAGTCCAAATGTACATAACGGTGCCGTCAAGGTCTCTACCGTGCGTTGTTTATTGCAAGGAGAATGAAAAAGTTGGGAAGCAAGATGTTAAGATGGGTATCTATGGTATGTGTGGGTATCTGTGGATGGGTGTTACCGTGGTATTGTGTTCAAGCCTCCAAACACTGAATATGCACTTTGTACATTCTTCATTTCATTTCACACAGTCCGTTTACTGGCGAATAAAATATAAGGTTAGAGCGAGAATTTCATCCATAAGCGTATTGAGCAGGCCGCCATGAATTGCGTGGGGCTTCTTCCGGATATTGAAAGCTAGGGAAATAAAGTTAATGGCAAATTCCGAAAAAAATGTTAATGGAGGAAAATCTGTTAATTGTATTCTATTTTCTGTACGGACGCTTTCAGAGAATGCAGCTTTATACACGTGCACGGCAATGCGGTACAATGCAGAAAAGAAATTGCAAACATCCCTGCGCCATAGCAGAAAGAACGAATGGGAAAATAAATTCAGCAACAAGTTTGCGTGAGCTAGCTGGCTGTTGGAATATTGCCAGAAACATTTCACATACTAGGAAAGCAAAGGGGAGAAGTCGTTTGTCTGTGTCTCTCCTGGTTCTTTGTCCTTTGTGTCGCTTTTTTTTTCTTTTTTCTGTAGTCTGAGACTGAAGTAAGGTTTGTGGGGACGCCCTCATCCCCTGTGGTTCGCTTTCCCCCTCAACTCGTTCCTTGTGGTTAGCTCCCCGGCAACGCACTCTCCTTAGTTGTGTTACTTTAACTAACAGGGGAGGGCGCTCGCGTCGCAGCGACACCACGGATGGCGTTTTGCTACGCGCGCGCGGGCACCGCCGCGGGGGAGAGACGGTTCTCTTCTGCTCGGTGCCCGGAAAGCGTACGGACGTGTCGCGCGTGGCTCAGCTCTTCGTCGACGGGCGCCTTCTGGTCGGAACATGCTCCCGCCAGCCTGTCCCGTCCGGCCTCGGAGTTTTCCCTTGTCCTAGCGTGGGAGAACGTTCGCTCGTAACCGTGCTGGTGAGTCGGACGTCCTCGATTCCTCAGTGTATTTTGTTGCTAGCTGGCGTTATTGTTGTTGCAGCAATAAATGTCTTGTTTGTGTCAGCCATTGTGTCGTTCCTTTGTTCCCGCAGAGCACGGCCCGCCGAGGTCGCCGTGCGCTCGGTAGCGCTCGCGACCACGGGGTGGGGTCCGCGTGGTTTTGAACTGTGTCAGCCGCGGTTAAGCGGGGAGAACGTGTTTATCTCCCCAATTATAAAACCCCCACATCTGGCGCCCAACGTGGGGCCTGCTCTTGGAACATTGGATGACTGTCTGTTCGGTTCGAGGAACGCTCTTTGTCCGGACTTGAGAAGTGCTAGGCCTAGTGTGAATTTTGATCGCTAGGACCTGCGGCATGCTTTCTTGAGTGCGAGGTGTATTGCGCTGCAGCATGTTTGAACTTTTCGACATGCTCAGCATGTTTTTTGTCAAGTTTTTCTGCCTGGAGTTTCTTCACAAAAACCGCTCGGTCCGCATCGAAGGATCGCGAGGCCTAGAGCCCGCGGAGTTGCCGAGCCCGAAGCGAGTGAGTACGGAAGCCGCGTGGGTGGTCCGAGATTTCTGTATATATTTTCTCGCTGTCTCTTTTTCGACTCTGGGAGTCGCGGCTCCGGGAGCCGGGTGGCCTGGGGTTACGGGTGCCACTACGAGCTCGCTGGTATTGCAGCTCGGCACCGGGCGCTCCGACACCGCCCGATAAGGTGGGCGCCGACCGTTCAAAAGCTGCTTCGTGCAGTGAGCGGGGTAGGACCACCCCACAAAGCTGATGTCTCCTCGCGGCTGCGCGCACGAAACCTGTTTCGGGTCTTTCTTTTGTTGAGGGTCGGTGTCACAATGGTAGTGAGGCCTAAGGCTTTTCGTAGCTGCCTGCGCACCTTGTCGGGTGAGACACGACCACCGGACCGTGGTGTTGAGAGGGGGCGCACTTTGCTGCCCACCCGTTTTGTAACCTCGCATGAACTGAGCATTCTCGTTCAACTCAAGAAAGAGCTTTATTCACTCGAACTTTACGTTGCACAGCCGCTCGACACGTTTTGATAGCGAGTTGAGCATTGAGCCACGAGGCCCTTGTGGACGCCGTTTCCCGTCCCGTGACCTACGTTAAAGGCATGCGGAGTGTTTTTCGGAAATCTTCCAGATCCAGTGGAGCCACTCCGGCTTGCTGTCCTGTGCACATCGTCTCGCTGCCGCCTGCTGCGACGGAGCGGCCTGTATCCTGTTCGCCGCATCCATCCGGGGCAGCCGTAGCGAGACCAGACAGCAGCCACCTCCCGGCCTTCTCTTCGCAGGCCCACGGACATGTAGTCCGCGGGCCATGCGAGACATTCCAGCGGAGACCTTCTCGCCGCCTTCGGAATACCGCGGAAGACTGCGTGTACGCTGTCGGCGTGACATCCGCTGCAAAACCTGCCTCAAGTGCATGAAGACCAGGAGACTCCTCCGTAGCATGTACTTGCAGGCGTGTTGGTCTACTTATGGTTGGGGGCATGTGTGGACGCCCTCGTCCCCTGTGGTTCGTTTTCCCCCTCAACTCGTTCCTTGTGGTTAGCTCCCCCGCAACGCACTCTCCTTAGTTGTGTTACTTTAAATAACAGGGCAGGGCGCTCGCGTCGCAGCGGCACCACCGCCGCGGATGGCGTTTTGCTGCGCGCGTGCGGGGGAGAGACTGCTCTTCTGCTCGGCACCGGGAAAGCGCACGGACGTGTCGCGCGCGGCTCCGCTCTTCGTCGACGGGCGCCTTCTGGTCGGAACATGCTCCCGCCAGCCTGTGCCGTCCGGCCTCGGAGTTTTCCCTTGTCCTAGCGTGGGAGAACGTTCGCTCGTAACCGTTCTGGTGAGTCGGACGTCCTCGATTCCTCAGTGTATTTTGTTGCTAGCTGGCGTTACTGTTGTTGCAGCAATAAATGTCTTGTTTGTGTCAGCCATTGTGTCGTTCCTTTGTTCCCGCAGAGCACGGCCCGCCGTGCGCTCGGTAGCGCTCGCGACCACGGGGTGGGGTCCGCGCGGTTTTGAACTGTGTCAGCCGCGGTTAAGCGGGGAGAACGTGTTTATCTCCCCAATTATAAAACCCCCACATGTTTCAGGTAGCATATTTTCATGCTACATTACCTTTTAATTGCAAAGTCGTAAATATGTAAAATTTTAACTAGCCGACTATGCTTACTTACTGATTTATTGCCTTTTTCGGAGATGGACCAATAGCAAATACCATCCACCTGAAGGCAAGAATACAAACATATAGTTTTTATTTTATTTTTGTTTGTTTTTTATTCTTCCAAGGCCAGGATGTTGGCCATTACATGAGAGGTAATGTCTAACACCCCACACACGGCCTTTTCAAATATTGTGAGAGCAAAAATTCCCATGGGACCATTCAGGATGCTACTAATTTCAGCACTAGTTGGCCGCTTAATTCTGCCCCCCCTGTGATGTTACATATAAATGACGCCGCTAAGCGTGCAGCTGTAGTGTTATCCACAGCATCTTCCCATAGCACGTAAGTTCGTGGCATATCAGTTTATAGCCAGTCAGAAAATTTTATCGACATTGGTGCCACAGTGTAGGCCGAGGTGGAGGAATAGGCGACTGCCGACGCATGAGAACTGCACACTGCATTATTAGAAGCAGGTTGACATAAGACAGGTAAAGAAATCTGTAAAAAAACTGTCAGAACTTTAAAATACAAGCACGCAAGTCATTGAAATGAAGGAAAAGTTTCAGTCGAATCCGTGTATTCAGGAACGGCGTGCGGCGAATTTGAAAAGATGTGTGCCGACGCGTTCTACTCCTTCGGCCATTGTTATCGAATGTGTTCTCCATCTGTACCCTGACATCTGCACATTTGATACAGAGAGGTGCATCCCACCTTCCGAAGTCGCAGGTCATCAGTAAGGTGTAGCATAGCGTTGCGCTACGGAAGGTGGGAACGTATCATATGTGCTTGCGTAAACGGGATCCGGGAACGAGAGTCCTCTTATCGGTTCTGCAGGCAGGCATGCATGTTTGCAGGCGTGAGTCACTTTGCAAGGCACGGAGCGAAGCGACACACAGCCGGCGGCGGCGATAAGCGGCGATGAGAGGCGTCAATCTCCGGCCAAGTATTATACATACATTCATCTTTATTAACTCTCACAAGGTTACATTAGTAACAGAGGAGAGAGGACGCAAGGCAAAAAGCTGCGTTGGTGCAGCTTGAGGGCCACCCTGCGCCCTCTGCCAGCGGTATAGCCTAGCAGCTAATCACAACAGCAGTGGAAGAGCGCACTCACAAGCACAAAAGAAATACAGCCACAGAATATATACATTAACATTTGCATGATGTTATGCCTCTATTATCACTGACATTATTTGACAAAAGAAACTCGCGTGCGAGGATTCGTGAAGCGGACTAGTCGAAACAAGAAGCCTCATCAGATAGGCAGTGGTGGCATGATTTTTTCAGGGCTCAGCTATTAAGCGCCTGTACGTGTGCAGAGCGGCGACGTCGTCCCGTCCTCGTCGACGTAGCCGGCAGAGCTAACAAGCGCAGTGGGTGGGGTGGGGGGGGGGGGGGGATGAAAGAGAGCGAACGCGGTTAGCAGGGTGGGTAAATATTCAGCGCTCCAACTCTCCCCCATTAAAGGGATCAGCGCAACGGCGCTGTGCTTGAGAATGGGAGTTAAAGGAGGCGGCTCAAAAAAAAAAAAAAAAGAACAGCGCCTGTGGAAACGGGGGCTTCCAGTGAACGGTCCGCGAAGGACGAGAGTGACATGGAAGACAAAGGCACGTCGATGCCGAATAAAATGGAGAACGAGGAGAAGGGTACGGCGCCGGCCTGACGAGGGGCGCCGCGGCGGAACCCGCTAAGAGATGGCGCCAGGTTACCGCGCGCCGTGAGGGGGCTTTAGCGCGCGGTCGACCGTTCGCCTATCACTTTATCATTAAGGTATGCGGCCAGCGCATATCGAGGAGTGCAAGTTGTAGCCCTCCGCTCGCTGCTTGCCGTCCTCAAATCACAAATATCTAAAGAGCTGCGCTGAAATTTTTCATTAGTACGTGCCGTAATCGTCGGCCATTTTTTCTTCATCCTGATGACCATGTAAGGAGTGGCTGTCTCCTGACATAAGCACTGGTTACTCCGCTTCGAAGGGGAGAAAAAGTCGTACATAAACTGGCAGCATAATACGAAACACAGCTTTTAGTAATAGTAACAGGTAAGGCCAGAAAAGGAGCAAGAAAGGTGTAGCCTTTGACAGCCATTTGTATCATCCGTAATGAAATGTGGCGGCCCGTATCGTAGTGCTTGCCGTCGGTCAACAGTTTTCCCCTCGTTTCGTAGCTCGTCATAGAACAGTGTCGCGGCTGTAGGCTTTTTTCATTGGCACTCTCAGCTTGGCCTTGAAGATTTTCGACGTGGCAAGCTAAGGTTCATACCCCTAAGCCTAACGAAAGAAGCCGTTGCTGAGTTGCCATTTCTTTCACATTCCAGGGATATTTAGGTTGGTTCGTTTTTTTTTTTTTGGTTTATGGGGTTTAACGTCCCAAAGCGACTAAGGCTATGAGAGACGCCGTAGTGGAGGGCTCGGGAAATTTCGACCACCTGGGGTTCTTTAACGTGCACTGATATTTAAGCTGGTAATCACTGACGAACAAATTACGAAAGAAATCCGCTGCCTCTTGCTGTAATTTATTCACTGCGTAGGCAGACAGACGAAGGCAGGACGTAAGAACAGGAGGGTCGTGAGATAAGTTCCATCGTGCTGTTTTAGCAACTGGAAGAAACGGTAGGGAGACGCATTCGGGAAAACCACAGGGGGTAGATAGAGGGAGTAGCGGTGGGCAAATAATTTGTTATCCCAATCTCATATTCAACTAGGAGGGATCTCACCTGAGCCTACGTCGGCGACAGAGGTGTCACGCTGTCGCACCGAAGTCGGAACAGGGATAGCCATGTCGGTGAGTGCAGCTTCGACCTGTTGCTGTCGCGGTAGCTCGCTTCGGTGTGAGCTCGCAGTATATTACCCATTCCCGTGCTCGCGTCGCCCTGCTTATCACTAGATGACGCACTCTTTCGACCCAATAGCAGTGGAGTTGAGGCGGCGCCGGAGGAGTGACATCAACCGGCGAGTAGTGTGATAACACACTACCTGCCGGTGAGAGGCGCTGAGCCCAAGATCGCTGCACGGCTCGCCGCATGAATGCTGGCCGCCTATATCTCTTCGTCGAGTGCTGCGTACGCCGTCGTACGTTTCGTCGCTTCCTGAGTTGAAGTGTTCACCAGGGTGGAAATTTGGGCAAGTCGGTATTGATCCATAACATAAGAGTAGCGCAAAACCAGGACGACGGACACAAGGGGAGAGAACACACACCAACAACACAGGCGCTACGTGTTCGTCCCGGTCATCGAACGGGTGATTTCAGAGACCGCTCAAAGGCTGCCTGGTCGACATAATTGAGTTGTGTTACATGTTCTAACATGATTGCATGATGAGTTCCGTCCACGGGTCTGCATTCATTTTCGCCCATAAGTAGTAGTGGTTTATTTAAAAATAATAATAAAAGGAAGGAAAAGATTTTTGCTAGCCCCGGCATGGGCCATCGTTACTGGAAGCATCTGAGCTGGGGCAGCGGAAATAAAGGGATAGCAGGCAGACTGGAGAAATCAAATGAAAGAGGTGAGGGGACAGTTAGGAAGGGTAGGGGGAAGACAGATACAATATACAGGCATTCTATTTCAACTATAATACATTTAGAGGTCGGGCGTGTGTGATGTCCATAAACATTTTGGAATCTTTGATGGCGAAGTGGTGGACTGGCGCAAACGTGCATTTCTGCTTTCGCAAACATTGGTTATCAGTAAAGTGACATCCACTAAACTGAGGAATCTGGAAGGTTTCACAAGGAATATATGGTAAACGTTGCGTGCGTTCACATCTAATAATCAGTTTTTAAAATTTCTTCTTTAAACGCAAATATCGCAAACATAGCGTGCATGAAGTTTTTGCTATCTCTGAAGGTTTTTATTTTGGAAGAAAAAAAGAAGTGAAAACCGCAGATTTATCACTACATTCTACACAAAATTATCAATTAAAGAACGTAAAAATCACCAATATCTTTTACAAAGAAGGAGGTAAATGTAAAGGTAAAGAGAGGACCACGAAATTTTGGACGGCGATAAAAGAAAAGAACTTTGTTCCCTCTTCTGTACAGGTATTGTGCATGATATCAATGTTCATGGGCATCAAATCATCTAGTATAATACTGGTGGTATAGTAGAGATAAAGAACCTGTACAGAAACGCTTCGACAAAGCTTATTACAAGCACTGCTGCTTTTTCCCGAGACGATTACAAATACCCTAAAATATATTACAGCCTGTGAACATGTGGCGCAAATTAATCAGTGCCGTAAAATGTGCCCAGCTTTTCTGGGTGCTTTCTATAAAGCGCAATCTTTTCGTGGAGTTCCTCTAGATTGGTGCGCCGAAGGATTGTCTGGTTATATTGAGGTCTTTTTCTCAGATAATAAACAATAACCCTAATTAGTTAACGCTACATTGTATGCAACCTTATTTGTTAAATTCTAAAAGAAATTAAGCATTAAATACTTTGTGGATAAGGAAGTATAGTACTGCGCTGACTACACGAAAAAAAAAACAAAAAAACAGCGGATGCGTTCCCAGCACCCTTAGAGCGTGTGGGGGTAGCGGTCTCTGACTCAAGGAGATGCCCTCGACTAAGCGTGGCAAGCTCAGCAGCGACCAGCTACCAAGTGACAAGAGGTGTTTGGTCGTTTGGTGCCCAGCTTTCGCTGGTCGCAAGCCAGAGAATGAGTCGGAGCCAAAAGTTCACAAACAAAACAAAGTTTATACAGCAATGAGGCGATAGAGAGGAATCACTCGCACGAGCACATACAAAGTGATTAACAAAACAATGCAACTCGTGCAAAATGAAACTCGAGAGAGATTTTCAATACAAATGAATTATTGCACTTAAAGTGCACTAACATGAGAGAGGCAAACAAACAGAACACAATATGTTCAACGGGAACTGCGACAGTCCGACGACCAGAGGTTCACGACGGTGCCATCCCGCAGAGTGGCGCGCGCTGCCCCGTCGGTCCGTGGCTGGGCGAGCGGTGCTGTCCCGGGCGCGCGTCCCCATTGGTCGACTGGCTTCGAGGCGCTTCGAGACCTTTCTGTCGTGGCGCCGCCGTCGACGCGCGAGTGAAGTGGGAGGGGCATCTCTTAGCACACGCAAGGCTATGCCCTCTCCACCAGCATCGAGCAGAAACGACTCCGACTACGGCCGGTCTCGAACGCTCGCTCGCGAGAGAGCGCGCGCGTCGAGACCTGCCGTGCTCCGACATTCCAGAAGGTTCGACGTCATGGGCTGCCGCAATCCCCCTGGCGTTGCGCCGGCGAGCGGTGGTGGAGAGGGCAGCCACACACAAGGCTAATCGCTCTCCGGGGCTTCCCCTTCCGCACTTTTTAACGACGCGCGCTGGCGATGACCGCGTTCGCGCGGAGCTGTTTCTGTTTCTTTTTTAAAAAATGCGCCGAATTTTGTGACAATGGCAAATAAAAAAAACTTATATTTCTTAAACATTGTGTCTGTTGCGCATTACTTGAATATTCCGAATAACTGAATACATGTTGCATATCACTGATGGTAGACACACTATCTACTATAGTGAAGCTGTCGCGAAATTCGGCACATGCTTAGGAAGCCAGATAAGTGCTCTTTTACGCCGTGGAACGATCGAAAACATTCGAGTGAAATCCATTCAGGATCCATGGAGAGCGCGTGACCTTACTGTCCTTAGCTCGGAAGCGAGGGCGCGCGGTCGGTGAAAAATCGCTTCGAACATTTTGGAATCTGTCTGTCCGCCTGGCCAATGGAACAGCGTGCCCGGCGACAGGGTGAGGGATTGTTTGTCCTGTCCAGGTTTCTGTATGTTCGCGCCTGCTTTGCCGAGTAATAAATACAGAACGTTTAGCGTCGTCATTCAGCAAGTGCTCCCACACGACTCCCGGGTCAACGGCACCACTGACGTCTGTAACGAAGGACCAGCGAGGGTGCGCACGCCAGTCTTCGGGACGGCCACATCTTGATCCTCCGGTCATTGGACTAACGCAGCGCCCAGTGGCCAAAGTGTGTGTCTTTTGTTTGCCTGTCTCGTCGGTGGCGCTGTAGTGAGCAGAAAAGCATACGGCCCACCTTTCACCTAGGTCACGCGACCTTGTGACGCCATCGCAACCTGCCCACCATTGCAGGTGGCATTCAGTAGGTTGGGGCAAATTAAATGAGTGAAAAATAATAGCCCATGCCTGCATCACGTATACGTACAACAGGCTTAAACCAACTGTAAAATAAAAGAAGCCCAAAGGAACCTGTAAGTTTTGTCACTAGAAGGTTGAAATAACAATATAAAGGTGAAGGGGGGGGGGGGAGCTACTATAGCGACTCACAGCCGGGAGCAGGCCCGGGCAGACTCCCCTGGGAGGTAGCGCTAAGGACGGGCTATAAGGGCGGGACGAATGGTTGTCAGGAAACCGGTTATGTAAATTTGGACGGGAATGAGGAAAGCCTGTTTTTTGCTCTGATCCTTCGAATTTGTCTTGACTCCAATACTGAAGTCCAGTAACTCTTACACATATCTCGGTGGACACCCGAACCACGCCGAGTGTCAATCGAGATATGTGTGCAGTGGTCTATTCGTGCATCCAATTTCAATTATTAGATGTGACAATTATTAATTGTCATCGGCATAACGGCGCTAAAAGTTTCGCATCTCCCGAGGTATGAAGCAAGCCCTCGTCGGCCGAGGAGTGCGCATAGCAACAGCCGCGTGCAGCGCTTATCGCTTCTGACGTTATTCCGACGATTGCGCTACGCCGGCTACGCTTCGTGTCGCACCTTATTTCGGAGTATGGCATGGCGGTTTGTCGTGTGGGTGCTTACCGCTTATCGGCTTGCGCTAGCGTCGACGTCCGTCCCGTCTCTAGCCGCTGGCTGTGAAGAGAGAATGGTTTGGTTTGTTGGGGTTTAACGTCCCAAAGCAACTCAGGCTGTGAGAGACGCCGTAGTGAAGGGCTCCGGAAATTTCGACCACCTGGGGTTCTTTAGCGTGCGCTGACATCGCACAGCACACGGGCCTCTGGAATTTCGCCTTCATCGAAATTCAGCCGCCGCAGCCGGGATTGAACCCGCGTCTTTCGAGTCCGCAGCCGAGTGCCATAACCACTGAGCCACCGCGGCGGGGCGGAAGAGAGAATGATAGTCGCTTGAATGTTGAGTGCGTATCCGCATAAACGCACAGGGCTTCAAAGTGCGAGGAACAGTGGTAGAGCCCAGAGTAGAAGAAATGTATCGAAGTAAGACATGATGTTGGGCTAGTCGGTTCATGGTTAGAGCGAAACAAAACTGCGCGAAGAAGACGGGACAAAAGAAAGGCACGAATACACACACACAAAGCGCAGACTCTTGACTGGCACGTTGACAGTGCGATGAGGTTAACATAGGTAGTTGCCGCTTGTCCCTTGTTCATAGGAACAGTGGTAGAGCCCAGAGTAGAAGAAATGTATCGAAGTAAGACATGATGTTGGGCTAGTCGGTTCATGGTTAGAGCGAAACAAAACTGCGCGAAGAAGACGGGACAAAAGAAAGGCACGAATACACACACACAAAGCGCAGACTCTTGACTGGCACGTTGACAGTGCGATGAGGTTAACATAGGTAGTTGCCGCTTGTCCCTTGTTCATAGGAACAGTGGTAGAGCCCAGAGTAGAAGAAATGTATCGAAGTAAGACATGATGTTGGGCTAGTCGGTTCATGGTTAGAGCGAAACAAAACTGCGCGAAGAAGACGGGACAAAAGAAAGGCACGAATACACACACACAAAGCGCAGACTCTTGACTGGCACGTTGACAGTGCGATGAGGTTAACATAGGTAGTTGCCGCTTGTCCCTTGTTCATAGGAACAGTGGTAGAGCCCAGAGTAGAAGAAATGTATCGAAGTAAGACATGATGTTGGGCTAGTCGGTTCATGGTTAGAGCTCTAACCATGAACCGACTAGCCCAACATCATGTCTTACTTCGATACATTTCTTCTACTCTGGGCTCTACCACTGTTCCTATGAACAAGGGACAAGCGGCAACTACCTATGTTAACCTCATCGCACTGTCAACGTGCCAGTCAAGAGTCTGCGCTTTGTGTGTGTGTATTCGTGCCTTTCTTTTGTCCCGTCTTCTTCGCGCAGTTTTGTTTCGCTCTAACCATGAACCGACTAGCCCAACATCATGTCTTACTTCGATACATTTCTTCTACTCTGGGCTCTACCACTGTTCCTCGCACTTTGAAGCCCTGTGCGTTTATGCGGATACGCACTCAACATTCAAGCGACTATCATTCTCTCTTCCGCCCCGCCGCGGTGGCTCAGTGGTTATGGCACTCGGCTGCGGACTCGAAAGACGCGGGTTCAATCCCGGCTGCGGCGGCTGAATTTCGATGAAGGCGAAATTCCAGAGGCCCGTGTGCTGTGCGATGTCAGCGCACGCTAAAGAACCCCAGGTGGTCGAAATTTCCGGAGCCCTTCACTACGGCGTCTCTCACAGCCTGAGTTGCTTTGGGACGTTAAACCCCAACAAACCAAACCATTCTCTCTTCACAGCCAGCGGCTAGAGACGGGACGGACGTCGACGCTAGCGCAAGCCGATAAGCGGTAAGCACCCACACGACAAACCGCCATGCCATACTCCGAAATAAGGTGCGACACGAAGCGTAGCCGGCGTAGCGCAATCGTCGGAATAACGTCAGAAGCGATAAGCGCTGCACGCGGCTGTTGCTATGCGCACTCCTCGGCCGACGAGGGCTTGCTTCATACCTCGGGAGATGCGAAACTTTTAGCGCCGTTATGCCGATGACAATTAATAATTGTCACATCTAATAATTGAAATTGGATGCACGAATAGACCACTGCACACATATCTCGATTGACACTCGGCGTGGTTCGGGTGTCCACCGAGATATGTGTAAGAGTTACTGGACTTCAGTATTGGAGTCAAGACAAATTCGAAGGATCAGAGCAAAAAACAGGCTTTCCTCATTCCCGTCCAAATTTACATAACCGGTTTCCTGACAACCATTCGTCCCGCCCTTATAGCCCGTCCTTAGCGCTACCTCCCAGGGGAGTCTGCCCGGGCCTGCTCCCGGCTGTGAGTCGCTATAGTAGCTCCCCCCCCCCTTCACCTTTATATTGTTATTTCAACCTTCTAGTGACAAAACTTACAGGTTCCTTTGGGCTTCTTTTATTTTACAGTTGGTTTAAGCCTGTTGTACGTATACGTGATGCAGGCAGGGGCTATTATTTTTCACTCATTTAATTTGCCCCAACCTACTGAATGCCACCTGCAATGGTGGGCAGGTTGCGATGGCGTCACAAGGTCGCGTGACCTAGGTGAAAGGTGGGCCGTATGCTTTTCTGCTCACTACAGCGCCACCGACGAGACAGGCAAACAAAAGACACACACTTTGGCCACTGGGCGCTGCGTTAGTCCAATGACCGGAGGATCAAGATGTGGCCGTCCCGAAGACTGGCGTGCGCACCCTCGCTGGTCCTTCGTTACAGACGTCAGTGGTGCCGTTGACCCGGGAGTCGTGTGGGAGCACTTGCTGAATGACGACGCTAAACGTTCTGTATTTATTACTCGGCAAAGCAGGCGCGAACATACAGAAACCTGGACAGGACAAACAATCCCTCACCCTGTCGCCGGGCACGCTGTTCCATTGGCCAGGCGGACAGACAGATTCCAAAATGTTCGAAGCGATTTTTCACCGACCGCGCGCCCTCGCTTCCGAGCTAAGGACAGTAAGGTCACGCGCTCTCCATGGATCCTGAATGGATTTCACTCGAATGTTTTCGATCGTTCCACGGCGTAAAAGAGCACTTATCTGGCTTCCTAAGCATGTGCCGAATTTCGCGACAGCTTCACTATAGTAGATAGTGTGTCTACCATCAGTGATATGCAACATGTATTCAGTTATTCGGAATATTCAAGTAATGCGCAACAGACACAATGTTTAAGAAATATAAGTTTTTTTTATTTGCCATTGTCACAAAATTCGGCGCATTTTTTAAAAAAGAAACAGAAACAGCTCCGCGCGAACGCGGTCATCGCCAGCGCGCGTCGTTAAAAAGTGCGGAAGGGGAAGCCCCGGAGAGCGATTAGCCTTGTGTGTGGCTGCCCTCTCCACCACCGCTCGCCGGCGCAACGCCAGGGGGATTGCGGCAGCCCATGACGTCGAACCTTCTGGAATGTCGGAGCACGGCAGGTCTCGACGCGCGCGCTCTCTCGCGAGCGAGCGTTCGAGACCGGCCGTAGTCGGAGTCGTTTCTGCTCGATGCTGGTGGAGAGGGCATAGCCTTGCGTGTGCTAAGAGATGCCCCTCCCACTTCACTCGCGCGTCGACGGCGGCGCCACGACAGAAAGGTCTCGAAGCGCCTCGAAGCCAGTCGACCAATGGGGACGCGCGCCCGGGACAGCACCGCTCGCCCAGCCACGGACCGACGGGGCAGCGCGCGCCACTCTGCGGGATGGCACCGTCGTGAACCTCTGGTCGTCGGACTGTCGCAGTGCCCGTTGAACATATTGTGTTCTGTTTGTTTGCCTCTCTCATGTTAGTGCACTTTAAGTGCAATAATTCATTTGTATTGAAAATCTCTCTCGAGTTTCATTTTGCACGAGTTGCATTGTTTTGTTAATCACTTTGTATGTGCTCGTGCGAGTGATTCCTCTCTATCGCCTCATTGCTGTATAAACTTTGTTTTGTTTGTGAACTTTTGGCTCCGACTCATTCTCTGGCTTGCGACCAGCGAAAGCTGGGCACCAAACGACCAAACACCTCTTGTCACTTGGTAGCTGGTCGCTGCTGAGCTTGCCACGCTTAGTCGAGGGCATCTCCTTGAGTCAGAGACCGCTACCCCCACACGCTCTAAGGGTGCTGGGAACGCATCCGCTGTTTTTTTGTTTTTTTTTTCGTGTAGTCAGCGCAGTACTACTTCCTTATCCACAAAGTATTTAATGCTTAATTTCTTTTAGAATTTAACAAATAAGGTTGCATACAATGTAGCGTTAACTAATTAGGGTTATTGTTTATTATCTGAGAAAAAGACCTCAATATAACCAGACAATCCTTCGGCGCACCAATCTAGAGGAACTCCACGAAAAGATTGCGCTTTATAGAAAGCACCCAGAAAAGCTGGGCACATTTTACGGCACTGATTAATTTGCGCCACATGTTCACAGGCTGTAATATATTTTAGGGTATTTGTAATCGTCTCGGGAAAAAGCAGCAGTGCTTGTAATAAGCTTTGTCGAAGCGTTTCTGTACAGGTTCTTTATCCCTACTATACCACCAGTATTATACTAGATGATTTGATGCCCATGAACATTGATATCATGCACAATACCTGTACAGAAGAGGGAAAAATTATTTTCTTTTATCGCCGTCCAAAATTTCGTGGTCCTCTCTTTACCTTTACATTTACCTCCTTCTTTGTAAAAGATATTGGTGATTTTTACGTTCTTTAATTGATAATTTTGTGTAGAATGTAGTGATAAATCTGCGGTTTTCACTTCTTTTTTTCTTCCAAAATAAAAACCTTCAGAGATAGCAAAAACTTCATGCACGCTATGTTTGCGATATTTGCGATTAAAGAAGACATTTTAAAAACTGATTATTAGAGGTGAACGCACGCAACGTTGACCATATATTCCTTATGAAATCTTCCAGATTCCTCAGTTTAGTGGATGTCACTTTACTGATAACCAATGTCTGCGAAAGCAGAAATGCACGTTTGCGCCAGTCCACCACTTCGCCATCAAAGATTCCAAAATGTTTATGGACATCACACACGCCCGACCTCTAAATGTGTTATAGTTGAAATAGAATACCTGTATATTGTACCTTTCTCTCCCCTATCCTTTCTGCCTGTCCCCTCACCTCTTTCATTTCATTTCTCCAGTCTGCCTGCTATCCCTTTATTTCTGCGTCCCCAGCTCAGGTGCTTCCCGTAGCGATGGCAGATGCCGGGACTAGCAAAAATGTTTCCTTCCTTTTATTATTATTTTTAAATAAACCACTACTACTCATGGGCGAAAATGAATGCAGATCCGTGGACCGAACTCATCACACAATCATGTTAGAACATGTAACACAACTCAATTATGTCGACCAGGCAGTCATTGAGCGGTCTCTGAAATCACCCGTTCGACGACCGGGACGAACACTTCAGCTGACGAAGCGACGAAACTTACGACGGCGTGCGCAGCACTCGACGAAGAGATAGGCGGCCAGCATTCATGCGGCGAGCCGTGCAGCGACCTTTGGCTCACAGCCTCTCACCGGCAGGTAGTGTGTTATCACACTACTCGCCGGTTGACGCCACTCTTCCGGCGCCACCTTAACTCCACTGCTATTGGGTCGAAAGAGTGCGTCATCTAGTGATAAGCAGGGCGACGCGAGCCCGGGAATGGGTAATATACTGCGACCTCACACCGAAGCGAGCTACCGCGACAGCAACAGGTCGAAGCTGCACTCACCGACATGGCTATCCCTGATCCAACTTCGGTGCGGCAGCGTGACTCCTCTGTCGCCGACGTAGGCTCAGGTGAGATCCCTCCTAGTTGAATATGAGATTGGGATAACAAATTATTTGTCCACCGCTACTCCCTCTATCTACCCCCTGTGGTTTTCCCGAATGCGTCTCCCTACCGTTTCTTCCACTTGCTAAAAGAGCACGATGGAACTTATCTCACGACCCTCCTGTTCTTACGTCCTGCCTTCGTCTGTCTGCCTACGCAGTGAATAAATTACAGCAAGAGGCAGCGGATTTCTTTCGTAATTTATTCGTCAGTGATTACCAGCTTAAATATCAGTGCACGTTAAAGAACCCCAGGTGGTCGAAATTTCCGGAGCCCTCCACTACGGCGTCTCTCATAGCCTTAGCCGCTTTGGGACGTTAAACCCCATAAACCAAAAAAAAAAAACGAACCAACCTAAATATCCCTGGAATGTGAAATAAATGGCAACTCAGCAACGGCTTCTTTCGTTAGGCTTAGGGGTATGAACCTTAGCGTGCCACGTCGAAAATCTTCAAGGCCAAGCTGAGAGTGCCAATGAAAAAAGCCTACAGCCGCGACACTGTTCTATGACTGCTACGAAACGAGGGGAAAACTGTTGATCGACGGCAAGCACTACGATACGGGCCGCCACATTTCATTACGGATGATACAAATGGCTGTCAAAGGCTACACCTTTCTTGCTCCTTTTCTGGCCTTACCTGTTACTATTACAAAAAACTGTGTTTCGTATTATGCTGCCAGTTTATGTACGACTTTTTCTCCCCTTCGAAGCGGAGTAACCAGTGCTTATGTCAGGACACAGACACTCCTTACATGGTCATCAGGATGAAGAAAAAATGGCCGACGATTACGGCACGTACTAATGCAAAATTTCAGCGCAGCTTTTTAGATATTTGTGATTTGAGGACGGCAAGCAGCGAGCGGAGGGCTACAACTTGCACTCCTCGATATGCGCTGGCCGCATACCTTACTGATAAAGTGATAGGCGAACGGTCGACCGCGCGCTAAAGCCCCCTCACGGCGCGCGGTAACCTGGCGCCATCTCTTAGCGGGTTCCGCCGCGGCGCCCCTCGTCAGGCCGGCGCCGTACCCTTCTCCTCGTTCTCCACTTTATTCGGCATCGGCGTGCCTTTGTCTTCCATGTCACTCTCGTCCTTCGCGGACCGTTCACTGGAAGCCCCTGTTTCCACAGGCGCTGTTCTTTTTTTTTTTTTTTGAGCCGCCTCCTTTAACTCCCATTCTCAAGCACAGCGCCGTTGCGCTGATCCCTTTAATGGGGGAGAGTTGGAGCGCTGAATATTTACCCACCCTGCTAACCGCGTTCGCTCTCTTTCATCCTCCCCCACCCCACCCACTGCGCTTGTTAGCTCTGCCGGCTACGTCGACGAGGACGGGACGACGTCGCCGCTCTGCACACGTACAGGCGCTTAATAGCTGAGCCCTGAAAAAATCATGCCACCACTGCCTATCTGATGAGGCTTCTTGTTTCGACTAGTCCGCTTCACGAATCCTCGCACGCGAGTTTCTTTTGTCAAATAATGTCAGTGATAATAGAGGCATAACATCATGCAAATGTTAATGTATATATTCTGTGGCTGTATTTCTTTTGTGCTTGTGAGTGCGCTCTTCCACTGCTGTTGTGATTAGCTGCTAGGCTATACCGCTGGCAGAGGGCGCAGGGTGGCCCTCAAGCTGCACCAACGCAGCTTTTTGCCTTGCGTCCTCTCTCCTCTGTTACTAATGTAACCTTGTGAGAGTTAATAAAGATGAATGTATGTATAATACTTGGCCGGAGATTGACGCCTCTCATCGCCGCTTATCGCCGCCGCCGGCTGTGTGTCGCTTCGCTCCGTGCCTTGCAAAGTGACTCACGCCTGCAAACATGCATGCCTGCCTGCAGAACCGATAAGAGGACTCTCGTTCCCGGATCCCGTTTACGCAAGCACATATGATACGTACCCACCTTCCGTAGCGCAACGCTATGCTACACCTTACTGATGACCTGCGACTTCGGAAGGTGGGATGCACCTCTCTGTATCAAATGTGCAGATGTCAGGGTACAGATGGAGAACACATTCGATAACAATGGCCGAAGGAGTAGAACGCGTCGGCACACATCTTTTCAAATTCGCCGCACGCCGTTCCTGAATACACGGATTCGACTGAAACTTTTCCTTCATTTCAATGACTTGCGTGCTTGTATTTTAAAGTTCTGACAGTTTTTTTACAGATTTCTTTACCTGTCTTATGTCAACCTGCTTCTAATAATGCAGTGTGCAGTTCTCATGCGTCGGCAGTCGCCTATTCCTCGACCTCGGCCTACACTGTGGCACCAATTTCGATAAAATTTTCTGACTGGCTATAAACTGATATGCCACGAACTTACGTGCTATGGGAAGATGCTGTGGATAACACTACAGCTGCACGCTTAGCGGCGTCATTTATATGTAACATCACAGAGGGGGCAGAATTAAGCGGCCAACTAGTGCTGAAATTAGGAGCATCCTGAATGGTCCCATGGGAATTTTTGCTCTCACAATATTTGAAAAGGCCGTGTGTGGGGTGTTAGACATTACCTCTCATGTAATGGCCAACATCCTGGCCTTGGAAGAATAAAAAACAAACAAAAATAAAAATTATATGTTTGTATTCTTGCCTTCAGGTGGATGGTATTTGCTATTGGTCCATCTCCGAAAAAGGCAATAAATCAGTAAGTAAGCATAGTCGGCTAGTTAAAATTTTACATATTTACGTCTTTGCAATTAAAAGGTCATGTAGCATGAAAATATGCTACCTGAAACATGTGGGGGTTTTATAATTGGGGAGATAAACACGTTCTCCCCGCTTAACCGCGGCTGACACAGTTCAAAACCGCGCGGACCCCACCCCGTGGTCGCGAGCGCTACCGAGCGCACGCCGACCACAGCGGGCCGTGCACTGCGGGAACAAAGGAACGACACAATGGCTGACACAAACAAGACATTTATTGCTGCAACAACAATAACGCCAGCTAGCAACAAAATACACTGAGTATTCGAGGACGTCCGACTCACCAGCACGGTTACGAGCGAACGTTCGCCCATGATAGGACAAGGGAAAACTCCGAGGCCGGACGGGACAGGTTGGCGGGAGCATGTTCCGACCAGAAGGCGCCCGTAGACGAAGAGCGGAGCCGCGCGCGACACGTCCGTACGCTCTCCGGGCATGGAGGAAAGAAAACTAGGAGAGAGTGCGCTCAGCCTCTGGAAGCCACCCTTCTCTGACGCCGCTGCCGAGGGCCCTTTTGCGCACTGACTCTTGGGAAATAGGTCCTCCACAGTTACCAGACTGCCAACCAGAGGTGCTTTTTAGTGAACGTCCGTGCTCCGACGTAGCAGAAGCGCAGCGCCTGTGTTGCAGCTTTGGCGGAATGCGTACCGAGCTCGAGGTTTTCTGAAGGCTCCGCGTCTCAACTCTTCTGTTGATTACACTATTGAGTTTTTGGGTGCACTGTAGAAAACTGCAGGTAAGCTTTTCATCAAAGGGTGCGGCCGCGACCTCGTCACTGTTCAACTGTGGTTCATAAAGAGAATGGAGAGGAATTCCTTTCGTCGTTATACACACATAGGGAGCGTTTATTTCAGCGCATGCTATAAGCGGAGAACTCGAGATTAGGCGAAGAAAACGAGCCTCTAAAAAAGGCTGCAGTGGCTTCCAGGGCGCTCATGGCGGACGGTCGTGTTTAACGAGCGCTCCGGAGCGCTGCGCAAGATTCTATTTCTCGGGCAGCGGACTTCGGCCCGCCCATGGGCTCGCCGTTCTCTGCTATTCTCGAGACACAAGTCGCGCCGAATGCGCTCGCGCACATACGCGGTTCCGACGTGAAATGCAGGGGTGAAGTATTTCTCTCTCTCGCTGTCGAGAGGGGGTGCCGGCGGCTTTACGTCTGCCCCTGTGCGGGGTCTCCTGGCCACTGCGCACAGTCACTTACAAAAAGAAGTAAACTGTTACATAGCCGCGCGCACGTAGCGTCCTGTCTCGGACTAATCGCGCGCGCGGCACACTTCACTAGCGGCCGGGGTGGGGCGCCCGGCCGAGGTAGCACCCACGGAGTGTTCGTGTCACGCGTGCACTACCTGGCGAAGAGCAAGCGGGAAGTCAAGCCCGCCTGCTCGATGAACGCACAGAGGCTCACCATTGTTCTGTCACGGGTGCGCGCACTGCCGCGCGGCCGCAGGAGCGCTTCGAGATTGTCCGGGATGATTCCTAGCGCCCTGTAGGCCGCGAGCATATCGAGACGCGGCACTGCAGAAGCGGCACAGCGAAGGAGCATGTGCTCCTATGTCTCCACTGCGCCGCAGTCAGCGCACGCGTCGCTCGGGGATGGTGGCCGCTGCGGCGAGCGAGCAGTTTGCGCTCACCACGGAGCCGTCAGTGAACACAACATGGAACACAAGCAGATTGTCGCGCAGTTGCTCGTAGAGCGAGAGAGCGGAACCGAAACCGAAATCCGGCTAAGAACTACCGCTGCCTTGTCACGTGAGGGCCTATTTTCCATGATGCTTTCCATTATATTTTTTATGACTAGGCTTCAAGGTTATGACGTCATGCTCCCTCCTAGTTTTTTCTTCCTCCATGTTTCCGGGTGCCGAGCAGAAGAGAACCGTCTCTCCCCCGCGGCTATACCCGCGGCGGTGCACGCGCGCGCGCAGCAAAACGCCATCCGTGGTGTCGCTGCGACGCGAGCGCCCTCCCCTGTTAGTTAAAGTAACACAACTAAGGAGAGTGCGTTGCCGGGGAGCTAACCACAAGGAACGAGTTGAGGGCGAAAGCGAACCACAGGGGATGAGGGCGTCCCCATAAACCTTACTTCAATCTCAGACTGCAGCAAAAAGAAAAAAAAAAGCGACACACGGGACAAAGAATCAGGAGACACACAGACAACCGATGTCTCGCCTTTGCTTTCCTAGTATGTGAAATGTGTCTGGCAAAATTCCAACAGCCAGCTAGCTCACGCAAACTTGTTGCTGAATTTATTTTCCCATTCGTTCTTTCTGCTATGGCGCAGGGATGTTTGCAACTTCTTTTCTGCATTGTACCGCATTGCCGTGCACGTGTATAAAGCTGCATTCTCTGAAAGCGTCCGTACAGAAAATAGAATACAATTAACAGATTTTCCTCCATTAACATTTTTTTCGGAATTTGCCATTAACTTTATTTCCCTAGCTTTCAATATCCGGAAGAAGCCCCACGCAATTCATGGCGGCCTGCTCAATACGCTTATGGATGAAATTCTCGCTCTAACCTCATATTTTATTCGCCAGTAAACGGACTGTGTGAAATGAAATGAAGAATGTACAAAGTGCATATTCAGTGTTTGGAGGCTTGAACACAATACCACTGTAACACCCATCCACAGATACCCACACATACCATAGATACCCATCTTAACATCTTGCTTCCCAACTTTTTCATTCTCCTTGCAATAAACAACGCACGGTAGAGACCTTGACGGCACCGTTATGTACATTTGGACTGAGCCGCTGCCGCCAATTGTTTTCAAGTCTTCTTAGCCTTTCAATTATGTTTGAGCTTTCTGTTGAATTTTAAAGGATTCTGCAAAAAGACGGCGATACCGTTTCGAGGCGTCCAAGCCCTTGGTGTTTCGTGAACTAATGGCTTATATTATAAGCCACCGATGATCGTGGTTGATTCGTCATTGTTCATTCCTATATGTTCGTGCAGTCAGTAAAACAGCATGCTTTGCTATTGCTATGCAGATGAAGACTGGAGTTCTCAAACCACTTTCTTCAGACCCTGGACTACGTCCGAGCAAATCTCTCAGGTAATCATATTTGCAGTTTGCAGCGCTTGCAACGTGCTGTAGGTACTTCGGAAACGATAGCAATGAAAATAACACATTTTTGCGTTTACCTTCAAGAGCCTCGTAAGAGTACGCTTTTAATGACAAGGTCCTCAAGGGACCCCGGCCTAGAACAAATACAGCCAAATTTTATTCGTGCTAAAATTAAATGTGCGTTTCTCAGTGAGTGTTCACGTTGCTCCGGCAGCAAGAGATAGAATTATTACTAGGGAATTTAGGGATTAAAGATGAAATCTTTTTTTCCTCGCCACCTTCAAACTCGTGACGTTGGTAAGCAAACAAAAAATACTCTTGATGGCGTCGCCGTTTACTATTGAAACAGGCTGCGGCGATGCCTCTATGTCTCCTTCTTTTATTTTCTAGCTTTAAAAGCTCTTTTTTTGCAGCGAAAATAGCCCTTCGCTGTCAGAGCTCGGCAATCAATCGATAAGGGCCAACCACAGTTTGTCCTCAATGTCCGCTAAAAACAACTAGCGTAGCTGTTTTTCAGGCTGTAAATCCATAGTAATTAAAATGCTAATCTTCAATAATATATAATACCATCATAATAAGTAGCGTTAATATATTCATCACGTAGCCTTATTGCAGAAGCGAAAATATTATGTCTTGTTTCTCTATTGCGTTTTTTGGCGTTCCAGGAAATCAAAAGTAGTCCATGTTTTTAACACAAACGCTGGATGTGTTTCATCCATTACAGGCCCCTCAAGCCACAGGAGGCCTTCATCCAGGAGGAGCCACCTATATCACAAACAATATCAACAATTACTATGTAAACTACCATGGCCCATCGCATGGGCTGCCACACTCCGGAGGAGCTGAAGGTGGGTAGGATGTTCTCGTCGGCATTCTATAAAGTACTCAATCCTGTTTAAAATTTTGAAGATGGCTCAATATGTGGCAGTTAAATCGTCTGATCGTTCTTCCGTTTCGCGCTCTCGTCTTCGGCGTACGCAGCGCCACCAGCTCTAGACGGGAATTTCCGGCTCTCCACGAACACGAAGACGAACACAGCGCTGTGTTCGTCTTCCTTCCCGTCCTTCTTCTCCCTTTCTTTCTTTGGCCTTGTGCCTTTGCGCTGAACCAACTATGAACTTAGCGAAGAGGTAAATCCTCCTTTCCACTGCTAGAGGAGGAGGGAGAGGCAAGTGGGTGGCCGAAGAGGAATACAGGGTGATAGGCGACGGGTCGCCTATTGGCTCAGCTGCGAGAGGTGGTTGGTTCGAATCCCATCACCGGACAAGGATGGGTACAAGCGTCCGCCGGCCCAGCGGCCGGCTTCTATCTTTGCTGTCACACCACAGCTAACGCTCAACTATTCGAGTTACACACTCGTAATCATCCTGTGATATTTTCTAACATACAATTATCACCAGGTACAAACTTTTATTATTCTCCCACTCTTATGTAAAGTCGTACCTTGGAGGAGAACGAGACCAATAAGATGGTCAATTTAGCGTAAAATCAAGAGCATGACTACAGCACGTGGTGCCCAGAGAGCCACGTGAGACTTGCGCCGTCATCACATCCTGCCCACCGGATAGTGAGCGAACTGCCCATCGTAGAAGGTTGGTCGCTCGGGGAATATCAACCTGGGCCTCACAAGGCCCACCACTGAGAGCAGCTGCCATCGTAGGGTATGCTGGCGGATCGCTTAACATCTCCCAGCAAACCAAGAACCTCTCAGAGACGTCTAGTTAGACGTCTCTGAGAGGTTCTTGGTTTGCTAGTCCGTACCATTGCGCTTGGAGGGGTATGAGGACTCCGAAGGATCTACGAATGCAAAGTAGGGAATGGCCTTCTGCATATATGGGTATTAACCCATTACGCTATCACGTGATACCCTGAAGGCGGAGCTTAAGTGTTTCCTCCAATTGCTTTTTCGTGATTCTCTGGTCTTCATCCGCCTCGCAACTAAATATTATAGCCAAACACGCCGTAGAAATTTAGAAAGCGACCTTTTGTTCCGGCTCTGGTCGCCGAACATTGCGAACGAATCTTGCTGCTACGGCCGCGGCGCATCGCGGATTCCACATATTTCCTTCGGCACAGCCCCGCCAACATTGTATTGATTGCATCGCCGTGAACAGGAGATATCAGAGCTTCCGATGACCGCAGTGTGGCATTTCTCCGTGGAGGAAAGAAAGAACTCGGGAGAGGCGGTTACGTCACATTTTTTGAAGCCGGCTTCCCCCTGCTCCCCCCCCCCCCCCCCCTACTT
This sequence comes from Amblyomma mixtum, assembly GCF_055824585.1. Lineage (NCBI taxonomy): Eukaryota > Metazoa > Arthropoda > Arachnida > Ixodida > Ixodidae > Amblyomma > Amblyomma mixtum. The sequence goes on from NC_143013.1 coordinate 81,413,099, forward strand.
GGGCGCCGTCTCAGAGCGCTTGCGCATGCGCAGTAGGCTTTGCAGCAGACGAAGCCGCTCCGCCCAGCGTTTTTATCGGCTGGGCCGTCGGCCAAAGACACCCCGAGTGCTCTGCTCCTCGGGTTACAACTTCCTATTTCGATGTGGATGAGACAATGACCTTCAGTGCCTCACAAGGTGGAACAGAACTTAACTGTGTGGTGATATGGCCCAAGCTATGGCAGCATGACCACGTGATTGTATGACAGTGACCATTTGGTGCCTGACCTTGACCTGAGACCTTGACATTTGATTTGAGGCAGTGGGCATCACATCGACAATGAGCTTCAATGCCTCACAATGTCATACCGAACTTAACTGCGTGGTCGTATGGCCCAGCTATGGAGTATGACCGCGTGATCATATGATTATGACCATTGGGTACCTGACCCTGACCTTTGATCCTGATCCTTAAGCTTGAAATTTGATTTTAGTCAGTGAAGACCATGCTTAACAGAGTTTTCGCTCGTATAACTATAGGTTAAAGCCACGTTGAACCCCAGCCATTTTTTCCCTACAGATTTAGCAAAACAAACTTTACCGCTGGCTTTCTCATCTTTCACTTTTTGTACACATCCTATCACTCATTCCTTCGGTATTCGGTAACAAGTGACAGTAGAATGGATCGGTTTCTTGCGCGCTAGTCCAGAGATTTTCAAGAGTAGTATGAACCTCCGAATTTTTCTACAAATTTACGCGTCGTGGTTTTTGAAAGTTTATTTGTAAGAGGCACTTTATTCAAGAAAGGAATCGACAGATTTATAACACAGATACTTATCTGTACCAATTCTGGTTACATTTCCTGCTCAAATGACTAAAATAGGCCTTATTAACGCATACAACCGCCCCTACGTACATAATAGCTCGCCCCTTGCTTTTTTCGAATTAAAGCTGCATACCCCCCCCCCCCCCCCCTCGGCTTCTGGCTGTGCTTTCGTTGGAAATGCACCACACACCTTCTCCACCCTTGTCTCCTTGCAAACGGTTACCTTGTGCTCCTCCGAAAAAAAGAAAAAGAAATCCTGGTGGCGTGCTTGACCTGAGCGTTTATTTTTACCTGACATACGTACTAATCCTTCTGTTCTTTTTAACAGTATTAGAAGCCCCATTAAGGAAAAAAAACGGCGTCTGGTGTAGTGGTTTTTACACTTGCCATCTGAGATGGTTGGTGCACGGGAAAGCTACCAGTCACGGTGGGCAGAGACAAAGTGGAGAGAGCGGGCAATCCTCCTCTTCACTGTCATGGAAGAGGAGGGCGAGGCCAGACGCTAGCTGCCTTGGAAAGGACCCCCCCCCCCCCCCCCGACATAAAAAAGACTAAAATAGTACAACATGAACTGGTGGGCGAGTTGTTTGTCCTTTTCTTCCCTTGGCCTTGTGCCGTTGCGCTGCTTCACTAGATGTGTAATATAGATAATGAATAATAACAACAGTAATTAAGAATGACACATCAAAACGAAAATGACTAAGCCTAAGATGCAATTAAGAGCAACGAGATCTCATGCTGACGCATTGTCATCGCAAAATGATAATTACGCAAACTATTTTTTTTTTCTGTTTCATTTCAGGAGTCTGGCCAATGGTTAAGCGCGCACTTGATATTTTTCAATTAATTTCTGCCATCTATAATTTTCTGGATCGGCTGAGAAATTGGTTCCAAGCTTGAATCTCAAGGCCTTGGTCCAAAGGGCCCGGACGGCAGCATCTACTAATGGGGACCCGGACTAGGGACTCCACCTAGTATAGAAGGAGCCTCCGAACACCTCTCTGTATATATACGTATAATAAATGGTTTTCACCACCACCACATTCAGTGAGCACTGGGGCGCTGCAGTGCGAGCAGGCAACTGATTTCATTACTGTGTACAACATTACCTTTTTGTAACGCAGGGTGCCTATAGGGATCAGAGTTACCTAAGGCTATCCGATTGTTCAAAAGAAAGCTGTATTAGGCAATCTTGAGTCAGCTGCAGAGATAAGATGAAAAAATTTGCGGGGACAGGACAGTGGGAGAAGAATTAATCCTGCAGCGAAAGTTAGCTGACTTGATGACAAAGGCAAACGCCCAAATAGTCCTTGTTTTGGGAAGTACTACATTGGCATCTGGCTGTAGCGGTTGTTAAGTCTTCAGAGAACTCCCACGGTTCACCTATATATATATGTGAGAGAAAAGTGTCTTCACTGCTCATCAGCCCAGCTTTTGGATCAGATGCTGGTGGCGGAAGTCGAAGAATGTAACTAAGTTTCTGTTTGTTCACTTTGATGGTAGCGGTGGTGGTTAAAAGCTTTATTTTTATGAAGGGTGGCTGCGGAACCCCTTCCTTGTGGGCGGGGCTATAGTTTCCCTGCAGACTCGCGCGTAGAAAGAGCAGCTTCCCATGAGAAGGCAGTTGGGTGGGGTATTGCAGTTGCCGGAGGAGTTTAAACGCTCGCACGTGCATTGGTATAGAGTGGGTTTGGCGCTGTCGCATGAAAGGCAGTGCGAGGGATATTGTGAGGGAAGGTGTACTTTTATATTGGAGGTTCGGGAAGGAGTTCGTCTGGAGCTGGCGCCAGCATGCAAGTGTCTCTGTCGGCGGAGCGTCGTTGAGCTGAGACCGACCGTCGCCTAGCGCCCGGCCTGAAAGGTCTCGAGCAAGCTCTTGTGCGCGTTTGTTACCACTAATTGTATGTCTTTGAATAGAGTAAAAAAACTTCGCTGTCTGAAAGAAAGTACTCCCCCTAGAGAAAGTCCTGCTGACTTCAGCCGCTGTATTTGTCATGGTCTACAAGATGGGGAGGAGTCATTTATATTTCTAGTCAAAATGCTTCTTAGGCACTTATATCCTGGTGTCTCTTGGAGCGGTTTTGTTGCTGGAGCCAAATGTGAGGGCTCTTACGTGAATACTTCGAACTTTTTTGCCTTTTCTTACCCGACTGCATCATAGAAAGTTATCACATCCTTCTCTCCCTCTCTTGATCGCTCGTATGGGCAAAGACAAGAACAGTGCGAGGCGTCAGTGGCTGCTACGACCGCAATTTGATTTCTTGCATCGTGGTGACATTGATTCTAAAGCGACGCATTCTTCCAGTTTATGCGTAGCGGTGGTGCACACATTGTAGAGTTGAACTGCCTGCAGATGGAGCTTATTTGTCAGCATGACGTTGCGCTAGCGGGAGTGTAGCTTTGTACACTCTGTACCGCCGCAAACATTGTTTTATTCACCGTCATACTGGCAATGCTGAGTAGTTTATTTATTTTATTCCGAAATAATCTCACCTTCATCCCCTGCTTGTCGGTGTGTTTTCATCGGGGTAAATTATAGGTTACACGAGCCATATTTTCTAGATAAATGATTAGATCGTTTTGCGACATAACTAGTAAAACACATGCTTGGAAGCTTAGTGAGGTCTTCATGTTCTTCCAGGTTTCGCCCTGAAAAAAAAAAAGTGTGTGTGTGTATATATATAACTGTTATGTTCTGCAGTATATGCAGTGGTCTCTACAGAAAGAATTCTAGAATTACCTAAGAGGTGCAACTCTCTCAGCATCCTTTATGCCATGCATTATTCCTTGGGTCGTCGATCTATAATATCATTACACTGATGTTCGTAGCCAGTGTTACTCAGGCTCCCCTTCGCAAACCACTTCTGGATCAAAACAATTCGTCTATATTCCACCCAACCTTTTTTCATTTGCCAGTCATAATTTCTTATCTTAAAGATTTTAAATTCATACCCAGCACTCGTTGTGCAGGTGTTATGGGGCTGGTTAATACTCACCTATTGCATCCAAAGAGAAAAGTTAAATACAATTTTTTTCAAATGCGCTTTCGGGGGTGAAGGTTCGAGCGTGGGGCGCTAAGGCAATTAACATAATGCTGGTGTTTGACATGTAGCCTTTCGTGCCACCTGAAGCAAATAAGGAACTTAGTAGCCGTTGACGCCGTGGGTGGCTCTAAGTTTAAGCTGCCGATGTTAGCCTGTCGTTTCAGTTAAAAGTTTACCTGTTTGTTTCAGTACAAGGGATATCTAAGCAATATATCAGGATACCATGTATACCCATTGAATTCTCTCAGTTTGGTAGAAAACAGCCTTGCTCAACGCCTATTTCATCAAGGAGCTAGAATATTTAATTTTTCAGTGCACTCTCAATGTCTGGAAAGAATATCGCCAGAGCTTGCGCACATGAACGAGCAAGAAAGGAATGCTAAATGCATTTTAAACTAAAGCAATAAGACTGAAAAGCCACTGTAGTCAATACAAAGTGGAGACAAAAGACTCAAGAATTGGTGACAGGGCATTCTCATAAACGACGATTATAAGAGCCTGTGGTAGTCTGCCCAGCCGCGGTACGCTTCGCGTCTCGGCTTCTGAAGTACAGGAAGAAGGAATTATAACACGTGAACAACCACCCGCTGTATGTAGTGCACATTCAACAAGGAAGAGGCCAGCCGGCTACAAAAAATTCAGGGGGCACTTAAATTTGGCTCTCTAAAGTGCTGCCAGCCTTTCCTACTGTTTGGCATTGACTGCAAGACTGTTTGTGCTGTTCTAGTGCTTTATTTGACTACACACTTTGACTACACATCACAACTACTGCGACTGTTTCGTTAGCACGACTCTCTCTCTGCTTCGATGAGTTCGGTTGTATCCATGGCTCTGTTCGCAGTAATGAGGTACGTAATGTGGTCACCTACGGACGCCTTACGCCCCGTGTCGGAGCGGACTATTTTATTAGTTGTCGTCTGCTCCAAAAGGGGACGTCAGGCATCCGTGGGTGACCTCATTACTGCGAATCCGCGCACTCTGACGTCATTACCATTTCGACCAACCGAAAAGCGTGACTCCTCTGCTGACAACCTTCTGTCGACAACGATGAGGCATTACAGGTTTTCGCCTTAAAAGAACTTCAGAGAACTTCTCGAGAGCAGGACACCATGCTAGAAACGGCTCCCACTTACCGGCTGGGACACAGGCGCGCTCCGGAGGCGAGCGGGCTCCTGACTGCGCCCAGAATCTCGAGAGCAGTCGAGAGCGCCCGTAAGGGGAGGGGGGGGGGGGGGGGGGGGTACTTTGCTTTTCGCGTCTTCCCAAGATAACGCTTGCAAGCGGCAACAAGAGGCTTCGCTTATCCTTCACCCAACCGTTGGGTGAGGATCTTCCGATGAACAGCGCATACGCGTCCGTAGTTGAGCTCGAAAGGAGAATGTCCTTTTTCACCGTTCTTATTCCACCCCACGGGACGTGACGCGAAATCATTGTTAATGTTATTTTGAACACGCTTTTAGAGACCACTCACTGCGGATACTTGTGGCGCGGTACACCGTTACTTTAACGAAAACGTTTTCTCTAAAATTAAAACTAAAGAAGCCTCCTCCCATTATTTTCCTTCATTTGCTATTCGATTGTTAGAAGGTGCACTGAAGAGGGATCTGAACTCGTTTTTTTGCCGCGGAAACTCGATCTACATGTTCCCAGCATTCTTAGAAACTTCGGTTTATTATTTCCCTGTGCGGCCGATTTCCCTAATTAATTCGGATTAACGTCCGGCTCCCGGTTTTTTTTTTTTTAATTCCCCGCAGTCGACCAGCGAATGGAGTGCCTTTCAGGCAGTCGCGCGGCGACTTTGCTTTCGCTTTTATTTTGTTTCTTCTAGGTTTCCGTGAATAAATAGGTCTAGTCAGTGACTACATAGCTGCAAATTAGGCCTATGGAAATAAAAATACGCGTGGACTATTTGCTTTCGCCGATCACTACGTATCACTCCGCCGCTGGCAGTGCGGCAAGCCACCACGGGACTGGGTAAAAGGTTGGTCGCCTCCTCCCACCGTTTGCGGGGAATTAAAAAAAAAAAAAATAGACGGGAGGCCGACATTAATCCAATTTAAATCAGGGAAATTGGCCGCCAAGGGCAATAATTCGAAGTTTCCAAGAACGCTCGGAACGTGTAGATCGAGTTCCAGCGGTAAAAACACGAGTTCAGATTCCCCTTCAGTGCACCTTTAAGCATGAAAGAAGGGGTGTGCGAATAGTACTTTTTCCAAACCGAGTCGAATATGAATAGTTTAGCTTCGCTGCTAATAGAATACGGATAATGTAGCTGAAAAGCGAATAAAACGAATCGAATAGTGACACAACGGAGTCGAATATGAATCGAATATTTGTTCTAGCGTTCACTGCTTGTGTTCCAGCAGGTTCCAGCAAGTGGTAAATTTTCGCTGCGACGCGCTTGCATGCGCTTGCAGTCGCTTGCATGTAAACCAGCCTTTATAGCGAGGAACATATTTAAATGCCAAAACTATGCGTTTCTTCGAGGAAGCCGTTGAAAAAGGCTCTACACCGACAACGCCGACAACTATGACGCCGAAGCCAGGAGCTGGCACCTGAGCTGCGCTATAAAAACAAAGTGTGGTCTCAACGACTGAGTACTTCGTGCTTTTCACAAGAACAGGTACTCAATAACGGAATAGGCGCTTACTTAATGTCCCGTTCGCTCATGGAGAGAATCATATAAGCTCTTTCGCATGCGACTAAGCGGTACGCGTTCAACCCTCAGGCGACGAACTACCACGCTGCCGTCTATCTCCACAGCCAACGGCCAGAGACCGCTTGGACGGCAGTCGGCGCTAGCGCAAACCGATAAGCGGTAAACAGCCACGCGGCGAACCGTCACACTCCGAAATAAGGCGAGATACGAAGCGTAGCGCAATCGCCGTAATAACGTCGGAAGCGATAAGCGTACCACGCGGCTGTTGCTACGCGCACTCCTCGGTCACCGAGTGCCTGCTTCATGTGTCAGGAGATGCGAATTTCTAGCACCGTAATGCCGACGAGAATAAGACCGTCGCCTCTAATAATTGAAATTGGATGCACCAGTGAACTGCTGCAATTAGCTCATTGCAACTAAACCAATAACCACGAACAACACGACAGATACCCTCAAAGGAGATCCAGCCAATGGCGTCGACTGATTATCATGATAGTATGGTTAAAACCTTGGACCTGCTAGTGTACCACCGCAGGGGATATCATATGAAAGAGAATTAACCGCGGCTTAATCGGATTATCTGCGGCGTCATGAAAACCGGTGTACGCCATTGCCTGGACGGCCTCCCTTGAGGGACATATGTGCCGCTTTGTTCGTAAATTGCATGACATACCTCGTCCGTTTTAAGACTTCCGCCACCATCATGACTGCGTGTGTACTGTCGGCGACAAATTAAATGCAAACAAGGGAGCCGAAATGCCAACACAAAAAAAAAAAAAACAAGAACATACTGACTTGCATCGCTCGGAGAAAATCGAAAAAAATATTCGCTCGGCCTAAACGCTCGCTTGTTCGGGCTGATATTTCACACATATGAGGAATTTGGCGGTCAGCATTGTTTTATACCAAGTCTGGATGAAGTACATGCCTGATTCAGTAAGAAATAATCGAAAATCTCCATCGTCTGCGGTGACGGCGGGCCGAAACAGCATTCACAGCACTGTAAAGACCCTCAATGAAGCAAAAGTAGTGAAAAGCTTTGAACTTTCCACCTCTCAGCCTCTCCTACTCCTAGCACTCCGCCGGAAAATTGAGCCTCCCATTGGCCGAGGCGCCGTGGTCACGTGTTAGCGCGCGCTTTTTGGCTCCGCAGCAGATGCCGGCGACATTGTAGGGGGTAGAAAATTTTCTTTTCGTTGGAGTCTTGGCGGGTATCGTTTCTCCAGCTTTGGCGCTGTCCACGCGCTGCGGCGACGTTGACCGTCTGTTGCACTTACGGGCGCAACAACCGAGCAAGCAGTGGAAAAAGGTTTTTCGTCATTCCGTCCAGAAAAAGCAATGCGGCTCGCCGAAAGGTTTGGCTGCCCAGGATCGGCCGGGAAAACATTGATAATGAGCTGGTGAGTGGCCGTTCTTCAGTTGTCAGTCGCGTTTTTTTTTTTTTTCGGAAGATTTGGTGTGAAGCGCGAGCGACTGCAGTCTTTCTTCGCAGTTATTTGGCATGGTTGTAGATGGATTCGTTCACTCGCGGGCTACGAAAGCGCCGTGCTTCTCGTTGTCTTACCCGCCGCTCACGCTGCTGGCTTTGCTATGCTCTGCAGGCTTTTGAATTTCTTTTTCGCTCTCCTTTGACAGAAAGCGATACCGCGGCAGTCAAGACTGCTGCGCGTTATACATGACAATTACACGAGGGAAGGCAATATCCCCTTGCAAGCTATTATTGCATATGCTGACTCAAGATGACAATAACTTAAACAAACAACATTCTATTCAGTCATGCAGCGGTTAAAAGTCTTTTTTGATTGCTGTTGCTCAACCCAATCAATTAACCCTACATAAAAATTCTTCTGGTCACAACCGTGTTGCAGTGCGTAACTTTGGCATCGTATTCACCTATTTACAAACAGTAAGGAACTACCGTCAGTCGGGTCCTTTTAACGTTAGCCTGCGAGGCGTCCGAGGTATATAGTAACTCTGAAATAGTCGTTAGGCTTTCCTGCACCAGAAAATATTAAAACAGATGAGTCGGAGCCTACACACAGCCGATTGCACAAGCAAATGTACCTTTGAGCGAAGAATATATTGTGCCAGCATTAATCCGCCATCCGTTCATATAAAGCCTCGACCGCACGTCTATAGTCGTATGTCCACTTCGTCTTGGAAGAGTTAAATTTTTAATAAGGTTTGGCAGAAGACGCCGGTCTAAGACAACACTCCGAGGATGTTCATTGCTGTGCCGCGAGCTCGCTCGCGCATCCCACGAAACACAAAACGTCTTACGAACGTCTCGGAACAGCTTCAAATGACTACAAACGTCTTGCGCTGTGTTCAAACGTCTCATAGATGTCGACAAGAAGAAGTTTCCTCTGCGACGTCTCTTAAACATCTGCAGTCAGACGTTTGCTGTGAAACTTCTGTGAAACATCTGTAGTCAGATGTTTTCTAGACTTGCTTCTAACACGTGGAACTTGAGACCACGTCAAGGAGATGCGCCAGCAATCAGCAGAGAGTTGCCACGGTGGATTAAACATGCTGTAAATCACGGCACATAAATTAGATGGCTCTCCTGCTTGACGTTTCGAAGAGCAGGCGCGCCGGTGCAAAGACCGCTCTTTGTATTCGAACTCAGAAAGCGCGTTTTCTCCTACGGAGCCCGAATCACTTTCCACATCGAGTGCAGCTAACCCGCCACTCGTAAGGCTGAAAGCCGACGATAGTTACGCGAGTGAAAAAATTTGCTTCATGTTGCGAACGCCTCTGTTACGCCTCGGCTAGCTGGCAGCAGCATGCGGATTGACAGGCGCAGCGCACGCTGCCTTCGCCGCCTTCCCGCCGCCTTCGCCGAGCTCGCTCGTGCGGTTTATCGCGCAGATCACCCGCGCGCTATCTTTTCGTGGCGGCGTATCTTGGAGGCAATCTTTCATGAGTCACGCCGCAGCTTGCTGCTTGGTGTCGCTCCGCACGGTGGCGATGCAGGATAGTTTGCCAAAGTGGTTTTAACCGTTAAAAGCAGAAAAAAATCTTAGTGGAAGCTGCAAGTGCTTAGTTTTACACGAAAGTATTAGATTCAATTTGTTTTTTGGTTCTTTGATGATTTGTTTATTTTTACGTTTAGAAATTTAGTACTTCATTTGGTCATTTGGCGTTGCAGAGGCTAGCGATAGCTACGCGCGCGAAGCGGATGCTGCGCACGTTGTTGTACGTTTCGCTGCGCACTTTTTTCCGCGCTGGTTGGCACTTCACGCCGCTGCAGTTTGCGTTTTCCCGCTTTTCTGCGGTATCGTTTACTACCAGTGTTGCACTGAGATGTGAGCCTAAGTAACCTTCCATTCCTCTTCTGTGGTGAACGCGTCGGCTTTGCCGGCTACGCCACTAAGTTACGCGCCTGATTGAACCTTTGGTTTACAAATCACAAAACAGTATCAGCCAGTGTTTTACATACCAAAGTGCAGCGTTGAATGCATTAAAACAGGGCATTTGCATGTATTTGAGCCTTTGGTAAGTGGATACAGCTAGGCTGATCTCGCATGCGAGTTGCTTTCTTTACCAAGGCGATGACAAGGTGAACGTGACAAAGCTTCAAACCAACCAGCTTTGTTTAAGCGTATGTACGTTGATAAGGCGCGAATTTTTTCCTACACATTGATTAAAGTGTGTGCTCTATTGCATTCTGGCAGGGTTTTGTTCTTGCCAAGGACTCTCGTCTGGCCACCTGTGTGCTCCAATTCTCCTTGCTGTGATTGCCGTCAGTGAAACTCGCGTTAAAAAGGCTTTGGTTATCTTAACTGCGTGAAGCTTTTATTTCATTGCGATTGAGAGCCCCGGCACAAAGGTAGTTTACTCAGTGGTGCTGCTCTGTATGTGTGCAGTCTGACAGTGCAGTGAAGTACTACGGCTCTTTGCAGGCATGGCAGCTTTTATTTTTTTGGAAAACCATTGCACCGTGCACAGCTGGCGTTGCCCCTACTTCACTGTGTACATTTCGTTTTGGGTACAGGCTGTTCAACAGTGGTTTTCAGAGGACCTCCTTGCCTGCTCAACTTCTCAAGTTTTGGTAAGCACGCTTTGCAGCTGACACCTTTTCTTTCACTTCATGATTTCTTGTATAGGTCTAGGCTCTTTGCTAATGTTCATTCCACAAGCCCCATTATTTGTTTGTCCTTTAGAACTCCAACTGTTGGCCGGAGGAGCAAGGACCTGGTCTAGTTTCACGCAAATTAATAGCAGCACCTTGTACTTGGTTGTTCAGACGACTTGGCCTGGAGATTGTTTCAGTTCTGAGGTGGGAACCTGGACTAATGCTTCTTCTGCAGTGGTGTAAGTAATCTCTTGCCCACTGTTTGAGCTTCATCGTACAGATTAGAAAGGGCTTCTTTGGCAATGCAGTGTTAGGAACCTTATACACACGCACTTTTATTTGTATTATCTTTCAGATGTGCCCTGTGTGGCTGTCAAGTTAAGGTCCAAGATTTAACACATCTCTGGTGTATACTGAAGTGATGCAGGCATTACCAGGACAGCAGCATCTCTGCTGTGCTTTCATGCGACGGTGCAAGATTTCAAACATCAACCACTTTTGATTCAGCCACATTTTGCTGGAAAGAGAAAGCCTGTTTGCAAGATGCAGCTTAGGAGGTTCTATGAGTACAGTGTGCATCACAGTAAGGCAGTGCACTTGCTATTGACTGCTTGGCTTTCATGTCCATGCACACTGTTTGGATTTTGCTTCTGTTAAAGGCCTCCACAGTGATTGACTTCTTGAGTTTATGCCATAGCACTCTGCTGAAATGCCGCATGCAGTGACATCATATGCATCTATGTTTTTAATTAGCTTATTTTATTGCCTGTGCTGTCACTCCTTGCCATTTCCTGGTCTTATTTGCTTCTGACTCCTCATTGGCCATTCTACATGCACCTGACTGACTGTGCTTTTGGTTACTCTAGTATTTTTCACTTCTGCAGGCTGCTGAACAGAGCTGGATTTGACTTCCCCTTGTTACCGTCTAGTTGGCATCCTCCTTGCAAGAAAAGCGATTTTTGGAACACCTAGCGAGCTCTTCAGTGCCATCCACATCACAGCAACTTGCTCATCAACGCATCCGTTGTGAACAAGGCCCGGGGCCGAATGAATTTTTGATTTAACAATTGGTTGCTGCTCGACACTTTCCCGCCATCCAAGTGCTTACCGTTGTAACGTCGGCCAAACCAGTGAAGCTACCTCCTCCGTGGCTTCTAACATTAATTTCCTGATCCTTTTATTTTTTTTGTGGGTGTATGCACTGGATTCAATAAAGAGTAACGCACTGACTGAAAAGTGTGCTAGCACATGCATTTCTGGCTCATTACTACAGCCATACATCCGTTGTAATGTGGGCTCATTGTGAACGGGTCATTGCAAATCAGCTTTGAGTTCTTTTTTTGAGTGGTGTATACCAGAGAAATGAACTATAACATTTTTAAAGCTTTAGAGGGTTTAAACGCAGCACTGAAATCAGTATTGAAATGCGTAAAGTAATCCAGGCACCCATTTCGAAAAAAAAAAGGAACCTCTAAAAAAATTCTATAAAAGTTCTACCTCAGAAGTTTTCTAGCCGTATACAAGCTTAGCGTTAGCAGAGCTAATAGAAGGCTAGTAAACGTCTGAGTCTAAAAAACTGCTGAGCTGAAACTTCTTTTAGACGTCAAGCTTTTTTTAGACGTCTATTAGCGCTTTTTGTGTTTCGTGGGATGCGATTTCTGCACCGTGTGCACCTCAATTAAAGCGATCGCAGTACAAAAAGTTCCGATAAAGCAGTGCAAGATGGGTCGGGACAGTTGTTTGGGTAAGTATAATTCTTAATCTCCCTTGCCATGATCTCAATTTGCGGCTGAATCGAAGGAAGAAAATGCAAACAATTGATACGGGCGCACGGTCCACTGCGCGCCAAAGCGTGAGCGTTGGGAAACAACACTTTCAGGATATCCTCGGCTGCGAACGCGACCTCCACCGCGTGCAGCGAAATCAAATCGATCGAAGTACAAAACGTTTCGATGAAGGGGTGAAACATTGCTCGGGGCAGTTGTTTGAGTAATCAATTTTTTTAATGTCCCATTCCATGATCTCATTTCGGACGAAGCCAAGGCAGACAACGTACGCGCGGTCCACTGCGCGCCAAAGGGCTAGCGTTGGGAGCGTCTGCTAGCTTCCCCCTGGCTAGGTGCCGCCACCGTCGGCGCCCGGGGAGAGCCGAGAGAAGGAGCGCCGGCGTAGGAGGAGGTAAAGAGTTCCAGTGACTTTAGGAGGAGGGTAAATTGGTTTTTGAGGAAAGGAAGTGGCGCAGTATATGTCTCATATCTCGGCGGACACCTGAACAGCGCCGTAAGGGAAGGGAGGAAAGTGGAAGTGAAAGAGGAAAGAAGTGCCGTAGTGGAGGTCTCCGGAATAATTTCGACCACCTGGGGATCTTTAACGTGCACTGACATCGCACAGCACACGGGCGCCTCTTGTGTTTCGCCTCCATCGAAACGCGGCCGCCACGGTCGGGTTCCAACCCGCTACTCCGGCTCGTACACGGGCGCCTCTTGTGTTTCGCCTCCATCGAAACGCGGCCGCCACGGTCGGGTTCCAACCCGCTACTCCGGCTCGTACACGGGCGCCTCTTGTGTTTCGCCTCCATCGAAACGCGGCCGCCACGGTCGGGTTCCAACCCGACCGTGGCGGCCGCGTTTCGATGGAGGCGAAACACAAGAGGCGCCCGTGTGCTGTGCGATGTCAGTGCACGTACGTTAAAGAACCCCAGGTGGTCGAAATTTCCGGAGCCCTTCACTACGGTGTCTCTCATAGCCTGAGTTGCTTTGGGACGTTAAACCCCAATAACCCAATAAACCAACCTGTATAACTCTAGAGTTATTGTATATGCTCTCTATATAACTCTACACTGTAGCGCCATCACGCGCTCACCGCAGGAACAAGCGCTCTACGAACAAACACACACTACCGTTGAGGCTGCAGAGAAAGGCAATTGGGTGAGAGGAGTTTTTTTTTGTCTGACAGTAAGGCAGAGCTGTTCACAACTTTTGTAAGGGGGTGGTCTCCAGTCAAGCCGCCAAATTACTTAGTAGATACCCCTCAAGCAGAGAGGTCTCCCTCATATGGGTTCCTGCTCATGAAGGCATTCCGGGGAATGAGGCTGCTCACAGCCTCGCTCGAGAATTTTACATCCGAGCTGCTCTGGAAGTGCTCCGGAGTGGGAATAAAGACCCTCTCATAACGTATAAAGAAATAACTGAAACATCTAGACTGGATAGGAGAACACGCTCACTTCCGGATAGGTCACTCACTCCAAAGGAGTGCAGGGCCTGGAGGAGGCTTCAGGTGAACAGACTCTTTCCCTGCTTTATACTACACGATGAAGACACTGGGGAGCCTGAGCTCTGCAGTAGCTGCCACAGAATGACTTCGCAAAATCGCTTAATTTGGGAGTGTCAGCATTCTCCCGGGGCTAAATCACAAATCATCCCAGACCTTGCCACCTGGGAAGAGCTGATCCGAAGCCATGACCCGGATCAGCGAAGACTCATCATCCGTCAGGGGGAGACAGCTTACCACAAGACTCTCTCCGCAGTCTTCGGTGCTGAGAGCCGGCTGGGAGGCACTTCCTCCTAATTGCTGCTCCCCGACCATGAGGCCCCATGATGACGGAAATAAAGTTCATTCATTCATTCATCAATATGAGAGCAGAAAATATTTGCTTGGGGATGCCATCCTTTACCCCACTGCGTTTCTCCCATGTGGGTTTCTCCGCAGCCTCCCAGTCACTTCGAGTGGTTCGAGCGGTAGAGTGCTCGTTCGTCTGGAGGGTGCGTAATAGCGCTACCAGCACCATTGCTACGAAAGCTTGCTGTTTTGGTCCTAGAGTTAGTTTTGCTCGCCGTCGCAGCAGGCGATGAAGATTCTTGATTATTTTTGAACGAATGCGACTTCTGTGTGAAATATGAGGCCCAACAAGTGAGCGGTTAGGCCGAGGGATTTTTTTTTTTTTTTCGATTTTCTCTGAGTGACGAAGTGTTGATAACACTCTGAAGCACAGATCTCACACCTTCAAAGAGATAGTTGAAAGCAATATCAGCAAAGGAAACAAGGGAACACGTGAGCCCGAGGCGATTGCTTGCTCGGCCCAATCCATCCGTCCATCCATCCACAGTGCTGCCTTATGACTGGTGCACATGCAAGCAACCGAGCAATTCTGGCATCGTGCACACCACACCTATTCTTAGTTTATTCATCTGAAGTTAGAAGGACCTAAATAAGTACAAGGCACTAATAAAGACATCGCTCGGCCCAGATTTGCATACGACCGCCTCAGTACAGTAGCGTTTATCACCACATACGAGGGTGGCAAGGTGGTGCATATGTGCTATCCATGATAGGGACACTAATTAAAATAACCATATTTGAACTTTAGTTCACTTATGTTTACTGCCCCTTTCCATTGGCGCAAGCCTCTGTTATCACAGGGATCAGCCACTCAGACAGAAGTGAAATAGAAGGACAAGGATGGCGACACCCCTGACTTAAAAAAAAACACACTGAAATGCTGCTAATAATATTCATGTGCAATCATTGCAGTGCTTAAAAACGATGAGATGAACTGGGTACGTGAAGAGGCTGCTTTGAAAAAACAGTGCGCAAAGTAGCAGAAGCTAACTTCTTTTTTTTTAGCCGACAAGCGATATTAAGACAGTCATTATTTTTCAACACTTCCTTGGTTAGTATAGTTCAAGGGCATAGCGAAATTAGCCCTAGCTGAAAATCAAAGCGACGGCTTAATTTACAAATCAAAATTCAGGGTATAGTGACTGCCAAAGTTTTCGAGCTACCTCTTAATGAAGCAGATGCATTGTTAGTTACAACCCACAAATGTTGAGCAGACAAGGAAAGGGAGATAATAAGTTTGCAAATAGCCATTTAATCTGCTTATTACAAAAATTATTTGTATAATATTTAAAGACAAGAGTTAATTGTACACTACAGAAGTGAACAGACCACACGCCATTGCAGGAACGAAATTTAAGACCTATGCGTGTCGTGCACAATGCTCTATCAAACTACCCACAAAAATTGCGCTCAGTTCCTCACATGACAACTGCATAAATTTCCATCGTCAAAGGCTCAGACCCTAAATTTCTCCAAAAAATTCGTCGACAATACACATTTTCTTTGCACAGGGCACGTTCACAAATAAACAGCAGCTACTCCATCCTCACATTCTGATTACTCTTTCATACACAGAAAAAAAAAAAGTTTTGCTGATAAAAGGCGGCCGTCATTAGTGAGAGCACAAACCAGTAAAGCACTTTCAACACACACAATAGAAGCTAGGCTCGCCAGACGCCTACATAGCAGTACAGTTCACAGTAACTAGCCAGCATTCTGTAAAAAAAATGACTAAATCCTGCTTCCATTTGCCATTCTGGATTGATTGAGGTGCCCTCATCTAAGCTGCAGATATTTGGTACTTAGTACAAACATTGCATATCTTGCATTAGCACTTGCTCCCTCATGGGCAAAAAAAGTACAAAGTCTATGTTGTAAAGCATTGTGGACACAAAAATCAGCAAATTTGAGTGTGAAAATTTCACAACCTGAAATTCTCGGCATAAAAAGTCTGCTTTGGTTTATGGGGGTTTAACGTCCCAAAGCAATTAAGGCTATGAGGTATGCTGTAAGTGGAGGGCTCCGGAAATTTCCGCCACCTGGGGTTCTTTAAGGTGCACTGACATCGCACAGCACACGAGCCTCTAGAATTTCAGCTCCATCGGAATTCGACCGCCACAGCAGGGATTGAACCTGCATCTTTTGGGTCAGCAGCCGAGGGCCATAATCACCGAGCCACCACACCAACAAAGCAGCACTGTAACCACTGATCCAGAAAGCACACACGCCTATATAAGGATGCTGGCTAGCCTGTTGGTGTTGACACGCCGCTCGTATTGCTTTCTAGCTGAGGCAGTGCCAACCACTGCTAAACAGTGCCAGAACTTTGCTGAGCCATTGCTTACATGTGAACCTGGCATAAAACACACTACTGAAGCATGTCTTACTGAAGTACAATGAGAGGAAACAAAGGGAGTAGTAATGAACAAAAGCAGCACGACAGCCATGACTGTTGTAGGTTCACTCGACAGTGCGAGCACGATGGCTTTAAACCAGCTTTCTGTTCAGAAGACCACAGGTAAGCCCGTTGACCAGTTAAGAATGGACAATTTATTTGTGCAAAAAGAGAAAAGGAAGTATGAGCCTCCAGGTTGTCAAGGATTAAGAGCAGCCGTAAGTTCTCCAGACTCTTCAAGCTCCTGCAAGAAAGCACACACACAAAAAGAAGTTGGCAATACAGTCCTCTCCTGTGGCATTAAAAATTGCAGTTCTGCGGTAGCGAGCCATAGACACCATGGTGCAAGTGAAGCCTGTTAGTAACTCATCACATAGTTTCTCTTCAGTTATCAAATTAGTCCATTAGTTTACATGAACCAGGTAGTTTCTCTTCAGTTATCAAATTAGTCCATTAGTTTACATGAACCAGGATTCTTTTGAATGTAGCATTGTCCCTAGGCTATTTGATCTAGTAATTTTATTGCTTCTCTGCAATACTGGAAGTTTCTTTTCCTCCTGCTACCCAAAGATCATCATCATCAGCCTGACTGCACCCACTGCACGGCAAAGGCCTCTCCCACGTCTCTCCAATTAACCCTGTTCTTTGCTAGTTGCGGCCACCGTATCCCCGAAAACTGTTCAATCTCATCTGCCCACCTAACTTTCTGCCACCCCCTGCTACGTTCGCCTTACAGAAAGATATGAAGAGCTTAATTTGCCTCGCTTGGGTGATGCAGTGAAAAGATGTGCCAAATTAGGCAAGCAAAGCTGAACCCTGAACAGAATGACTCGTTCGCCCACTTCGGCAACTTTAAAAGAAAAAAAGATCGCTTGGCAAGCTTTGCAGTGCTGTAATCAAGTCAAGCATCAGCAAGAACTGAGTGATCAACAATTCACTGCACTGTGAACAGAAGCCACTGTAGTAGAAAGATGTCACTTAACCATATCCGAAAAGTCCACTTCTAAGGCAATAGAAAGCCCTCAACCTACCACTGGCTAGGCGTTGATGTCGGCAGCTGTCGTACACTGAACAAGATGCTTAAAAAAAAAAAAAGTTTCCTAGAAGACGTAGAAACAGCCACGCGACAGGGATCTTAATCAAGCAGCTTCCCTTTGTTTTTTACATCCGTACCCTCCCAAACTGTTCCCTGTTATGAATGCAGGATTTAGTGAGAGAATTTTTGAACACTGCTTGAACTATAATCCTTTTTACAAGTTTTGAATGGGCTGAGTCAAATGGACGAATGGGTTTGTTGCCCCTGGGTTTCTCCAAAAAACATGACCAATCTTAAATTCAAGGCTGAGTTCCAGCAATAGTAGGACGCCTCTTTTTGGCAACTCATGAGTTAAAATTAAGGGTGCCAAGCACTGTGAAAACAAAGTTAAGGCTTCTGAGACTTCCAAATTAAACATCACCCAAGCAAACTTTTGGAAACACATAGGTGAATTTGACTGGGTTTATATAATTATTTGATCACTATTTCCTTAGGATGGCCCCTTGCTCCAGTTTAGATTTTTGTGCAGCTCGGCGCACACTTTCCTTGCTAATCTCAAATGTTGGAGAGATTCCCTATAGCTTAATAAAGGTTCTGAATAATTATGCTCCTTCGAAGGTTGCCGGGAGTTTGCTCTCGCACTGTCTACCACTTGACCAGAGAAGCAACCATTAGAGCGAGTGAGCCGGCTAAACAGCTCACTGTCTGAATTTTAGTTAGCGGTGTCTATGTGCAAATGAATTAATTTTTTTTTTTAGCACACGGAGCTCCATGCATTCTACCACAAACAGGCACTGGCACAGGGCGCATACTACACGTGGCTCTACAGACACTACTTTGGACCCCACAAATCGGTCAACCCCTAAATTTTGGATGGCCATTTTAGCAAAAAAAAAAAAGGTAAACTTATACACGACAATATACGGCAGGTGGCATGACCCAAGGATGCAAACATCTACCTCATATGCATTTAAAAAAGAAAGTAAAGAGGAAAAACTTTTTCCCACCATGTACCAAATAGTTCACAAGCTGACCTCATGCACTTAAAAGGTCGGTAATGGGGTCTATCCACATGTTTGTGGAAATGCGGTACTTATATTATGTGCATACAACTGCACGTGCATGAAGGTGTAGCATCCAGTACCAGTGCTGCGACAAACACATGCCTTCCGACAATGACAATGTGACATTGGTGGGCGTTTGCTGTACCAAGCCGTTTTCAGGCATACCTTTATTATGTCGAGGCCACCAACGAGTGTTCCTTTGGCATACACCTGAGGGTAGGTTGGCCAGTTGGAGTACTGCTTGAGACCCTGTCGCACATCTTCATCCATCAAGATATCAAAACTGCCATAGGTGACGCTGAAAGAACAAGGTGTGGTGGCCTTGTGAAATGGTTGGTCGGACATGCAGCCTCCTTTATTTACACTTGTGACCAAGTTGTGACTAAGGCAGCAGCTCTGTGCAAATCAACAGAAGTGGAGGTTCCACGTTACTCTCAACTGTGTTTGGGGCCCAGGACCATGATGCGATACACCGCCTGGTAGCGCACTGCAAAAGTTCAAGTGCTAGGGACAACGAAAATGCCACAGTAAAACTGGGTACGTGGTATGAAGCGAGACTTTAATCGCTTCCACTCATAGTCCTCAGCTCCATTATCCGTCAAGCTGTTTCTTTAACATGAAACTGCTATTTAAGTGTTAAAGCAGAACATTGAGCACAGGAATCACAGCATTAAGAGGTATGGACCACTCGTTCAAAATGACATTTGTTTGCTACCACACAAGAAAATACAATGACATTCAATGAAAACAACACTAGGGAGCGAATGAGTCTGTGGAACCCGTTCATATGCGCTCTTGAAGCAAATGTATTGTTTCAATACCAGAGATGCGGCGAGAATACCCATCCAAAATAAATTACAAAAGCGTCACAAGCGTTACAGTATTATTTTGCCCATAAAATTTGGTAGTCATTCATTTATTCATAAGAAACACACCAAATTGCACTGTAAAAACGAAAACTGCCACTCTCGCTAACAGCCAACAGAGTGGTTGGGCGGCTATGTTTGTTTATATGCTGCAAGCTGCTCCATGCGAATACTTCTGCAGCGGCAGTGTCAACGGTGATGTTGAAGTGCACAATGTCATTTATCGCTGCAGCTACCCATAAACAGAAGGAGAGCAAAAATAAGGGAGACACTTAAGCTTCACTTTAAGTGACAGCATGAATGGTTATTTGGTATTTTGTTTCTTAATTAGCACCTCTTTCTAATTACAGACACTCATTAGCACACATCAGTAAGCATACTAGACATGAACATGCCTCACTGACCTATAGGTAACCTGTCTGGCTCACAACCCAAGGGTCATGGGTTCGATCCCCAACTAACTACCCCAATTTTCATTTCAACATACACAAAGTCTGGTTGCGCCGGTCATACCTGGAAGTGGCCCCCATCAGAAGCCTGTTCGAATTAACCGAAGCGAGACTCACACTGTCCAAATTAGCAAGCATACGATGTCCCAGACTTCCATGGGCGTTGGCAGGGACCAAGCCCGCAGTTCGAATGAGCCAGACTTCTTCTGAATTAATGAGGGCTGAATTAACGAGCTTTTACTGCACACAGTCTTCTCCTTTAAAATGGCAATGCACGAGATCAGAGATCTCAAGCACTGCCCTTATATGTCTAGATATTATGAAAAGTTAGCATCCATGAGATGGCAAAGATGTCATAAGATCTAAATAAGGTCAGAAAAGTTCATCAGAATGGCTGTTGTCTCCACACCCACCACTATCCCTTTCATTAATGAGGTCAATGACTAGAGCACCATTTTGATGTGCAACTTATACGAAGAACCACGCATTGCTCAATGTTATTGCAACCGGACTGAGCTTTCGTAGGAGGTTCAAGAAAAGCTGTGCAGCGGAAGAAAGCTGAATCTTAAAATGGAGTATAACATCTCAGTTACACAGAGCACGGCGTTGCGGATCCAGAAATAGCTGCATGCATGCTTAACGGACTGTTGCTCACAGTCAATCATACTGAATGATTTGAACCGGTGAAGTAAGAAAAAATGAACACTTGGGGGGAGGGGGGGGGGGGGGGCTTGAATTACTGCAACTAGACAGGAACTTTCCAAAATGCACACATGCACACGCAAACACACAACATATGAAAGAAGTCAAATACTTGTTCTTCTTAAAGAGTTCCACGAGAGTTCGGCTGAAGCCACATCGGGGTGCGTCTGGCGAGCCCTTCATAAAGACCATCACAGGCGCCTTGTTGATGAGCTGCTCCAACCTGTAATGGCATGGTGAGAGTCATTATCGCCATTGGTACGGTAAATGTACATGTTTCGGAAAAAGCAATCGTAGGTGATGAAAGGTGTCGTTAGACAAGAAAGCTCCAGGTTTATCTGGGTATTTTCCCACAAACCTGCTCTGCTTTCTTTTATGCGCACAGAAAGACGACACAATAAGACAAGGTAGACAGGACGGAGCGCAATCCTGTTTGCGCTCCGTCCTGTCTACCTTGTCTTATTGTGTCGTCTTTCTGTGCGCATAAAAGAAATCTGAGTATGAACCAACTAGCCCCACAACGCATATTACTGCTCTGCTTTCCTTCTTTCTTTGATACTTGGTAGCATGTTATTACATCGCAGCTGTTATGGGTGATTTCTGTGACTGAATGAAGAGGTTTGTCAGTCACATATTTTTGTTATATTTGAAGCAATAAAGCAACTTTTGCAGCTGGATCTTATCAACATCAGTGCCTCACTGCTGCAGGTTGTGATGACGCCACAAGGTCACGTGACCTAGGTGGCCCACCTGCCCCCTAAGCTGCTTCTCTGGGCATTTTTTGCGAATTTTTGGTTGCGGTTAATGATGTCTATCCAGGCAACAGACACCGAAGTTGATGCCACGTTTCCTGCGTTCTAATGCTGTTGCGTTAAAATATAGTTGCTATCCCCGAAACCATCTTATTTCATCAAAACCAATGAGTGCTCCATCTATTCATACAAAAATTCAGGGGGGCACTTTGTTGACCTAAAGTGCGGTGAGGCGAAAGCCTTAACTCTTTCGCTACCGCGCCATAGGCGATCGTTCGCATATGATCGATTCAAATCGCCCGCGCAAAAAAGCTAATTTTGGAGCGTTGTGGACGTGCTCTGCCATCTAGTTAGCGAGCTCAACAACTGCTCTTTTGATTGCAGCCTTGGTTTCAGTGTTTTGACATGAGGGGGCGCCGTGAAAAATAAAACTTTGAACGGCCACAGCACCCTCAGCCGGAGAAAATGGCGTCTGCGTCGCCGCGCGCTCCTCGGAAACGAAAGCTGACACCGAGCACGTCGGCCGGTTTCGGTTTCGTTTTTTGCGACGAAAGCAGCGGTTATTAGTCGGGCAACAATGTACAAACGTTGGATTTCGGTTTCGGCAGCGAGACTTTGCCTCGGTAGCGTGGAACGTCAGCGCGTACTTGCATGTAAGTTCTGTTTTCGTTCGCTGTGTGTTTTCTGCGGTGCATACGGTTTGTAATTGATGACAGTGGTTTATTTTTGTGCTTCAGGGTCTTGACAACGTATGGCGAAGACAGTTTGCCAAATGCTCAAGGTCGCGTCGCGTTTTTCAACCAAGACGACAGCTCGGTGTCCATATCGGCACATCGCTGCGGAGCGGCGCTCGGAGATTCGCTCGACTTCTCGACTTTTTTTTGATGCTCTTCACAGCGGAAATGATGAAGATCGTGTACGGAAACACTAATAAGTATGCATGGATGAAGATTTTCAGCAAATTCGGCGTGACGGCTCATGGGAAGACGTGAATCTGTTGGAGATTCTGATGTTCATTGGAATCATCATATACATTGGAATTGTAGACCTGCCACGACTATATCTCTACTGAAGTACCAGAATAATCTATTCTGGCCTTCTGCCATCAAAAATCATTTCTCAAAATTGGTTTTTCGCATTTTTTGTTTTTGTTTTTTTGCACGTAACGGACCCGGATGATTCAGTGGCGGCAGCTTCTATTGGCAACACTTGAAAAGTGTCCTGGCTTTTGAACCACATCGATAAAACTCATTTCATCGACCCTGATGATTTAGAGCTTGCCTAGAACGCCAAATTTTATCAGCTGGTTTTCAGGGAGTAGCTCATTCAAGAAATCTTCGGGTATGATGACGGAAAAGAAGTCCACGCCCCCAATCCTCCCATACAATCCATTCAACACCAACCGAAAAGAATGAAAAAAAGAAGAAACTACAAGCTCGACTATCAGAGAACAAGGGAGGAACAAAGATAAAACCTTATGTGAAGCACTTGTCAGTCTACCTCTGCTTCACATCTTCACCTCTGATTGCTCTTCACAGTGGCACCACAGTCATGACCCCTGACTTGACAAGCCATGGAAAGTGCAGTAAATTTTTCTCATACCTGAAACTGTGAATAATGACAGCTATAAACATGTGCAACAGTTTGTATATTCCAGTTTTCCTCTAATCAAGTTCGGGCTTAGTGCAGCCGGTAATTTTTGTTTTTGCGATATGCTTTTTTTGTGCTTTTAGCAAATTTCACAAATAAATGTTCATTTACTTTTGCACACACAACTCTGGTGTTTGTTTCATTCAGAAGTGTAACTAATAAGCTACAATTTCATGCATTGCAATATGTGCTGGGTGTATTAGTTCTTGAGAAAAACATTTTTTTTTCAGTACGCTCCAAATCGTGCATTTTTCCGCGGTAGCGAAAGAGTTAAGCACAGTGTTGCTGCTTGTGTCACTGATGTGTGGTTAAGATGTTAAGCTTCGCCTCTAAGAGCGGAACGCGACAACGTCTTGCAACGCTGCCAGAGAGTCCATAGAACGCCATGTTCAGTTGTACGCCTTGCTCGTCGGTAAATTGGTTTTTGAGGAAAGGAAATGTATATGTCTCTCATATCTCGGTGGACACCTAAACCTCATAATGTAACGTAACCGGAAGGGAGGAAGATGGGAGTGAACGAAGACACCATATTCACTAGCTGCGCCTTTGTTCACTCCAAACCATCGAGCTGGCATGGCGGAGTGGTAGCGTGCTCGTCTCGCACTCCGGAGACCGGGGTTCGATTCCCAAGCTCGGCAGATTTCCTACTCGGTTTTTTTACTTATCTGGTCGGACTAGAAAGGTTAATTACGCCAATTGATTAAGTAAGCAATTAACTAAACTCAGTCCCACTTACTTGGAGCATCACTATACGATTCCTTTAATTGGTTGCATGGTTAGTAGCCAAAGTACAATTGGCCCCGTTTGAAATTTGCGCACTGTGACGTCACGACCGTTTCGACCAATTGAAAAGCGTGACATTTTCTGTCGACAACTGCTGCTTACAACGATGAGGCATTAAAGGCTTCCGCCTTAAAAAGCACATGTGAGTTTGTACTCACATGCCAACTCTCAGTGAGTGAGACAGCACTCACTTCTGATTGCAAGGTAATGCGACTCCCGGCATGAAATGTTTGAAGGGCTATCACTGAGGTGTTGGCACCACAAGCTACTTAAACAACTTATGGAGTTCTGTCAAATGCTCCTGAAAGCTTTCACAGCACAAAGCAGGCAGCCCTATTTCTTCCACACTAACACACCTTAGTAATCAAGCAAGAAGTTGTGGCACAAAAGTACCTTTGCGTCAGGTTCCCAGGGGCACATAAGTCAGCAAGCTTTCCTTGCTCGTTCAGCCTCTTCATTTCATCGAAGCCACCAACAAACTTCCCGTTGCAAAACAGGAGAGGGTACTTGCAAGCCGCTTTGCTTGCCACATGTACGATGAGCTCTAGAATGAAATTACTCCATTTGAAAGGCACTTGTGGAAACAAATGACACAATACCAGACAGCAGCAATCTAAACAGAACAAGTCAATTTCAAAACTTTCAAGACGATAATGCAAATGACGCAGTTTACAGACAACAAGCTACTGTAGTAACTTCTCACTTGCTTTGCGCTCTGCTCATGTTCCAAGAAATCTTCACAGAAATCACATAATAATCTGTCAGGAATGCTCTCCTTGTGGTACTCTCCTATTCAAATTTGATGTTCAACAGGATAGCTCTTAGCAAGAAGTTGAAAAGGCTGTGCAATTGCAACAGTAGATCTTGTACAGTGTCTGTGTACTGTCCTCAGTTAATATAACAGCATTAGACAGCACCCGGATCATGATCAGCAGATCCGGATCATGAGAGGGAAATAACTAGAAGAATAAGAATGGGGTGGAGCGCATATGGCAGGTTCTCTCAGATCATGAATGGTAGCTTACCAATATCCCCGAAGAGAAAAGTATACAACAGCTGTATCCTACCGGTACTCACCTATGGGGCAGAAACGTGGAGGCTAACAAAGAGGGTTCAGCTTAAGTTAAGGACAACGCAGCGAGCTATGGAAAGGAAAATGGTACGTGTAACGCTAAGAGATCGGAAGAGGGTGGAGTGGGTGAGGGAACAAACGCGGGTTAATGACATCTTAGTTGAAATCAAGAGGAATAAATGGGCTTGGGCAGGGCATGTAATGCGAAGGCAAGATAACCGCTGGTCCTTGAGGGTAACGGAGTGGATTCCAAGAGAAAGCAAACGTAGCAGGGGATGGCAGAAAGTTAGGTGGGCGGATGAGATTAAGAAGTTTGCGGGGATAGGGTGGCGGCAACTGACAAAGGAAAGGGTTAATTGGAGAGACATGGGAGAGGCCTTTGCCCTGCAGTGGGTGAAGTCAGGCTGATGATGATGATGATGATGAGACAGCACCCATTACATCCGATTACAAAAGTGAAGAGTGGAATTATTGCAATTCTTTAAACTCAGTTAGAGCTAGTCGTGTGGGGAAACGCCGTCGTGTGACATAAACAATGCTACTGTGTACTTTCTTTTCGCGGCTATTAGAGTCTGTTTAAAGTTCTCGAGCTCTTTGCATCTTTACAAAGGAGAAAGCTAGGGTGTAAAGGCATGCTTTCTTGATAAAGCCAAGTAAACTTTTTTTTTTCAGATTAAGTTTGTACATTATGCAAAAACGAAATAAGCATAAAGATAATAATATAACGTTTAACTTCAGGCAAGGGCAAGAGGGAAAGCAAGAGCCTTACCTTGGCGCAGAGCAGAGTCCGTAGTTATGTCAAAATGCTCGAACTTGAGGCCTGCCTTTTGAAGCAGGGCAACGGCTTCTGAGCTCTCGCCTGAAAACAGATGATGAAGTACCAAATGCGTTCAGAGGAGGCTTTGGCAGTGGCTTCTGTCTTAATTACCTGCAGCAGGTGCAGATGGGCTGCCTTCCATGAACAGCATGCAGGGAGCCTTTGCTATGATCGCCTGTAGCCTTTGCATGACCTCCTGAAATATTATGATGACACAATTTAAGTATCTCGAAGTTATGGCTCCCCCACACATCACGCAGTGGCTTAACCACAGGCCATGTATTTACAGACTGCTAGCAAGTTAAAGAGCCCTTGCACTGTTTCTCACAGAATACAAAGCTACAGTGAGTTGAACTGCTACGCTGTTTTTACAACACACCTCATCAAGAAACTGAAAGGCCGAGTCCTCGCGTTTTCTTTTCTGTTTAATTTTTTTCCTCGTAGAAGGCGTAGAACGCAGAGATACCACTTGAGACCTGTCCCGCCATCAGCCCACTGACGTCTTGCACCATCCCGTAAGGTACAGGCGAAGCTCGTATGTTTCTTGCCTGTTTCGTCGCTGTCATAAGGCGCACTGTGAAAAAATAGGCATAAACGATAGAATTCAAGCCTTCTGAATAATTTCGCGGCCATGGACAGATGTACATTCATGTGGTTTGGTTTATTGGGGTTCAACGTCCCAAAGCAACCCAGGCTATGAGGGATGCCGTAGTGGAGGGCTACGGAAATTTCGACCACCTGGGGTTCTTTAAAGGGACACTGAGGAGAAATTGAAGTTGGCTTGTATCGACAGAATACCAGCTCCTGATTACAAAAACGCCACTCATACTGACAACAAAGCTCTTGTAACGTAGAAAAGAGCAAGAACCAAAATACAGGTATCGCCGCCACAGGCCAAACTCGCAAGTACAAGCGTCATGACGTCATATAACAAAACAGTGTTGCTAGAACCAATGGTTCTAGCAACGCTAGGACACGAGAAGCACAAATCACTGAGGCGCAGCCAATGCATGCGCAAATCTCCTTGACGTCGCCAGATGGCGCCACGTGCCGGGCAGCTACGCGCTCGCCTGAAGCATCGGGACCAATCAGCGCCTGCTCGCCGGCGTTAGGCGGGCTCCCGGTATTCCGCTAGCGGTATCAAGGTACACGGTATGCTAAAGGTGTCTATTTGCGAGAACTTCGTTGACGACTTCGAGAACGAGATCCATCGTAACGCTCGCAAAACGCCGGTGCAAACGTAAGCGAAGCGACTGTAGCGACGGCCGCAATAGCCGATAGATGCCTTCAACGTGCGGCCGGCGGTAGCTTTCTTTTCGGCTGCTGCTAGGCCGCACTGCTGGCCGTCAGAAATCACGGAGTCTGCATCACGTCACTTAGTCCTCTGTCGTCATAGCCGAATCCCAAGTTTGAATCACAGCGGCGGGAAAAACCTTTTCAACTTCGAATCCAAATTTCTTAGAAATAAATGCATTTTTCGCTGCCGGCCAAGTGGCAACAAAGCCATGACATGCCGAACTATCGGATTTTGCTATAAAAAATATATTAATAGTGCTCTCCTCAGTGTCCCTTTAACGTGCACTGACATCACACAGCACACGGGCCTCTGGAATTTCGCCTTCATCGAAATTCGGCCGCCACGGCCGGGGTCGAACCCGCGCCTTTCGGGTCAGCAGCCGAGCGCCGTAACCACTGAGCCACTGCGGTGGGGTGTACATTCATGTGGGGGAGAGGAGGCAAGACTGCAGGTGCCAAGCCCAAGAGTAATGCCATTATAGTCCTACAACTACTACAGCAGTCGATTTAATAAAGGTATGGCTTTGTTTTAGAGTGCAGCTCTTAGGCATCCATTCATGGCTTCCGCGTTGCAGTCACAGTCGTTGGCGTTGTCGGCGTAACATGCCGCCTGATAACCGTGGCAGGTAGTGGCATAGCGACATGCCACCTTCCATGACGAGAGCGGAGGAATAGACACGCCTGGCAGGTGGCGTGTAAAGATCTTCACTCAAGTTTCGCATTACCGGCTACTATAATTGTCTGTAAATTTTTAAACATGGTTAATGTGCCCACTTTAGACTTTCAATGAAAAAGTTGATTAAGTTCGTTTCTTTTTTTAGAAATGCGCAGCTTTGGTTGTGCAGGAACACACAGAACAAGCATGTCACGAATAAGCCATTCACTGTCAGATTTCAGCGCATTTTCTTTCGTTGTGCCTAAAGTAAGCATTCACATCTAGCTGGCTCTAGCAGCAGAGCCTCTTTTTTGTAAAAGCTTGTTTCTGGTCCACCCTCTAAAAATGCCACATATTTGCACTTTTTGACTGCTTATGACAGAAAAGCTTAAACCCAATAGAGCAAAGAAATAGGTATGCTGCTTGAGGAACGAATTAATGCGCTGGCTATGGGCTATGGGTTCCAGACGCTCTCTTTTGGCACTGCTTCTACTGCAGCAAGCACATTAACAGCCTACAAGGTATAATAAACAAGCAACAGAGGAGATCTACAAAGAATTTTAAGCCTTCCACGCATCTCTTGCATCCCCTGTGCCAATGACTAAACTCTGCCATATATACAGTTAATTCCCTCCCATAGCAAGAGACATTTTAGAAAAGGTATGGTTCAAGGTCAAGCCTGACAGAGTGCATTTGACACCTACCAGGTGTACTCTCAGAGTGCGAGAGTATGCAACAGCAAATTAAAATTTTAGTTCTTGAAACCAAATTTGCCAAAAAAGTAGCAATAGCTTCCTGTTTCACACTTTCACCTTCCATGGGTGGGTGGCATTCCTAGTTTTACTCCAGCACAAATAGATCAGCAAAATTAAATGAATTGCCGCAAAAATGCTGAGCTCTTAGTTTAACAAAAATTTATCTGTATACTTTTTTTCTCGTATCCACCTAACCCATAACAGAAAACATGTTCATAGAGACAGTGGTCAAGCGCTAGCCATCCTTCTCCTTTTCCGGATACTTGTACGAAGAAAAATGGCAACCTTGCTTTTGCAATGTAAAAACTGAAAAAGATACTCAAGCAAAAAGGCATGCTTTTCATTATTATTATTTACACAAAATGAATGTTCTTTATACTTGCAGCTGTTTAGTGCCTAAAAATGTGTGAAAGTGAGTTTCGGAGCACAGTAAAGTCAAGCACATTAGAATACAGGTACAAGACGTGCACGGCCTTAAGAAAGTTTCATTGATAATTTGTGAATAGGAGATTATTGTACACTGCTTTAATTATGGTAGAAATGACTGACCTGTATATTAATAAAATCAGGCACTATAGTAAAAGTTAAAAAGGAATTCCTAATTTCATTCAACATGAGAAACTGTTTAATACCCCTGTCACACGGCCAGTTTCAAAGACCATTGAGTCGAGGGCCATCGAGATTTTCGATCGCCATCGAACTCGAGGGAGTTGTGGAGCTGCTACACGGCAAATCTCAATGGCCATTGAAATCGTTCTCGCGTCTTACGCCAAGCTCGCGTGGCGCCACAATGGCTACGTTCAGTTTCGCGCAAATAACAAAAATACTATATTGACGAAACTTAACGAAATGATGAAATACACTTTTTTGCAGTCATAAGGCGTGTTCACACTTGTTCAAAAATCCGCCAAGCGAAGCGGATTCGCTCGCCGCAAAAACTAGGACCTGTTCTCATCTGTTGACTCCCGGGCGAGTTGGAACGGGCGCGCCGCTGCTGCTTCTCGCTGTGCGCACCACGTCGCCGCTCGCGGCGTACACAGATGCAGTGAGAAAAGAGCATAAATTTGTGCTGTCTACGTACCACGAGCGTATGCACGCTTACGTACGCTAAACGCAGGGGCATTCCCACATTTAGTTCAGCGTATGCCAGCAGAGACGCAAAAATAAACTCGGCCTCTAGTGGCGCCATCTGGTTGTCAAAACGGGAACCATTACTGTCAACAAACCGACTCTCTTAGGCCTAGCAGCGGCAGAATCGTCACTCTAAATAAAAAATAAAGCAAATTTATCGCTTATACGTTTTCTTGTAGGCAAGATGAGACGAAGCGAAAGACCGGTGCCTCATTTATGACCAGTGAACGGACAGAAAAAGGCAGCAACAACGAGAATTCAGTCCGAAGCGAGGGGTCCCGCTTTGAAGGGCGCCGCCATGTTTGTTGTCGTTCGAAGCAATGCTAGCAACCTTGGGCAACGCTCGAAGGCCCTCGAAATCTCGATAGAGTTCCGAGCTGCTCCGTCGACTCGATAGACTATTGAGTCGATGGCCATTGAAACTGGCCGTGTAGCAGCGCTCGATCGCCTTCGAGTCGATAGACTATCGGTTCGAGGGCCTTCGAAATGCCCGTGTGACAGGGGTATAAAACACAATGGAGCGCCATTTCTCAGTGGAACGTCAGCACAATCGCTGCATGCCATGTGTCCTCCTCATATGAGCATTCATTAATTTAAATGTCTACACATCTCATAGCATAGAAGAGTGTACAAGTGCGTATACATATATATGACTGCACAGATGCAATGCCATAACCCTGAAGGCATGTGGCCAGACTACAATCACACTGTTCCATGCGTGCTTTCTAGTGGCACGAGTGCATTTGGTTCTGGTTTGTTAATTTCACCAGCATCTAATCACCATCACACTCATTGCTGTCCACAGCATCAGTAGACATAAAAATAAGCATGTGTGTTAAACAGAAAAAAAACTTTTAAAAAACGCTTCACAGCACTTAGCACAATGCAACCATTGCAAGACCAGGTACAGTGGAACCTCGATTATACGACGTTCAGGGGACCGCGCGAAACCGTCGTATAATCCGGGTGTCGTATAATCGAAAATCAAAGAATGCGGCCAGTGGCGCTCGGCCTTGCGCCGAAAACTGTTGACCGGCTTCAAGCCCGCGGCAAGTACGCCAATCAGATTAAAAAAGACAAAACCCAGCATTTGTTTGAAAGATTTGCAAAAAAATCTTTATTACCGTTTAAAAAAAATCGGTAATTTTTTTTTTTTTTGCACCTTTGCCCAACCTCGGCGCATCAACTTTCTTTCAAGGGCTGCCACGTCCGGCAGTAGGTCGCCAACATCGTCGCGCGCGCAAGCAAAACGCCGGATGTTGTCGACGCTCTGCAACACGTCCGCGTAACTAGGAATGGGAGCGCAAACCTCTGCAAGGTTGTCCACT
This sequence comes from Amblyomma mixtum, assembly GCF_055824585.1. Lineage (NCBI taxonomy): Eukaryota > Metazoa > Arthropoda > Arachnida > Ixodida > Ixodidae > Amblyomma > Amblyomma mixtum. The sequence continues at coordinate 81,444,054 of NC_143013.1, forward strand.
TCCTCTTCTTCGGAAGTTCTATCGTGGGGCACAAGCATCCATTACTTCCATTACAAAAAGCGCCGTGGACGCCGCTGTCCTAGCTTGGGCGAGCGCGGCCTCGCCCGCTTATCTGTTTTTTCATCAGCGTCGGCTCCTGCGGACGCATCTGTTGCTGCGACCGACGCGCGTCTTATCTTTTCTCTTTATCTTTCCTCTGATCTTTTAACTCTCCTCGGCAGCGGTGGTGGCTTGGCTCACGCCAGTAGGCGGGCCCGTGCGCTTTCCTTTTCATCCTTCTCTCAGTCGCAACAACAACACGCAGGCCGCGCCTCCTTGGGACTCCGACTGCACAGGCTCGACGAAAAAGAGAGCAAGTGCACTTGGCGTCCTCAGCAACGCTCTCTTCCGCGCAAAAACGGGGGTGCTTAGATTCGCATGCATTTTTTTTTTTTTCAGAAATTTTTTTCCGAAAATAGGGGGGGTGCTTAGAATCGCGAAAATACGGCACATCCCGGCCTGCGTTTGCTGACGACCTTTTTTGGCGGACGGTACGAGCCAGCCGTCGTACGAAGCGGGGTCCTAAAATTTGCGTCGTATAACCGAGGTTTTTAATGCATTGTCTCTATGGGGGTTTTGCCGGGACCGCACAAATTCGTCGTAAAATGCGGGTCGTCGCATGACCGGGGGACGTATAATCGAGGTTCCACTGTACTCACAACACCAAGCTTTCCACCTAGTTTTAAAAAGATCAGGAAAAATCAGTTGACAGTCCTTTCAACCAACTTGAAGTAACACCGATGAGAAAGAAGCCAACAGCCACAGAAACCAACGGACACAGCGGATTTCTTTTTTTTTAATTTATTTATTTTGTGGTGTTGATCAATTTAGAATAATACTGAATATATTAACGCTTAAAGCTAATTGATAAGAAAAGCAGAAGAAAAAACAACCACATGCCGCCGGTGGGATCCGAACCCACGACCTCCGAATTTCGCGTCCGGTGCTCTACCTCTGAGCTACGACGACGGCTGTCAAGTCTTCTGCTTTTGGGGGTATTTATGTTTACAAATAACCTAACTTGAGAGTGTTCATCAGCGCCACCCGCGTTCGTAAGCGGTGGACGTAGCACGTCCTGAGGTACCGCTGGTGTGACGTAGAACGTCATCTAACGGGAAGAGTGGAAGCTGTGTGAGCACCCTCTTATGCCTCCTATGGCATTATGGCTGCCAGAACCGAGACCCTCGCTAAGCAATTAAGCAAACAAGGGAAGGGAAAATGAGGGGCTCGTTATAAATATGAGAAAGAAGCCAACAGCCACAGAAACCAACGGACACAGCGGATTTCTTTTTTTATTTATTTTTATTTATAGTAACACCGTGGGCCAGGCTCATTTTTCGGCCAGTTTCCTAAAAACCAATCATCTTGCCTTCCCAGCACTTAGTCTATGGAGAGCAGTATTTTCAGATGGAATGTGCACAGTGCCCGTAGCACCAGTTGTGTGTATACGTAAAAAATGAGTGAGGCCCCAGCAATAATCTATTTATGAGTGTAGAACTTAACCCTTCAGGCTACCATCATTTCAGATGTGCGCTGGTTTAGTATGTGCAAATTATTTATAGAGGTTGCATATTGCATTCACACCTCCATAATGGACAAGCGAACTAAAGTACAAGCTTTGACTAGCAGGTCATACTAGTAGCATAAGAGACATGACATGAGACTTGTTACGCCCTTACCAGTTCCTGTACTGTCCTTAAAGGTGCAGTGAAGAGGAATCTGAACTCGTCTTTTTGCCGCGGGAACTCAGTCTACACGTTCCAAGCATTCTTAGAAACTTCGATTTACTGCCCTGTGTGGCCGATTTCCCTAATTAAATTGAATTAACGTCCGGCTCCCGCCTTTTTTTTTTTTAATTCTCCCCCGTACGGTGGGCGGAGTCGACCAACGCGGGGAGTGCCTTTCACCCAGTCCCGTGGCGGCTTGCCGCTCTGCCATCGGCAGAGTAATACGTAGTAGTCCGTGGAAGCAAAATACCCGCGCGTATTTTTATTTCTGCGGGCTTATTTTGCGGCTATATTATCTGCGAATGAAACTATTTATTCACGGAAGCCTCAAAAACAAACTAAAGCGAAAGCAAAGCCTCCACGGAGCTGGCTGAAAGGCACTCCACGCGTTGGTCGACTCCGCCCACCGTAAGGGGGGAATTCAAAAAATAAAGGTGGGAGCTGGACATTAATTCGATTTAATTAAGGAAATTGGCCACACAGGGCAATAAGTCGCAGTTTCTAAGAACGCTGGGAACGTGTAGATTGAGTTCCCGCGGCAAAAAGACGAGTTCAGATTCCTCTTCAGTGCACCTTTAATGTCTGTGCCTTAAAGTGGTGCATGAAAGGCCCGTTTACTCACCCGTTTCTCGCCAGCCACGAGTGGAGCCATATCAACCCTGGCCTGAAGCAACTTCAACTTGCGCACCAGCTCTGGCACATTCACTCCTTCCACTTTGCCAGCCTCTTGCCCGTTCTGCAAAAATTTTCCAAGTTAAATGAGCACTGCTGCATGCTGGCGAAATAAGCAACATATACGACCCTCCTCTTTCACTTGGCACCACACTCAAGGAGGGGTGTGGGCGCAGCTGAAATTTTGAACTGCCTGTCAAACTGCAGTGAAATTTTGTGCTCATTAATTGGTGTGCTGTAGTCACCTCTGCAAAGTATTACCATTCTGAAATATTTCCAAAGAACATCAAGCACACTGAAAACAAGTGAATGTGTCCATTTAGGAAAGTGATCATATTCAGATTACTGTAAAAATCTGCAGATTTGTGTAATAATGCACTTCTGAATGTCTGTAACACACAATCTAATTTTTATCGGGGCCTTACATCTGTTTTTAACACTACACTATGTGCATTTCATATCAGAGATACCTCCAACATGTGTTTAACAAACATTAAAAAGTTTTATCACATATCAGAGGAACATCTGTGCTTCCCACTCATCAAAAATTCTTTCTCCAAGAGGGTTGGTGTGTTTGCACTTCAGATAGAGACTGCATCTTGTGGCCTGCTTTGTCTAGCAATGCATTTAGCATCTACGTAACCACACAACCAGCAGGAATGAGAAACTATCATCACTACCTATCTATAAGACCTAGGGTACTTACTTATACAGGCCCAGATAATAGTACATTATATGCTAATTAAAACTTCATCATGCAGTCTGCCGGCCCAGCTATAGAAAAATCAAGCTTGGAGAGCTGCAGAGATCGGTGTCATTATGTGCTAGGCAGAGACAAAACTAACGAACCAAGCAGCAGCCGTGTGCTCTTCTCTTCACATCCTTCTGTTCTGGAGTTGCTACCAGCATTCCAGGAGAAAGAATTTTCAATAGATGGGAAGCACACATATACAAGCTTACGACGTCATTCCTTTCTTCTGTGCAACACAGACCAAAGCAACAGCTTGTTAATCACAAAATCACATAATCGAGGCATTCTAGTCAAAAACCACGAATTGTGATTTCTCTACAACCAGGACAGGTCTGTGGTGGCGTGCGTCCCTTCCGGGCTCTTACTAGCATTGAATAACATCTTTCAAGTGAACTCACCAGAAGAATGACGAAGGTTGGCACCGAGGAGACTCCATACTTCAAGCTTACGTCCTGCGCTTGTTCAGCGTCGACCTGCAATTAACATTTTGTTCCTGGGATCACGCGCAATTCGGTCAGCGTCGTACCTGCCCAGTGTGGAGAGTGCGAAAGCTTTCGTGCGGTGAATTAAGCTATTAAGAAGCATCCTTGCGCACGGAATGCTCGAACGTTAAAATGCTTTAGAAACAAAAAAAGAAACAGACCTCACCTTGTAGAAGCTAGTCAGAGCCAAATCTTTGTCCTTAGTCAGGTCAGGCATTAAGTCATCTACTTGCTTGCACTGGGGCGCCCAGCTCGCATGAAAGTACAGGGCCAGCAACTTGTCCCTGCGGAATTGCCAAGAAATTGCTTAGAACGTGATGATGGCAGCGGCCGATGGAAAAGAAAAAAAGAGGGAGATTTGCTTTACGTTAACCAACTGCACAACAGCGACAAGATTGCGATCGCTGCAGATTCAAGTGCTGCAGATTCAATGAGGAGGTGTGCACAGACCACAAAGGATACCTAACGATGCTGAAGCACAAATCCTTTACTAGTTGAGGTTTTTTTTCCGAAACGAGTAGTGAATCACGACCCCAACGTTTGAGTCGGTGATGCGCCTAGCACTTCCAGTAAATATACACAAATGGGAGAACACGATATAGGTTAGCGCTTCAGATGAACGGCCGAAGTTTCTCGAACTTTCGGCATACGGCCGAGTGCAAGCATCATAACCATTCCTGCAAGCAGACGTCGGAGAGCTGTAAAAGTAGCGACTGCATACTTCGTTTTCGAGACTGCATCTTGAAGCTCCTTCGCAGACGATATTGTATTGTTATCTGACATCGCCGTTGGCTGTTGTTGGCAATCACGTAAGATGATGAATCGTTACAGATTCCGCGCAACTTCTACAAACTGCGGAGGGTAAACAACTTCGCCACACCGACCGCACGCGTGGGGGAGAACGCTTGATTTAGGGTTGCTACATGGATGGATGAATACGAGGGGCTTATGTGCTTCCACGAATTTACTGACGCAGGGTGCTGGAGAATCAACCTAATTTTTATTTATTTCTTTCCTCTTCCTACTTGTAATATAAATAAGTGGTTCCGAACAACCTACTACGATATTTATTTTAAAACAAAAATAACACCAAAGCATGACGCATGACATGCATCCACTCACCTACCCACCGACCACGGTCAGACAGCAGACGACACAGACGACAGAAATGTTTCTTACACCGTGCTAAAGTGAGCTATTCTAGCTCACTTTAACCATGCCACCGACACTGCGACCGACCGTTCAATTGCGTTCCCAACCTTAGGGACCAATCCTAAACGATTGCCTCTTTTGTAAAAATGTTTATAGCATGTTTTGTTCGGCACATTCAGCGGTAACTGTGGTCGGTAGCCTTCTTCCTGCCCTTCTGATCATTTTAATTTTACATGGCTTGAAGGGTGAGCCGATGCGGTGCTGAGGTACATGCACAAATGCAGAGCAACACGCACTAATTTCAGGACCTGGATAAAAAAAACTCTGAACATGCGCTCGTTGCCACAAATTTTTGAAGGAAACCGCGGTAAAGAGGCGGTCGTTGTGTTGTCTGGCGACAGCGAACTCAACGGTGTCGTCTGCTGTCTGTCCTATAGTGGATAAATGTTAAAAGCGTTTTTATTGAAGCAGAGTACTAGAGAGTGCTGCCAGGCACAGACAAAGCAGATTTTTCTAATGCTAGCCTTACTGTATTGAAATCACCCTTTTTTCAGTTTTAAATTGTTGTAATTTCTCGACGCCTACAACTGTCGCTTAGTGTCTCTCATGCATGTTTGCACCATTTGCTGGTGTCTGTGTACGATTGTGTACGATGACGCGGTGCACGTGCACGCAAGTTGCGCGTCCGCGCCGAGGGTGCCGCCACGGTCGAAACCAACGTTACTAGAACAAAAGTAGGTTCTAGTAACGTTGGTCGAAACCACTGCAGTTAATCTTAATAAAAGTGAAATTTTTCGACCACTATCAATAACAAAAACATGCTTATGAACTAAATTGTAACCAGCCATAGGTATTAAAAATAAGATATCAAAGAAATTAGTCGCCGCGGGTAACGCGGCAGCAGACGACAAGCAGACGACGCCCGGACAGCCGCGCAAGCGAAAACGGCGACGTCGGCGACATTTCATTTCAGTTCATTTTATTACCTTAAAGACCCCTCGCGGGGTATTACATAAGGGGTGGGATGAGCAGAAACGGTGCAAGACAATACAATTTGTGATCATGTACAAAAAATGTTTATATTGCTAGCAAATGATGAAGGACAGGTGATGTCGACGATATATATGCTGGGGAAGGCCGTTCAAATCTTTAGCTGCACGTGGGAAGAAGGAGGCTGAAAAAGTAACAGTTCGGGCACGTGGGCGAAAAACTTGAAGCGTGTGGCTAGTGCGGTGAGAAATGTATGATGCTGGCGTGATGTAAGGGGCACGGTTAAGTGATGAATAAAAGAACTTGTGGTACAGTGATAGCGTGGCAATGCGACGACGAACGGAAAGAGGCGATAGTGCTGATTTAGTTTTTAGGGCTGAAACACTGACGTCGTAGGAGTAAGAAGAATGGATGAACCTTGTAGCGCGGTTTTGAACGGCTTCTAGATCGTTTACGAGGTTAATATGATGCGGGTCCCATACGGCGGATGCATATTAAAGTTTAGGTCTAATGAGTGACTTGTAGGCGAGCAATTTCACGTGATGTGAGGCGAAGGTGACGTTTAAGAAATCCCAGAGTTTTGTTAGCAGATATCACGTTAGCAACATGTGCATTCCATGTTAGGTACGTCATTAGATAATGTGATGCCTAAGTATATTTGAAGGATGATACAGATTCTACGGACTCGTTAGCGATTTTGTATTGGCAGGCATGACTCTTCAGCTGCGTCATTGGCGTCATGCCGAGTCATACACTGAGCTTAATTCTTGAGTCTTTATACTAAGCACTAGCACAGCAGCATATATTATGTTGTCCCTAGCCCAATGCACTGTGATTTCTTCTGCACGAGTCAAAAGTTGAAAATTTTCGCTGCCTTTCTCCGCGTGTGTTAGACTGATGCATTTCAATACATGTCAGATGTTTTACTTCCCTACTATTTACCTGAATCTCTTACAAAGTTGTGTACAAAATTCAGTCATGTAGAATTCGATTATGTATACTAGCTCTACCTACCGTGTTACCTTTTTTTTTATCCTCTATATATTCTCTGTGCGCTCATGTCTTCTAGGTTTACATAATGGCGTTTTTAGGTTTACAGGACCGGCATACAAGCGCCGGTAGCTTCGCGCCGAACGGGTGGAGGCGTTCCTCCCTTCCTGTACGGTGCGGTTCGGGTGTCCACCGAGATGACCGAGAATTACTGCGCCATTTCCTTTCCTCAAAAAGCGTTGCGTTCAAAGGGCAAGGCATCGCGCCGAACGGGTGGTGGCGTTCCTCCCTTCCTTTACGGTGCGGTTCGGGTGTCCACCGAGATGACAGAGAATTACTGCGCCATTTCCTTTCCTCAAAAACCATTGTGTTCAAAGGGCAAGGGATCGCGTTCCTCCCTTCCTGTACAGTGCGGTTCGGGTGTCCACCGAGACAGAGAATTACTGCGTAATTTCGTTTTCTCAAAAAGCGTCGCGTTCAAAGGGCAAGGCATCGCGCCGAACGGGTGGTGGCGTTCCAACGTAAAGAGCGGACACTCAAGCTGTTTCGCGGCCGAGCAAAAAGGGTCTGACCACCCGCCAGGCGGCCTACGTTGCTTCCACTCTGCTTCAAAGGTCGACAGCTTATCACACGTCCATTGGGTTGTATCTAAGCGGTCCGTATCCATATATCGCGTGTTGCGTAAATCAGAGAAAATCGAAACAAAAATCTCTCGGCGTAACCGCACGTTTATTCGGGCTCAAATTTTCCACAGAGGTTGCAATGAGTGATCAGTTTTGTTTTATATTACATTTAGGTGGGGTACTCGCCTGATTCGGTCAGAATTATTTGAAAATCTCCATCGTCTGCGGCGACGGAGAACCGAAACGGAAAGACTTCGCTGTTCGCTGCAATGGTACTCGTGGCGCCATCTTGCCCCCACCGGAGAAACGAGCCCTCTACCGAGGAGTGCAGGGGGCAGCGCAGTTTATTTAAAAGAACTTTCTTGACCACGTTATTAATGTTAGACATAGAAAACATTCTTTGCACAAAGTTTCCGCAATTTCAACGAGTTCGGTTTTTGTCTGTCGCAATAAAGCGTTTACAACTTCGTTTCGCGTCGTCTGCTTTCGTTTTTCTGTCACCGGCGGCAGCTGTGCGGCTGTGCTAAGTTGGTGCGCGAATTATCTTTGCTTGGTTCTCTCTGCTGCAAAGAAGCACATGACACAACTCCTGTTCGCACAGGTGATGTTTTGGATGACAAACCCGTAGAGCGTATGTGCAATAGTTTTTTGTTCGTGACGTGGTGCCATCGGCTTTACGATAACTTCTTTCTTGTTGCTCTTTGTATCATGATGTATTCTATAAAATGTGTGTGTTATCAAGTATTTTTTTTTCTGTACTGTTCAAAATTGTAAACGCGAAAAAATAAACGCTGTGTGAAACCATTCCCTTATATGTCTCCAACTGAAAGAGGCGACTCAATGACGGCACAAAATTAAGAACAGCTCTGATTGCATTATTTCAACCTGCATAAACTAATTCAGCTTGCGTAGGTTCGTCGAGAAGCTTGGTGTATTTCAAGTGAAAGTCTGCGATACGAGTGTTCATCACGTTTATATGTATGGCATGGTTAGAAATGAAATATTAAAGCCCTGGGGCTGCACCTAGAACATGTAGTTGAATATTTAAATAGCCAAACGTAAATCAGAATCGAAAGCATTGCTATCGAAACCGGAACTGAAACAAAGTTGACGCGTGGGCTTAACATCTCGGAGGACGAACATAGCAGTCTGACCCCCCCCCCGACGAAACTGAAACCAACGTTGACTGAAACCGAGCCGCGGCAACGTTGGACGCGGTCAGCCTAAAATCTCGGAGGACGAAATCAGCGGTCTGACCACCCGCTCGGGGCGCTGGCGGCAGTGCAGAAGCTCGGCCGCAGGGCCCTATGAGAGTGTCCACTCTTGCGTTCCGTGGACTGCCTGGCAGCGCTACAACACGCTGTCGCGTTCCACTCCTAAAGGCGAAGATTAAGCGTCATTAATTAGCAGTCAATTAGTATTTAGTCATTAATCAATAATTAGTCACTAATTTAATTAGTAATTTGTCATTACTTCGTCATCAATTGTGTTTGACGTAATCCAGTGGTGACGTCACCAGTGTCACATAGGCAAAGCGGTGCGGAAAACGCTTTCGCCTCTACGCACTGTAGGCAGTTTCTAACGCGCTGCATATGCATTCTTGTCAGGCCTGCGTCTCGTCATGTCCGCGTACGCTTCGTGTTATGCCCCTAAACATTTCATGCTTACTCTACTCTCGGTTACGGGAGAGGCAGAGATTTTTTTTCAGGCTCAATTTATTCGCACAGATGTTGCATTTCATGGTCAATTTTGTTTTAATTTTGATTTTCAGGATGCCTGTTACTGATACTGCAATGCCACTGAAGCCTAAAATCACTTTTTGAACATAGTTTATCACTGCTGATGTTCTTCTAATAAATTATTCTTTGTACAAAACCATTTACGCTTTTCGTTCTCGAGCGAGCGCCAGTCGCGCCGCTCGCCACTGTAACCATACACCATGCTACATCAGCAGACACATCGAAATACAAAAGCGAGTGAGTAGATTCCGCAAGTACTTATGAAATCAAGCGTGAATGCAGCGCGGGAGCAGTTAATCACCAGTATTTACAAAGCTAGGATCGAGTTAGCGGCCGCCAGCACCAGGAACGCGCGAGCAACCGGCAGAAACCAGCCGCCTAAACAAGCGGCGCCATATTGGATTTTTGGATTGACTGCGTTTACCGCCTCTCCCAGGGGCCGCCACCATCGCCTTCGAAAATAACTTCCCCATTGGCTCTATCATATGAAAGCGTCACTCCGTTGCTGTCGGCGTTTTCCGCGCGGTCGTTTGTTGGTGGTGTGCGCGAGGTAACGAGACGTGTGTGCGCTCATAGCAAGGCGCGAAGAACTGAGCTGCAAGTATCTTTTTAGCCCCTGTATAACTGACTCCTGTCACGATAGCTCGAACAACAGTTAATTTTTTTTTTTTCAGCTCATGGAGAAAATTCACGAACCCAACTTTCGGCATTGGATCAGCGAGCCCGTGAAAGTGGCTGAGTTCAAGGAAGAATGGAAAGAGGCGTTGGAAGGAGTGAGATATGGCGAATACGATGACATGGATGTCGGGGAAGCTATCATGAAAGTTCTGAATATCTCGGAATCAGCGCTGAAAACTTTGGAGGCAGATTTTCGGTGAGTAGCGTTCTTTCTTTCTTTTCTAAGTCGGCGCGTTTCGTGACTCGCAGTGCGGTCATTCCCTTGTGTCATAGCGTGTGAGTGCATAAACGACATGAAAAGTTTAATTAAGCCGCAGTTGTCACTAAAACAAGCGAGCAGCACACTGCTGTGTGTTCGACGCAGTTCCTGTGTGCATGTTCCTGAGCCAGACAAGCCTGTTTTAAGGTCTGTAGCTTCCGAGCTGTTTTCATGTGGAGCCTCGTGGTTATGATGGCCCGAGTGCTGCGCTTTCCAGTGGAATGTGTTGTTGAGAGTGGAACGCCGTTAAAATGCCTCGTTCTTCGCCGAGTGGAACGCAGTTAAGACGCCGCGTTCTTCGCCGAGTGGAACGCCGTTAAGACGCCGTTAAGATTTCGCCGAGTGGAACGCCGTTAAAACGCCGTTAAGATGTGCGTTTCGCTCTTGGTCACCGTATTGGGTATGTCGTGAGGGTGTCTACGAATATCTTTGTCTGGTCACTGTGCGTTTTGCTGCGAGATGCGTATCTGTTAGTAACGGTTCGTGAAGTGATCGATGTCAAGCGCTCAGGTCCCCAACCATTGACGAGACTCATGGAGAGGAAGCAAAACGTTTTTTGTGCAATAAATAAAATTTCGGCTGTCGTAACTAACCTTTGCATGCATGACAAAGGCCGCTGTTGGTTCTTTGTATGTGTGACCAAGCTAGACATTCTCGCTGTTTCAGATTGTTGCTTCATGCGCACATGGGGACAGAGGTGCATTGTTGCGTGTAAAACAGCGTGGCCATATCAACAGCAGGATTATGATTAACGGTATTGGTATATGGGGTTTAATAGCGCAAGGATTTTGCACATTGTAGTACAACAGAGAGTTGAGCTAGTTGGTAAATAATTCTTCACCATGATCCTTTGCTGTTCTTGGAGAAGAATGGAGCACGCTCCCTCTGGTAACTAAGCTTGGGAACACATTACACATCTGCTAAAGGGCATCACAGGTGGCGGCTTGCAGGCTGACTTAATAGGCAAACAGACTGAGCAGCTGCCATGCTAGCGAAGCAAGAGATATGTGAGAAGGTACACTTTTCTGCAATCTGCTTACTGAATGAAACCTGCTCTGGCCAGCTGCACTGCTGAAGCTATGCATAGTTCACCATCATGGTGCCCGAGATGTCAGATGCGAGCTGTCTTGATATGGCTGATGCTGCAAATTGCACGTTTACAGTGCGTTGTAAAGCCAGCACTATTTGAACTAGTTTTTTTCAAAAAATATCTGAGAAGGGTTGCAACTGCCTCATAACTATGCATTATAGAAAAGCAGGACTATACTTCTGTGAAAATTAGATCCAGGCAGACATAATTGTGAGATTATTATGAAGCATCGGCAAGATGAAATAGTGTGGTGTGATCTTGATATCTGTAAGAAAATTTTGCCCACTGGGTGCATAACTTGTCATTTTTAGGACAGAGCCAGGTTTAAATTCTTGTTATTTGAAAAAGTTGTCGTTTGTTTAGAGCAGAAACAAAAGAGGAAGCTGAGAAATATCAAGTCGGCTCTGTGTAGTTCGTCTGCAATTAAGACTGCAGACATAAGAGGCGATAGGAAATTTTGTAGTAGCTTCATGGTGGTGGTGAATAAGACATGCCTGCATCTTTCGTGGTCGAATGGAGTCAATCTTCTGTTTGTGGCAGGTGCAGCAAAAAACTTGCACCATTCCGTGTCCTCACAGAATGTCAGAAGTCACAATCTACGTATCACTTTGTTATGATGACCTGTTACTAGCAAAAGGGCAGTCTTTTAGTTCTTAGTCACCTGTGATATTTTTGGAAGGAGCTGATACACTGAAAACATGTCTTACAAAAACTAATTTGAGGCAAAGCCTTCTTATAGGGCTTGGTACAATTCTGCATTAGTTTCCTGCTGGCTAATCTCCAATGAACAATGAACAAGTTTGGGCGCACCGTGGACTTGCGTTCACTGTGTGAGAGTATTTTAGAACAGTGCTTATGTCTCATATTTTTCCCTAGTTTGAACTACCTAAATGATGGTCATGTTATGATGCATCACGACTTTTAGCTTGTATTGCATCGAGATTTGAACACCTTAGCATACATAGGTCTTCAGCACTTTTTGATCACGCATAGCCTGTGTGCCAGTAAGCATCATTATCACTGAAAGGGCAGAACAGTAAGGAAAGAGGCAGGCAGGACTTCCTTCCTTTCTGTCCTTTGGCTGGCTTCTGTTGTGCAGACTTGCCATCTTGTCTGGTACACATTGCTATTTCAGTTTGTCGTTATCACCTTGGCTCAGCTGTAGTAAAGGGGAAAAGTAATCATACTCACCTGATTTTTGTTTTGCTTGCTGCAATTTTCCACTTACAGTATGCTATCTGACCTGAAATTCAAATAGCAGTACTTAATTTTGAGCAACAAGGTACTTGCAGTTATACAGAGTACTCAGGAAAAAAAAAAATAACATTGAGTCCAATAGGGCTTGAATCCCAAATGGATCGAATTGGAATCAGATGGACTTAATGGGTCTGGTAGATGGACTCGTAAATCTAACTGGGCAGCCCAATTGGATCATCCAATTGGGAGGTGCGATTGGAGCGCTTAATTGTACCTCCCAATTGGATGACCTTCTAATTACAGGGTCCATGCGGGTCCTTGAAAACCCTTGAATTCTGGTGTGGTGATGGAGGCAGCCATGGAAAAACGCTAGTATCCTTTAAATTTTCACCGGCACACAGCAAGCATGCGTGAGTCGCTCCGCTAATACAACACAGGATTCACCTGAAGTCATTCTGTAAAATTTTCTGTCCACCATAAAAAAAAAAAAGTTATAGAGGCTTCAGCGTCGCCCACAGCTGTGCTGCCGTGCAGGAAATTTTCCTTCTTGCAGGCAACAGTGATCGAGCACCGCTTGGCTCGCTATACATACATAAAGTCGAAACAGCTTTGTTACTAGAATGATTTCGAGCAAAGACTGAGCATGCTGGCTCAGGTATCAATCTTTTCGAAATGATGCCGCGTGCAGGCACATCTGGCGATGGACTACGCTGCTGCTTGGCCTAGGCTGTTTTGCACCAAAACCGCAGCCGACGGCGCGTTTAAAGCGGCCAGAGCTGAATGAAAGGTCTGCTTTTGGTACGGCTAGGTGTCAAATCCATCAGCTTATAATAAAATAAAGATGTGGTCAAGTTCCACGACGCTTTCAACAGCGAAGCTTGTAGACGCAGGACAGATGTGAGGTGCAGCTGTGGGTAGAAACGGCAGTAATTTGTTGGTATCGCAGTTACCGCTCTTTCTAGCAACTCTTTATTGGTAAACGGCCCTCAAGGGAGGTTTATTTTTTACGTTAAAAGTCTCTTGTGCAATAAATGCTAGATACGTGAGATGTAAGAAATGTTTCTTTAATAAAATCCTGTGTTGCTAAGTCCTTGAAAGAAATAGTCGGGGGTCCTTGGAAGTCCTTGAAAATCCTTGAATTTTATATCTGAAAACCAGCATGAACCCTGAATTAGCTCCAATTGGCACTTCCACTTGGAAGGCAGAATTGGAAGCCAATAATTTCATGACTGAGATCTGTATATTGCTCTGTACAAGCACAGAACAGCGAAAAAAATGAGTTTCCTGGGGGAAAAAAAAAAAGTGATCAGCCTAATTTACCGAATTTTTTTTCATTTCCACTATCTCTGCGGTCGTGATTTAATATAATAACTTCACTGTATGAACCAGCGCCACTGGCTTCAGGATTATGGTCCAATTAATAGTATATAAGGCCAAAGAAAAATTATTTTAGTGGACATAAATTGAACACTGGCTTTGTGTCGCCTCTTCAGGCTTTTAGTGTTCCTATGGCTTACGTGTCATGCAGGCTCCAGTTGGAACCAGTTGTTTTGCAACCAATTGCACGGTCCAATTGGAACGGTTCCAATTGGTTCCAAAAACACAATTGGGAATTTCCCAATTGGACCCAGTGGTTATTTCGGCTGGGTAGTCATCAGTTTTCACGTAGGATTTCCCTGTGATTTTCTTTCTTTTCAGCCCAAGCACACTTTGCTGTGGAGATGAAAACATGGACCCGGCACAAGTTCCAGAAGACTCTGGCCTGATGACCTTGCAGTGCGTTCATTTTAGCTTATATGATTCAGTCCACTATGATGTGATGCTGGGTGTACATGTGCGTATTTGAAAAAGAGCTGACTGATTACGAGTGATAAGTAACACAAGCTTATGGATGCTTATGTGCAGGCTACTGAAAAAAGAGCTGCAGAAACGGGAACAAGATGAGGCATATCGCTTCAAGGTGGCGCACTTCTTGCGCAGGTCTTGTCCGCTCTCAAAAGTGGTACGTAAATAAATACTCTGTAGGCTTGATTAGCTGTCAAGTGAAGCTAGTATAGGGCACTTTTCTTATGTGAGGCTTTTGTGTGTACTTTTCCTGCATTTAAGATTGCTGGTTCTGTGCTGAATTAAGGTTCAATGACAGTGTCATTACTATACAGCAAGGGGTTCTCAAACTGAGTTTAGCAGAGCTGTTGGGTTCCTTGGAGTGCTTTTTGCATTCCTGGGGCACTTAAAAATTCATTCATGCCTCCTACCTTTCCTTCACCCACTTCATTCTGGGACTAACAGTGCTGTAATTTTTTATTGTAGACTGTTTCATTATACAGCCAGTAAGCATTAACGCAGCAAGCGTGAATTAACTTTGTCTAGTTTCAACAGGGGGAAGCTTTGGGCCAGTTGGTTTGACATGTTGGAGAGGAGGAATAACCGTTCTTAAATCCTGTCAAGTTCGCGGTTATTCCTCCTCTCCAAAATTTGTCTAGTTTTTCTGACATGCTTCCTTTTGTTTTATTTTGTTCTCTTGATCCAAGAACCTGGTGAGCGAGAACTCTCGTGCCAAGTTGTGTGAGTCCGAGAAGGTGCCCAGCGGGGAACCTATACTGCTGGTGCAGGTCTTCAAGCCCATCAAAACGCCTGCTTATTTTAAAAAAGTGCGCATGGGTTGTCATGCATATCCTTTCAGGGTGAGCACTTTTCTTACATTTTTGGCATGTTGCTTTTGAAACTCCCCCGCAGGGGTGTCTGCAGCGTGCAGATGTTGTTGAGTTGCGACACCAAGGGTTCCTGAGCATCCGTAGGGACATCCCCGCAGGGGGATGATGGTGAGCAGTGCGCCACCACGGACCCGAGCATCCGCGCATAGCCGTGCATGGCTTGGCCGTGTCCGGGGAAGGGGGATCCTGGTGGTTGAGCCAGTACCGAGCGTTTGGGCCTTTAAAGCCCCCTTGGCGGAGGAAGCACACTACTTTGGCCCCAGCTTCCCGTAGACGGCACCTCCGGCCTGAGCCGACTGGGGGAAATCGGCAGTCGCCTTTTCCTGCCTACCTGTGTCTGTCTTCCACTCTCCTATCCCTTTCTAACAACTCTCCTGTCTGCTGCTCACTTCTTGGTTCTTCCTTTGTTCCCAGCGGCGGACTACCCTGCGTTTTGTCATATTGGATTATAGTTAAGGTGTACAGCTGGCTTGGGCAGGGCGTGCTTGCATGTACTTGTCCCTGTTCCCTTGTTTGGCTCTGGCGTGGGTGGCTGGCACCGTAGCCAAATAATATACATATCCTATGGCTTCCCCTCCTTCATGAAATAATTGCAGTCTCAAGAGAGGGCAGGACACAAGTCTTCCCGAAATATTACGTGGTCCACAGCGAAGATCCTGAAAAACCAGCAAGGAAAATATCCCCATTCATAGTTGCCAAGTGTCTTAAAGAAGCCTTGGGCCCCGTTTATAAGGTGACCAAACTAGCTAGCGGAGGCTTTCTCTTAGAAATGCGGGACAAAGTTCAGGTTCCTAGACTTTCCAACATTCTGGCATTTGGGGACATTGGTGTCTCCGTCACACCCCACAGGTCACTAAACACTGTCCGTGGTGTGATCTCTGGAATCGAGTTTCTGGATATCACTGAAGAGGAAATGCTGGACACCTTAGCAGACCAAAATGTCACCGTGACGGCCATGGCGAGGCCCAGGAAGCCTTTGCAGTCCGGCACCTCCCGCTGCAGCCGCCACCCGCGCATGGTTGACTCGTTCACCCCAAGTTGTCTGGCTGCCTCAGAATTTCCGAGCTCTTCAGCTAACAGAATTGCTTTTTTCTCAAAACGAGCGTCATACTGAGCACATGTTGTCATCGTGTGGAATGCAATAAGCAGTCGAAACAACCTAACTGTGAACGAACATGATGTGACAAGTACGGGATCTCAATCCGCACAAAGAACGACTTTTGACTGTAGTTAGTCTTGACTTTCAGTGGATTGGGATTTGGCCAGATTTGACTTCTATGATACTCAGGTTGCCAATGCAACATCGCAAAACTGCGGAAACCGAAACCGTCTCGAGGAGTTTGACTGCTCCGCTGCTGCTCCGATTGTGATGCGCCTTGGTGATTGCTTTAGGGTATTTGTAGCTTGGAATTCTCGTTGGTTGACCAGTGCAGCATTCTTTTTTTTACTTGTTTCTCGTATTTGCAGGCTGACCTGCACGATGTAGCAGCCAATATACGGCAAAACACGTCATAGCTTGCTTTCTTTTTTCCCGAATATTGCCGATTCCTGAATATTTTTTTCCCAGAGAGCATGCAAAGAGGCTGCCGGGAGGGGTAGCCATAGTTGTGTGAAGTGGTATAGCAGGCCGTGAAGTGAAACTTACGACTAAATCAGAGGCTGTAGCAGACACTCTGCTTACATATAAAACTATTACAGTGTGCTTTGTATACCTCGAGCCACACCTGAAAGTAACCTGTATAGAGTTAGAAAACCTTTTCGTGCAACTACCCGAGCCTTATCTGGAAGTTAGGGATTTTAACGCACAGAATTTTGAAATTTGAATTAAGGGAAAGTGAAAATGCTCTTAATTTGAATAGCGCTACTTCTTAATGGCATTTTTGCAGTGGTAAAGCAGCAGTGGTGTATTGTAAAACATGGAGGTAATTTGTGCCCTGTGAGTTTTGTGCGCCCCATGGAAGAGGTTTTCGTGGGGGCATATTCTGCTGGCTTACTGTTCTCAAGGGCTTGCTCAGGAGTTATTCCAGCCATTTTGTTTTGACGGTTATGGTATTTGGTTTTCGTTGAAAAACATTTCAGTGGTTGCGCATGTCTAGGATGATGGGGCATTATCCTGCTCTTTGTGCAACTGCAGCAGCTGCCTCCCTTATTTTTCAGATCCTGGCTGAAGTGGCAGTGCTTGGCAGCCAAAAATTGACTGAATTGCGTGAACAGATCCAGTGCATCTCCGATGATACTCCCATTGGAGACTTCAGTGAAAACCCGGACAGGCCCCAAGAACCAGCAGCTGGCGTAAGGCTTTTTTCTTTTTGTTATTTAAACTTCTCTGGGCACTCGTTATCAGATTTGAGTGGGGAACCCATTTTTCAAGTTGTTCATTGTCAGATCCATCTGGTGTGCAATGCGCAGGTAACGGCACATTTGTGTGAAGCGCTCGCAGCTATTTCTTGTGCGAAAAGGAAGTTCTACCTTGTCACATAGACTTGCAAGCACCTTTTCTCGTAAGAAAGGTCATAAGCACCTTTTCTGAGGAGCCGTCACGGTGGCTCAGCGGTTATGGTGCTCGGCTGCTGACCCAAAAGACGCGGGTTCGATCCCGGCCGCG
Organism: Amblyomma mixtum; assembly: GCF_055824585.1. Lineage (NCBI taxonomy): Eukaryota > Metazoa > Arthropoda > Arachnida > Ixodida > Ixodidae > Amblyomma > Amblyomma mixtum. The sequence goes on from NC_143013.1 coordinate 81,461,762, forward strand.
GCGGCTGGAATTTCTTTGGAGGAGAAATTCTAGAGGCCCGTGTGCTGTGCGATGTCAGTGCACGTTAAAGAACCCCAGGTGGTCGAAATTTCCGGAGCCCTTCACTACAGCGTCTCTCATAGCCTTAGTCGCTTTGGGACGTTAAACCCCATAAACCAAACCAAACCAAACCTTTTCTGAGGACTGTTAGTTGCAGTCTTAGTTTTGCTTTTTTGTGGCCCAACTGTACATTGCTGGTACAGTATACACCAGTGGGATGCTGGCTGAACAGTGCCCCACACACTTGTTGAGAGTTGTAGAACAATGTGCTCTGGTATACCGCATTTACATAACCTATTTTTTAAAAATTGGAAAATCCGAAATGGGCTGGGGAGTCGGCTTACGCTTGAAGCCAGTGCATGGTAGCATAAATAAAGGGAAGACAAATGAGTCATCTAGGATGCCTTTGGGCGGTTGCTATTTTATGTTTGCTCTATGGCTTTACCCAGTAGCATTCGGCTATTCCGTGCGCCTGTTCGGAAGGGTTTTTTATTATTTTCTTTAGCCGCCGCGGTGGCTCAGTGGTTATGGTGCTCGGCTGCTGACCTGAAAGATGCGGGTTCGATCCCGGCCGCGGCGGCTAGAATTTCTTTTGAGGAGAAATTCTAGAGGCCCGTGTACTGTGCGATGTCAGTGCACGTTACAGAACCCCAGGTGGTCGAAATTTCCGGAGCCCTCCACTACGGCGTCTCTCATAGCCTGAGTCGCTTTGGGACGTTAAACCCCATAAACCAAACCAAACCTATTTTTTTTTTACCTCTAACTGCGCACTTGGTGCTCATGGGAGTGTCGATAGTTGATGGAAGGGCTGCTGTTCGAGCCTTGGCAGCACCGCCACTCGGAACGACAGCACTTGCAGGGAGTGTCGGTAGCTGATGAAAGAGCCAGCGCCGCTCCCGCCTAGTTTCTCTTTGGCTCTGTTTGGCACATTTGACTGGCCGCGTTTTACCAGTTTTTAACGTAGTGCTTCGTCAGTCGTTATTTATGCTCCGGATCTGGTAAGCTTTCGGCGCTCGTTCGTGGCTACATTCAAGGTGGCTGTCATCCTATACGCCAGAGAAACGAACAACTGCGCTCCGAGCCTCAAGTTGGACATTTTGGAGCGGCTGATGCAAGTGTTGCGGCTGCAGCGAGGCGAAAATTTTCAGGTGTTCCACGCGATGTTTGGTGCGAATGTTTATGAAGTGCAGGATTTTGCGGGACGACGACGTGTTGTGGTTGTTTGCGAAGTGGGGAATTTAATTCGTTAATCCAAACATTTTTCCCAGTCCCTTGAAGTCTGAATTACCGTGGTATTACTGTAACATTGTTTTGCGGTGTTGTGAGCACTTCCTGACAGATTTTAACTGTGCTGTGCCTCTCCATTGCATTGCAGGACATCTACAAATCGGGGTTCTTTTTCATTGGAGACACATTCTACAATGACATGCGTGATCCATCCTGTAGGGACTACAGTGAGTAAGTACATGGTATATGTTTTGGAGGTTCTCAAATTTCTTGTTTGTTTTGCGCAGGATTTCTCTGGTGTGCTTGTAAAGCAGAAGATGTTCTTGTGCTTTCCTTTGTTTGCTAAGCCTGGCGGGGTGAAAGTAATCAATCTGTGGCACTGAAAGGAAGCACCACGAATGTCGTCATAACGGATGTCCTCATAATTAAATACCGCACAGCTAGAGGTGTGAGAGACTCTTGTGTCAGTAGAGTAATAACACCTGTTCATAAGGAACAGTATAGTGTTTGGCACTTAGTCCACCTCCTGTGTCTGTGCTTCATCATGTGGCTGCAGAATTGGAGCCTTCTAACCTTTTCTGAGGATAGTTCTGGAGGGCTGCGCACTGTCTTGGTCCTGCCGCCCAGTGCAGTTGTCTTGTCTTTTGCTCCAGTGGCTGCAAAATTGAGTGAGATTGATGGTTTCTAGCCCGCTGAAAATATTCTCCAGTTCAAGAGCACACTGCTTGGACGTTCAGGATATTGTGTGTGCGTTGCTGTGGTTGCGAGAGAAGCGACAGTTTGGACCTGTGACATTTGGCGCTGTCACCATTAGTGGCTCTTGAGAGGACAGTATAGCAAATGCTCGTGTGTGGCGCTGGGGCTGTAGCTTACCCTGTAATGCCTAAGTTGTAATATAATGAAAAACAGAAATCTTAATTCTTCATCGAGCAATGTAACGCACCCGCATTAATAGCAAACTTCGTTTTTGTTTCTGTAACTCGACAAGTGGGTAATACCCGTGCCACACGGACAGATTTAATGCCATTAAGTGCTTACTGCCTTAAGTTTTAATGGCATTCGTGCGGTGCCACACGCATAAATTTAATGGCATTAGCCTTACTGCCATTCGCGACCTACTGAGTTCGCCACAACTCATTCGCCCGTGCAATGTGTACTCTCGTTCCCATTCCACACGCAGAAAATCATGCAGCTTTGTCAGTTACAACTGCCTAGCCCACTATAAAATGGTTAATTCTTAACTTTCAGCCAGATGAGGCACCTAAACCGCATTTTCGATGCGAAGAGCACCATTTTAACCAGCCTTATTGACTGGTACTCTCGACTTATGTGCTGACATGCGAGTTTATGGCTACTTTTTCGACTTTTAAAGCAGGAACAGCCGTATTTTCTGGAAAATCGTTTTTACATTACATTTGAACATCATTCCCGATATATTCTGCTCATTAGGAATGTTTATATTAAGATGAAACTTTTGACTACCTTGCAAGCGTTATCGTCATCGTCACTTCACCAACTCCGAAAATAATGGCATTAACAAACTTAAGGCCTTAAGCATTTACTGCCATTTCTTGTGCGCGTGTGGCACGGGTATAAATCGTGCATTCAAGACATTCAGCACTTACTTCTGTATGCAAATAGCATGAGTTCAGAAAACTAGTTAAGGTACCTGTCTTGGTGGAGGATCCACCTTTTTCACAAGGCCGCTCTGCGCTGCACTGGTTGAAAAAAAAAAAAACCCACCAGCTCCTATTGCGCATGTGCCTGTCACTGACATGAACTGTACATGCGACAGATGGCGGCAGCTGTCAAGCACACACTTGCTACTTCACAGGTGCAGCTGGCTCCTCGTGGAACCAGATTGCACCTCCACCTCCCAGGTGCGTCTGCTTTCAACCAGTGGCCGACGAACTCTGGCCACTCCCCAGAGGGCGCCACATCTTGCGAGAAAGCCGGTTGTAGGAAGGGGTAGTCTTGCCCAGGGAGAAGTGCACATTGCATTTGGAATATAGAAGAATATAGAAGCTTGTTGGGCCAGTTGGTGCATGGTAAGTAGAAAACCAGCGGAAAGGACGCGTTCATGAGGAGAAGTACACAGGACTGTGTACTTCTCCTCGTGAACGCGTCCTTTCCGCTGGTTTTCTACTTACCATAGAAGAATACTGTTTGGCCATAGTTTGTGCACCGCTTCGGGGGCATGCGACATCCTTTATCAGTCCATTCCTGTCCACTTAATGCACTCATCCCGCTGCCGTGGCTCAGTGGTTACGGCACTCGGCTGCTGGCCTGAAAGACGCGGGTTTGATCCCGGCTGCAGCAGTTGAATTTCAATGGAGGCGAAATGCTAGAGGCCCGCGTACTGTGTGATGTCAGTGCACGCTAAAGAATTTCAGGTGGTCGAAATTTTCGGAGCCCTTCACTACGGCGTCCCTTGTAGCCTGAGTCGCTTTGAGCCGTTAAACCCCAATAAACCAAACCAAGCCAAACTTAATGCACTCTTTTTTATCATCATCAGCCTGACTACGAGGGGGTACCCAAAAGAAACCGGACTTATTTTTGTTTGAACTTATTTGTTCACATTTTAAGCACAAACCTTCATTCTCCTTCAAAGTAATCCCCACTTGCAATGATACGCTTGTCGAATCTTTTATTCCATTTTTCAAAACATTGTTTAAATTCATCTTTTGTGATGCTTGACAGTGCCTCCGTCGTTTTTTTCTTCACCTCAGCAACATCAGCGAAACGCTTTCCATTCACCTATTTTTTCATTCTAGGAAACAAAGAAAGTAGCACGGACCAAGGTCGGGAGAGTATGAGGGTTGAGGAATAGGGGTCATGCCATTTTTGGTCCAAAATTGTCGTAGAGACAGGGCTGTGTGAGCAGGGGCAATGCCATGATGCAAAAACCAGTCATCCGACCGCCACAAATCTGGCCGCTTCCACCGCACACTGTCACCCAATCTTTTCAAAACATCCAAGTAGAAAGCCTGGCTAACTGTCTGACCCTGCGGAACAAATTCTCAATGGACGACTCCTCTCACGTCGAAAAAACAAATCAGCATTCTTTTGAGGTTTGGTTTCACCTGACGAGCTTTCTTGAGGCGAGGTGAATTTGAAGTTTTCCATTGGCATGATTGTTGCTTTGATTCAGGATTCGATTCAGCAACACTTGAGTTGTCCCCATAGCATCGTCCTTGTGCGTCTTTCTTAATATTTCAAGAGTTTCCATTCAACTTTTTCCGAGCAAAAATCAAAATTTCACCGGCGCACGCTGTTCACGAAAATCAATCATTGCAAAAACGACATTCACACAAAACAGTCGTCACTCTAAAACTCTGTCTAAACTAGTCTGACCCCCTTCAACGACGGCACTCGGCATACTGACTCTGGAATGTTCGTTCTATGCGCTCCTAGTGGCAAAACGCGGTACCACAGCAGCTTTGCCGACCAAAAAATTTAGTCCGGTTTCTTTTGGGTACCCCCTCGTATGCTCACTACAGGGCAAAGGCCTCTTCCATTCTTCTACAGTTAACCCTGTCCTGTGCCAGCTGCGGCCTCCGTATTTCCACCAACTTCTTACCCGCCAGTTCTTCAGACAGCACTGCTAGGCTAGCTTCACTGGATAAGGTCCTAGTGTCAGATGTTGCCAGGTTCGGTTTCCTGGCAGCCTGTGAGGGAGCCAGAGATTTTTAGTACCCTCGCTGGGTCACAGGTCTGACTGCCACCTTGGTCAGTTGCTCCGCAGCCGCTGGGGACTGAGGGTTGAGAGTTAATTGGCTCGCTCATAGAAGGTTGTGTCCATGTATTACACCAGGGTGGCCAAATCCTGCTCTGGTGAGGGAGTGTGTTGTTGGTTCTGGTCACCGAGACCAGGCCGCTCCCCAGGGCTGGTTTTGCAATTTCATTGGCCGACACGGAGAGTTTTTTTTTTTTAAACCCGGTCAAGAATTGTTTGACACCGGGATTTGAACCCAGGACCTCTTGTATGTGGGGCAGATGCTCTACCTCTGTGCCGTCGCTGCCATCACACTCTTTTGAAGCGAAAAGCTTCACTAGGCTAGTCAACCCCGACTCTCGCGTGTGCTCCGTCGTTAGAAAAAGCCACAGCTGTGCACGCGCGAAACCGAGCGACGTCACGCGGAGCGCAGGTGGCCGCTGCTGCCGCAGCCGTCGTCGCCGCCGCGCGCTGACTCCATTGTCTGAGCGTCACCGCTTCTCCTCGCCGCTGCCTCGCGGTCGCCGCTGCCGTCCCAAGAGGAGAAGGTTTTTTCGCAAGGTGTTGCGAGAACGCGTGAGCGGCGGCAGCGGCCATAGAAGAGCCGGCCATCCCCACCACCGTTTGACCTTTCGTCGCAGCCGTGCGTAGTGCACATTTGAAAGGAGGGGTATATAAGGCGCGCTTGCCCATAGAACAGGCGCAGAAACACCGATCCAGAAGTGGCAGCTTTGTAGTTGGCTGAAAGCAGTGAGAGCTTTTTGCTTATCCAGGCTTAACCTTAGCTAAGCCACAGCCAATTTTTTCATTTATTCTGAATTCAGACTTGAGAGTGGTATAATCGCTGTTGTCACTGGCATTTTTTTTTGTAGCTAGTGCCCGTATTCAGCAGTCTCCCCCTTCGATGAGCATACATGCAGCTTGGGCTGCTTTTGTCGCATTGTCTTGTAGAGCAGTACACGTCATAAGGCAGTAATATCTGTGGAAGCTTATAGTATGCATTATCTGTTGAGTCAGATGCAAAACATTTCATGCAAATGAGTTCTATAGGTCTTTTCAAATAGCAACTTAGTGACACTAGTGCCCACTGTTGGTAATTAGTTACAAACTCAGTCCATTAATTTTTATCCAAAAAGCGGATTTTCCAGCATTTGGTAACTGATGAGTCTTCGTAAACAGCGTGCAAAGGCAATTTTCATGTCATTTGCAGCACTTTAGTCTTTATTTAGGCTAGAGTTACCACAATATGATGAATTCATGTCGGTTGTCGTGTGTGTGTGTGCTTCTCTGTTTCCTTTCTGGTTTTCATGATGGACTCGGTGTTTTTGTTTGTAAGTGCTGCCATCTGGGAGCGTGTTGCCAAAGCAATCTGCTCTGAAGTGCCGTATGAAAATGAGGGCATGGTGCTTAGGGACACCGTGCGTTGAAGGACTGAGAAGTGCTACTTGGCTTGTGCTCGGCCTTGCCGTCAGGTGTTGCTCGGGTGTGAAAATCTAAGAGATAGGTGACTACATTGGCCAGCCAGCTTCATTTATCATGTTGTGTGTGCCTAGTAGAGATGCAAATGGTGAAATTCTTCATTCCAGGGTGATCATAGAATGGGCAAAGAACCCTCGGCGCGGGTTGGGACCATTCAAGACGGCCATCATGGAGGACACCAGGTTTGACCAGCTGGAGTTTCGCTTGGGCTATCCTTACGTCTATGTGCACCAGGGTAACTGTGAACACTTGATCGTGTTCAGTGACTTGAGGTAAGACCTATGCTAGTAATTTGACATGAAGTTGTTAAGTGGTGTAGTGTTCATGCTGTGCAGCTGTAATCTGAAAGGAGATTGACACACAGGATACCTTTCCATGACAGCTTAGCCCAAACACATTCCTCGAGCCTTAGTTTCCTTGGGAAAGCAAGAGGTGTGCAGTGAGACTGTTGGGCAAAACAACCTGGCACCATCTTTAGGTATCAACAGTCGTCTTCCATTGAGTTATGACAGTGGAGACCTTTATTGGCAGTGTTAGCCCACAGACCTCTGCAGTCAATTATAAGCTTGGTGCAACTATGGAATTGGTAATCACGCTGAAATGTTACCTGGTGCTTAGCCAGTGTGTGAGTGTGTGCCACATTTTATGTTGAGCCTGTTGAATGTGAGTGCCTGAATGTGTGCCCATGCACTGTGCATGTTAAAGAACTCTTGGTAGTCAGAACTAGTCTGGGAGCCCTTCGCTGCAGCACCTCAATCTCTTTTTCCTTGTTTCACTTCCTTTTTGATCCCTACCCTCGGTGTTTAATTGAGGTGTTAGCTGTCAATGAGGCAGTTGATGTGTCTTTTGTGTTCTCGTAATCTGTTATTATATATTATCATTACCTGGTGGTTAATGCTCGCAGATTAAAATCGGGTGACTTGCATTTCTTGGCAGGATGCACCATTCCGATGATAGCCAGCATGTGGTGGACTACCCTTCCGTGGTGAAGTCCTTTCCTGTTGGTAAACGGGTATTCTGCATGCTCTGCCGCAAGAACACAGCCAAGTGAGTACTATTTCAGATGGAAACCGACAGATTAGTATTGCTGGTTTTGCAAAAGTGAAGCACGTTGGCTCGGTTATTGCTAGACACGATGGCAGCCTGAATCAAATCTTCGATGAGGGACTGTAGTAGCCTTTGTCTTATACCCGTGCCACACGCGCACAAGAAATGGCAGTAAATGCTTAAGGCCTTAAGTTTGTTAATGCCATTATTTTCGGAGTTGGTGCTACACGTCCACTTTTAATGCCATTATCGAAAGTGACGATGACGATAACGCTTGCAAGGTAGTCAAAAGTTCGATCTTAATATAAACATTCCTAATGAGGAGAATGTATCGGGAATGATGTTCAAATGTAATGTAAAAACGATTTTCCAGAAAATACGGCTGTTCCTGCTTTACAAGTCGAAAAAGTAGCCTTAAACTCGCATGTCAGTACATAAGTCGAGAGTACCAGTCAATAAGGCTGGTGAAAATGGCGCTCTTCGCATCGAAAATGCGGTTTAGGTGCCTCATCTGGCTGAAAGTCAAGAATTAACCATTTTATAATGAGCTAGGCAGTTGTAACTGACAAAGCTGCATGCTTTTCTGCGTGTGGAATGGGAACGAGAGTACACATTGCACGGGCGAATGAGTTGTGGCGAACTCAGTAGGTCGCGAATGGCAGTAAGGCTAATGCCATTAAATTTATGTGTGTGGCACCGCACGAATGTCATTAAAACTTAAGGCAGTAAGCACTTAATGGCATTAATTCTGTCCGTGTGGCATGGGTATTAAAGGGGTCCTCTATTTTTCTAATGGTTTCGTTTCCTTCAAGGTGTTTTGTAAGCAGTGTAAGTGTGCCTTACATTGCTGTTTACGTTGTAGAAGACAAGAAGCTCCCATTTGTCATCCTCCATTGCTTTTTATGTCTATGAATGGCTAAGGTGGCGGAAGAAGCTGGCAAGTTGCATCAGTCACATCTTACCGTCTTTATTTTCCAGCAGCAACAAATATCTGGTTCCATGCTTTGCTGCCCCGTCCTAGTGAAAGGCACACTACCACTTGCCATTGTTTGTTGGCCTGTTTGAGGAACTGGTAGAATGCGTTTCAAGAGTTCTCATTGCAGGTTTCACTAAGCATCTTACACAAGATACCACATTTACTCTCATAATGAGTATACCTACTAATAAATGCACTCTGTACATGAGTCATTGAAATGCAGATAATTTTAAATTGACTGCAGTATGAATTTTACCCTGCCTAAGGAGCACCTCCACAATTGAAACTTTTTTTTTACAAAAAAATGCATTTATTACGCAAATAAATATGGTAATACAAGGTAACTATAGAAAGGATATGATGCCCGAGGAAAACGATGTAGGGTTGCACAATGCTGCTTGATATTTATTTTGCAATTTAGGTGCACATTGGCAGAGGTCATAGAACCTATTAAGAATACAAGACTGGATGACTAGCTGGATTGCAAGCTATGCTCTTGCTGTGAAGTGATCATGAAAAAGTTGGAATCACAGCAACGCAGTGTTGATTGGTTTGAAAGTGTATTTTACCTGTCAAGTGCCAGTCTACATTTTAATAAAACTTGGATTTACTTTAGCATTGCTACACGAGGCCATCTTTGGCCAGCTACAGCTTGTGGCTTTGAGACACCTGCAGTATGCAACATTTACAGAATTCTGTGTTTTCTTTTTAGGTGGGTGACATTTGAGCATGAGCGTGTCACTGAAGACCCCTTTTTCTTCTGTGGTATCTGTTTTCGGAAATTCAACTACACTGCAGATGGAAAGAAGATTGGGAATTTCCGGGCATCGCCTTACTTGGGTTGGAATGCAGTGGCGTGATCCTTGCAAGTCTGGTAATGCATTCCAGGCAAAAAAAAAAAGTTGTTTTGTAGAGTGTGTTAACTCTGCAGCTACATGCCAAAGATGTGTGTGTGTATGCACAAGCGTGTGAGTGCGTGTGTGTTTTTGTTGGAGCTCAAAACAGTTCTTGGTAATTAAATTTCGTTTTGCAGTTAAGTCGTACTGTATTGTATGCTTGAATTCCTAGGCGCAGTTTTCAGTGCTTCCGCCCCTGCACCATACGGCGGCAAAATGACTGCTTTGGGCAGTGACTCCAGCATTTCGGTTAGGGCAGTTTCAGCGCCTGCGGAACACGTTCACACCTTTGACTTTGTACTGAGCACTAGCGTATATCAATTTTGGCGCATGAGCCGCCGCGGTGGCTGAGTGGCTATGGTGCTCGGCTGCTGGCCCGAAAGACGCGGGTTCGATCCCGGCCGCGGTGGCTGAATTTCTTTGGAGGAAAAATTCTACAGGCCCGTGTACTGTGCGATGTCAGTGCACGTTAAAGAACCCCAGGTGGTCGAAATTTCCGGAGCCCTCCACTACGGCATCTCTCATAGCCTTAGTCGCTTTGGGACGTTAAACCCCATAAACAAACCAACCAATTTTGGCGCATGAAAAAAAAGAATCGGTCATTTCTTGCTGCTTTTTATTTTATTTCCTGCAGGCTCAACACGCCTTTCTAAGTTAACAAGACTTTGTGGCTGTTGCAATTGTTTGCTGTATGCAGAAGGTCCTGGGATGGTCCTCCATCTGTCGAAGCAGCTGTCTGTTGAAGAGAAGCTATGGCGAAAGAGGAACGTGCGAACCTGTAGCACGTTTGGTGTCCTAGCCGTTTCCGCGCTGGTAGCTTTAGTTCTACGGGATTATCGTCTATTAGAAACCAGAAACTCTGCCTTTTAAGCTATAACAGAGAGTACAAAAAATACGACAGAAATAAAAGCCCCAGAGAAAGCCCACACAACTGAACCTAGCAAAACGCTGCCCCTGCACACACTGTCGCGGTATAGTTTCGTTTTCGAGCTCTTGGTTGCGTGCGCTTGCCTTACTGCGGTAATGGAGCTTCATCAACAGCCGCCACATGAATTGCGCCCTCATGTGCCCGTTGCGTCGATGTGGTTGAAGCAAGCTACAAGGCGCTGAACATGGTGAAGGTCAAGCACTTATAGGCATTTACAGGGCCCTGCAATGGCCGCGGTGATGCTCCAGTAGAGTGTTGAGACCGGCGCCTAGGCTCTGCGAGGAAGCAACTATACAACGCAGTCTGTGGCCATTGCTAAGAGCTTGCTTGCTTTTATTTTTTTTATGAATTTCACAAGTTCGCCCTTTAAACAGCCCGTTTGAGTTCTATCATATATATAGCCTGAACGTTTGGAGTCTGCGCCTGCTTCTGGGCTTGTCATCACTGCCGCATGACGTCTTGCTGTGACACCACATGACGGATGCAGAATCTGTACTGCCAGTATTCCCTCAGCATCCTCAATAGGCGCCCGTCAGGCACAGATCCGGTTCCCGAAGGTCCCCTCGAGGGCGTCATGTATGCACGACAGGTTGTCTTCGAAGTGCACACATCCTTCTCTTTCCGCTTTCACATTTGCGCAGTCCCAACGTATATAGGGCAGCCACTTGGAACACTCTTCTAACCTCAGCCGCCGCGATGGCTCAGTGGTTATGGTGCTCGGCTGCTGACCCGAAAGACGTGGGTTCGATCCCGGCCGCGGCGGTTGAATTTCTTTGGAGGAGAAATTCTAGAGGCCCGTGTACTGTGCGTTGTCAGTGCACGTTAAAGAAGCCCAGGTGGTCGAAATTTCCGTAGCCCTTCACTGCGGCGTCTCTCAAAGGCTGAGTCGCTTTCGGACGTTAAACCCCATAAACCAAACCATCTTCTAACCTCACTGCCCTTTCTCTTTCTCTCTGTCTTTAGCACTCGAAAGCAAATGTGTCGACAAAAGCCTTATACTGTATGTTTTCCGTGCAAGACCTGGGAAGCGTGGCTTGGGAGGACAAGAAATGTTTATTTTGTGACAGGAGGTGAGGGAGGAGGTGGAGGAACAACTTAATTTTAAGGAAAGAAAAAAGGTCCTCAAGGATGGCCTCTACTTGTCGGGAGTACATGGGCTGGTCTTCACAGAGAGCTCTGTCCATTAGCCATGTTTGTCCAGCTGGTTGAGCAGCTCGCAGAGCGGCCTCCCATGAGGAGGGGGATGAGTTGGGTATGTGGGGAATGAGCCTTCGATATATACAACTATGTTCGTGCATGTGACAGCTCGTGCTGCGCAGACTACGGTGCAAAGAAAGCAGTGTTCGCCATGCAAGTACGTAAAGCGGCTGCTGGGCGATGTTTTAGACAATTGAAAACATTAGCACGAATAATCGGACGCGAACGCAACAATACGAGCCAAATCGTCTATTGGTTCCAAATAGTTGCCTCATTAGGGCCGAAGTGTGAAACTAAGCTCTATGTCGCCGTTAGCATGCAGGCGGAAGCTGCATGGACTGGCACAGCGCCTCCTCTATACTTTCTGTGCCTGGGAGAACGAGAGGCGAACAATGGGAGCCCGCCGTCGGGGCTAGTACGGCCTTTCGCCGCCACCGGAGTAGGATCACTGCCGCGCCGTCGCTCCGTCGCTCATTGAAACGCAGACCGTTCGCAGTTGTTCTGTCGTTGAGTTTACGGCTGCATTCATGTTGTTTCAAGTACAATCAAAACTTTTTTCTAAAAAGGAGCTCAGAAGCACTTGTCGCTAAGGGTAATCGGACCATTTTAGTTGTGTATTTTGCGGCTACTGCTGTGCAATGCGCTCGCGCGTCGTCTGCTGCGCTGATATGACAGCGCGCGCCTGCTTAAATCCACTGCGTGGATAATTGTTCTGTCACCTTTAAGTTCACTTGTCTGAGGGTCTCTATTTGAAAGCAGTGCTTGGCAGCAGCTAATACTGAAAGCTTGGGCTCTGAAAGAGCTCCGTCGCGTGCTGTTGTTTACTCATGTAAGTAGCACGTAAAGCCGTTAGTCTGCTTCCAAGGCGGTACATGATCCCGCGTTTCCTTCGTAAAGTTTTTGAGTTACCATTGTCGCCACCGAGGCCAGAGTTGGCGCCAGAAAATGTGCAGCTTTGCCAACTGGTTTCATCATTTGATCTGCCGCACACTTCCTGCAAGACTGCATGGTGTCTCGAATCGCATCGTTGACGCTCAACTTGAGCGTGTATGGTACGCGCGAAGAATGCTCCCTGCTGTCAGTGCCACCAGCTATGTAACGTGAGACGCTGCATCATATGCCTGCACATAACGCTGCGCAGATATAGAGGTTCATATATTCAATATCAGTGCGTTGTGAGTCAACACTTACTCAAACTCGAAAAAAAAAAGTATTTATTGTGGAGGCTAACTTCTACACGGCAGTAAAACATACGCCATCCTCAGAGCCTCGCGTACTTTCGCGAAAGGGGCTTTTTTGTGAAATGTTTAACTATGTCATGCTTGTCACGTACTGACATTGAATGCGTAGTTGCAGAGAAACGGCCTCAGGAAACGAACCGATATAAGGTTCATGAGCTCGTTGATGCCATCGCTCTTGCACTTCAGCAACTTTGAAGCACAAAGGGCTGGGACAGCGTGCTCTACTGAAGGAGTGGCTCGTTGCTAACCGGCTTCGTACACAAAGTAAGGCAGTTCTCGCAGTCCATATGCTCGCCAACAACTCGTGCAATGTAACCGCCCACATAAGCGGTAGCCGAGATCTGAAGCGACGGCAGGTGCTGTGGAAACATTGTGGTAGTAAGCCTCAGAAGCACCAATCTTGGTCTCGACAGCTTTGGCGCTGCTTGCACAGTCGACATCAGGGGAGGCTTTGGAGCTGAAGTAGAAGTTGGTTGCGCAGAAGAAAGGACGTCAGCGGGTAGGAGTCTTGGCATCGAAGCACATTCTTTGTGGCCAATATTGGATACTGAATTAGACGCAGCGATCCCGGTCTTCAGTAGCTTTTCGAGACCTGACAATGCAGCCCCAACATCCAACATGTCGTTACACCCGGATGACATTCGCAAACTACCAATCAAGGATTCAATAGGATCGCTGCTGAATTTTCGTGTGGGGACGAAAAAGAACTCTTCAGTCAGCATGCTGACTGATGAGTTCTTTTTCGTCCCCACCCGAAAATTCAGCAACGATCCTATTGCAGATATTTGACACACGCCACTGTAGAATAGGTAGTGATCAGAATTGCCTGATAGGTTTCGTCTGTGAGAAATTCACGGGTATGCCCAGATCTTTTTTTTTAGCCCTTCTAAATACATAGGGAAAGTGACTTCAAGCCATTCAAGCAGCGGATCAGCACTGTCGTCGAATTGGCGAGCATCCGGAAAATGTTCGTGTATGTGCTGCGTCGTGTTGCAGATATCGTGAACCACGAACCACCAATAAACCTTCTTCATGAACGTAATGGTTGGCCATGCAGCTGAAAATGACACGGCAGAAGTGCGCGCAGCCTGATCCTTGAAAAAGAAACAGGAATCGTACTCCGCGCGGCCGATCAGCAGTAGCCGAGCTTCTCGTATCCACGATGAGCGCGGGCATAGAGGCACCCGCCGCGCGCGACGTATTCTACTCACACAGCGCCTCCTTGCGGCAGCCGCGAGCGGCGGCGGAGCCAGCGCCCGACGGCCTGAGGAGAGCGTTCGCCCAGGCACAGAAAGTATAGAGGAGGCGCTGACTGGCATGAGTACTTGATTTCTGAAGTCTTGTGCTCTCGCTATAACGGAGGCAATTCAGCTCGCCTCTAAGGGGTAAAAAAGGGCACCGTTGAAAGCCGTTCGACCGGCCGCGGTGGCTCAGTGGTTTGGGGCGCTCGGCGACCGACCCGGAGCTAGCGGTTTCTTACCCGGCAGCGGAGGCGATGCCAGGGCACTAAAGATCCTCATGATGATGATGATGATGATGTCCTCGGGCTGAATGGCACATACCCACGGCGGGGGAAAGATCCTCATACCGGAGACCTCCACTACGGCACCTCTTCCTTTCTTCTTTCACTCCCTCCTCTATATCCCATCCCCTACGGCGCGGGTCGGGTGTTCACCGAGATATGTTGGACAGTTAATGCTTCTATCCTTTCCTCAAATCCAATTTTCATTTTCATCCGTTTCGTTTATGGGGGTTTAACGTCCCAAAGCGACTCGGGGCTATGAGAGAGGGCGTAGTGAAGGGCTCCGGAAATTTCTACCACCTGGGGTTCTTTAACGTGCACTGACATTGCACAGTATACACGGGCCTCTAGAATTTCGCCTCCTTCGAAATTCAATCGCCGCGGCCGGGATCGAACCCGCATCTTTCGGGTCAGCTGCCGAGCGCCGTAACCACTGAGCCACCGCGACGGCTTTTTCATTTTCATTACTGGGGCATCTCAAAAACTAACCAAACCAACCCTTTCGCTCCGAGTTTTTTTTTTTTTTTACGGGACGTGGTAAGCTGTTGGCTATTATTTACTTTTTTTTTCTCGCAATTTTCCTGCGGCAGGGAAAAGAGCTTCCGCTGCTGAATTACTTGCATGCATTGTTAACCGAATAAGCGACTCAATGACGGGATGCAATGACGTCATTAATATTTTTGTAGCGTGAGCTGCATTGCCCGCAGTCTCGCGTTCTGTCTTGCACGACCATACTGCGCATGCGCGAGGAGCAAGTGCCGTCACTACGCACAGCTGGCGTGCCTCGCCGCGCGCTCGTTTTCCTTTTTCTTAAAATGATCGGAGTGTAAAACATTGACAACGCCGACGGCCTATGGCTGCAGCGCCGTGTTTCTGGCACAACCTTGACAATGCCTGCTGCCCACAGCTCTCTCTCATCGCCGCACGTAGGTACCTATAAGCACGATTCAGGCGTCCGCTGACCCAGGGAGCCATTATGCGTACTTCCTTTCCAATGAGCACAACCAACGCCTACGTCCAGTGGCTTCAGCGCCGCATTTCTGGCACAACGTTGGCAATGCCAGCGCATGCAGCGCACGCCTGGCGCCTTCCCTCTGGTTCAGGTGTCTACCGAGATGTGGACACGTCGCCCTCACCTCACGCTACGTATATCCTGGCATAGCAGAGCTAAGCCACTGCCAATTTTTGTAGCGAAAGCTACATTGGCCACGAACATGTGATTTCGCTGTGGCGGTGCTCCGAGTAGGCACAGAGACCGACCTTGAGCCGTTGCCTAGCAACCGCCACGCGCTCGCCGCGCCATCTGGCATGACGTCACACCGCTTGCCTCGTCGTTGCGCCCGCTTTCGCTAAGTAAATCCTGGCATAGCCGAGCTAAGCCACTGCCAATTTTTTTTTCGCATCTTGCGTTATAGCGTTCCCTCATTCGTACTGCGTACCTGAAAATATGAGTGCACTGGCTATGCATCCTAGTGATATGTTCCTTTTTTTTTATGAAGATATGCGGAGGATGTGAAGGCGATCAGTGGTGCTTCTTGCAGCTCTCGTCGTAGATCTGCACCTTATTGGGTCCGCACAGCATCCGGTAGATGAAGTGGCAGGCGCTGTGTGGATTGGCGACGTGTTGCTCGGGGACCATCAGACTGCACGCTGACCCTGCGTTGAATGCAACGAGAGGTAAAAGGCAACGATGACAATTTGGTCGCTACGATGCCCCCTCCCCCGCCATTTTTTTTTTGTCACTTATAGCAGGATACAACAAAAAATACAGTAGTCGTTAACACTCGGCCACGGTCCGCGGCATAGAGTATTACCCCGTTAGCCAGTCACAAAAGCAAACGAAGTCAGCTTTTTAATGTTTTACTTTATTAAACAAGCCAGGTATCAAAATTCTAGACCCTATAATTTTTGGCCGCGGTGGCTCAGTGGCTATGGTGCTCGGCTGCTGGCCCGAAAGACGCGGGTTCGATCCCGGCCGCGGCGGTTGAATTTCTTTGGAGGAGAAATTCTAGAGGCCCGTGTACTGTGCGATGTCAGTGCACGTTAACGAACCCCAGGTGGTCGAAATTTCCGGAGCCCTCCACTACGGCGTCTCTCATAGCCTTAGTCGCTTTGGGACGTTAAACCCCATAAACCAACCAACCTATAATTTTTACTTGTGATTAGCTTCTTGTTTAGGTGGCAAGAGAAGTTTCAACAATAGTCTACTTTTTTGTCGAGGTATTCTGTGCGCCGGCTCTGAGTATGGGCGGAGCTTCACTGCAAACTTTGGCCGGGTGTTCAAAATTAGGCTTTCAATATATTTTAAAAATTCCAACCTCCTTGTCAACCTAATGCCAATTGTTAAACCTCAGGACCGAAATCAAATTATAAAATTTTAGTCACATCAATTTGTCCTAATGTTTTTTTTTTAGGGGAATCCCCCACATCAATTTGTGTGCGTATTTGCATTAGAGTGCTAGAGGCAGTCGTAATCCTAGACAATTGGTAGTAGTATTCTAGTGGCATGCCCGTCTTCCGAGATGCTGCTTCCAGATTGTCAATTCAGTAAACGTAATAGGCATGCGAGGCAATGACAATCGGCGCAAAACGCCTCCTTGATGTGACGCAGCTGTGTAGTCAAGCCGCCCGAAAGAGCAGTTTCGTCACACCTGAAGTTGATAACTGCTTTTCTTTCCTTTCCGGCTACTAAAAAGCGATGAAACACCATGCTCAACAGCCGCTTCACACCAGAGAGGAGCTTCTCGCCGATCGTCATTGCCTTGTGTGTGTAATTACCCTGACTGATCACACATTTCTTAGAACAACGGCCGTGACACTAGAATACCGCCGGGAAAAATAGCCTAGAAATGCCACCGTCTCTGAGTTTCCCACGTAAACATGCACGCCAGATGCGCTGGCTTCAAAGCTTATCTACTGATTTTATTTAATTAGAAACGGACGATGACAATTTTCGTCTTACTTTGTGTCCCCCTGGTCAAGTGACTTGCATGAACAATGGGCTTCCGTTTCGTGCTCATCGTTCGTTTGTCAGGAATTCTGAAATTCTTATTTTGAACGATCGCAGCGAGCTATGGGGAGAAAAAGCTATAGGTATAACGTTAAGAGATCGGAAGCGGGCGGAGTGGGTGAGGGAACAAACGCGGGTTAATGACATCCTAGTCGAAATCAAGAGGAAGAAATGGGCTTGGGCAGGGCATGTAATGCGAAGGCAAGATAAGGGTAACGGAGTGGATTCCAAGAGAAGGCAAGCGTTGCGGGGGGCGGCAGAAAGTTAGGTGGGTGGATGAGGTTAAGAAGTCTGAGAGAGAGAGAGAGACTCTTTAATGAAGAGCAGAGAATTTAGCCGGCGTTAAAAAATCGCTGGCATGCTACTCTGGCATGCTACTCTGGCATGCTACTCTGGAATTTGGGAGATAAAGACAGAAGGAGAGCAGAGCGGAAGAGGTAAAAAAAAGAAGATAAAATGCGGCCATGAAATGGGTACTAAGGATGCAATGGCGAGTATTGATGTAACCTATGGAGTGATGGAGTGCATAGTCCGTCAAATGGGCTGACGAAGTTCACTGCATGAAGAATGCATGAAGGTAACGTGCAAGTGAATTTAAAGCTGCGGGTATAAGGAGGCCGCAGCTGGCTCAGGACTGGATTAATTTAGAGAGATGTGGGAGAGGCCATTGCCCTGCAGTGGACGTAGTGAGGCTGATGATAATAATGCGCATTTTTTTGTTTTGCTGCGTTCAAGAAAACGGGCCTCTACTGCGTGCAAAATTCTGATCGCAAATCATGCATTTTCTGTGATGTGCTCCCAGGCTAGACACCGATTTTTGCAGCAAAATGGGCCCTGGGGTCTTTTAAGATGGAGGTCACTTTTCTTAGGCTTTACTGTTCGGTTATTTGTAATTTTCCTCAAAATATTTATTCTGCAGCGCAACCTCTTAAAAAATACGGAGGGCACTTATAAGGACTACTTGCTGTGAATGCGAAAGCTGATCTGTTCGTGCCACCCGAATGGAAGTCGATGAAGACGAAGATACCCAAACCTGGCGCGAGGGACTGACAGTTTAGCGTTGGCGGTTTTGTCCTGCGATAATGGCGTTGCGCTCTAATGAAGTATAGGACGACCCTACTAATCAAACCACTCCCCAAAAACGTGCATCCCATAAAGCATGAGGGTAGAAGATAAGCACGAGCAAAGCCTTACATAATAAACACGGACAGTGCGCTGGAACACTTTATGTAGACGCGGCAAAATACAAACATATGAATGTCTTCGCAAATGTGACATGTGAACGAGGTTGGCGACCACATCGTCTCGGCAACAATCAAAACGAAATCCTCTGAAACGGCAGAAGAGGTAGCTATAGCCCTCACCATAGCGCTTACCCAAGAGAGCATCATTCTCAGTGACTACAAAAAGGCTATCAATAATTTCGCAAAAGAGCGAATTACAAGCACCTCCCTTAGAATCGTTAACGCTACCAAATTCTCACCAAATTATTCTGAACTGATATGGGTCCCAGCCCATTCGGGGAATCCGGGGAACATGGCAGCCCACAATAAAGCCAGAGGTTCCGTCGACCGGGCAGTGGATGAGTCTGGCTCCCTGAATTTCACGAAGGACTCCATGATCACATATCATGATCTCACCAATCATTTTAAACTAGAGAGAAAAACTCCCCCCCCCCCCCCCCCCCCCCGGACAAAAGCCCGACTAAAGAACAAGAGGTTACGTGGCGCCGTCTACTGACGAGATCGATACGCACCCCATCACTCCTCGCGCACATTTATCCGGATATATACAACCCAAATTGTAAACACTGTGGCCAACAAGCCAACTACGATCGTCGCATCCTGTGGGATTGTAAAATAGTCACCTCCGGGTGCTCTAGTTGCCGCTCCTTCTACTGGCTAGCGGTGGGATACCATGCTGGCTAGCTCTGACCTCAGAACGCAAGTTTTGGCGGTGGTGTGGGCTGACAAAGTCGTCGAAGGCTATGTACTCTACCAAGTTATTCACGGCGAACAAAATGTTTTACAATCAATCTAATGAAGTGACCGGCGAAGTTCGCGCCGGCCTGGATTTGAAACCCACATCGCAAAGAATTTTATTTTCTTTTTTTCGCAATGATGTAGGCATTGCCGATGACGTCATGAAGTCACGTGGTTATTTTGCTCCGTTTCTCGTGGACGGTTGGCCAACGCCGGGTTTTCTGACTCATGAGCCATATCATGTTTTTGCATTGATACATGCATGACAGAAGATATTTCCATTCCTTTTTAAATACATAGCCTCCGCGGTGGCTCAGTGGTTATGGTGCTCGGCTGCTGACCCGAAAGACGCGGGTGCGATCCCGGCCGCGGCGGTTGAATTTCTTTGGAGGAGAAATTCTAGAGGCCGGTGTGCTGTGCGACGTCAGTGCAGGTTAAAGAACCCCAGGTGGTCGAAATTTCCGGAGCCCTCCACTACGGCGTCTCTCATAGCCTTAGTCGCTTTGGGACGTTAAACCCCATAAACCAACCAACCTAAATACATAGAGGCCAGTAGCGGTGAGCTTCGAGAAAGCATTCAGAAAGAACTTTATGCATGATACTGCTGCATTTTTTTTTTGCCGGTACATACTAAAATACACCAAGATCTACAGTACGTTTGAATCTACAGTGACAAACTGGGTTTTTGCTCTGGGTTGACGATCATATATGCACCTTGAATGTGTACCAACAATTTAATGCGACATGTGGCGGACGGTTTTTGGGCGGGACATGTGGCGGACGCCACATGTCCCGCCCAAAAAACCGGCAGCCCAGAGAAAAGGCCCAGGGCGTCGTGTACAAAATTCCGTGTTCCGTCTGCCCGGCGTCGTACATAGGGGAAACGAAGAACTTCGCGGAAAGGATGAACCAACACAAAGCGGACGTCCGTCACATGAATCGTCAACGCAGCGCCGTGGCCGAACACTGTGAAGGGTGTGACCACCCAATTGACTTCGACAGCACCATTGTATTGGAAACGGAAGCTAACCCACGCAGGAGGCTTCTACTCGAGTCGTGGCACATACAGCAAACACGAGAGAATGTTAATCGTTCCCTGGGGACTCTCCCCTCATCCTACGTCCATGGGCTGCGGCCATTGACCCGCAGGTCCTCCACACAGGGGCTTAAAAAGCCAAGCTGCGCTCGCCCGTAGTCACACCGTGAAGAAGGGGCCGAGCCGGTCCCGAAACGTCGTGTTTTTCCTGTATTTTACTTGGTTGGCGTCACTTACCTTCTCCTAACATTAAATTTCCCAACCAGACAGACTTCTGTCGAATGTTTTCTTTTGAGTTGAACTGAGCACGACTGTATGCTTTTTGGTTTTGTGCTGATGAGGAAAAGAGCAGCAGGTAAAAAAAAAAAAAATCTATAAAAATTGAAACAGACACTGCTTTGATTGTGAGGGAGTCTTTTATCTCTTTTCCCGCCGCGGTGGCTGAGTGGTTACGGCGCTCGGTTGCTGACCCGAAAGACGCGGTTTCGATCCCGGGCGCGGCGGCCGAATTTCGATGAAGGCGAAATTCGAGAGGCCCGTGTACTGTGCGATGTCAGTGCACGTTAAAGAACCCCAGGCGGTCGAAATTTCCGGAGCCCTTCACTACGACGTCCCACATAGCCTGAGTTGCTTTGGGACGTTAAACCCTAATAAACCAATCTTTCATGTCTTTTCGTGTACTAAACGGCGGCCGTGTTAATTTACTAAGTGTTCTGCGCGTTCATGTACTAAAACTTGGCATGCGCAAACAAAGTGGATTAAAGAAGCGACAATGTTCGAAATGGGAAGCAGGCTGTACGAAACTCACTGCTGACGTAAGGATGCCTCAGGATCTTGCAGGTGTTGCAGTCCACGTAGTCGATTGGCAGGTCGATCTCCAATTCCCCAGCTGGAGGAGTTTGATAATTTGAATTAAAAGCGGCGTCACGTTCTCAAGCTGAAATGCTTAGTATATCATTGTAAATATCAGTGCATTAGAATAGTGGCTTGATGAGTCACGCGTCTCCCCCGTGAACGCACGTTCAAGAAACTCTGGTGGTCGCAAATTAATCCGGAGCCGTCTAGTTCCGCGTTCCTCGCAGCCCACAGTGTTTATTTTGCGCAGCCAAATCTACAGCAGCGTCGCGACGCGCGCTAACTAGTGGAAAAGCTTATAGTCAACTGTGATAGTTGTCCTCCTTGTTGTCCTCCGTTTAAATCCTTTTCGGAGCAGAGAGAATACGTTCACAAATACTGTACGGAATCGTTTTAAGCAGCAGCAGGCGTGCTCCAGTTATAATATTTGATCTACAAGCCAGTTGGCGCACACATATGCTTAGTGATTAGTGACCTTGATGTTGAAGACTATTTAGTCAGCTTTGTAATTGGAGAAAAGAAAGAAAAACTTACGCACTGACTTTTCTGACAGGACGGCTGCTTTGAAGTCCGCTTGTAACTCCTTATTTTTGAGTGCCTGCGTCTGTCTGTCGTCTGTCCGTCCGAAAAATATTTATAGAGCTAATATAGAGTTACGAAATTTTGGTCAATTGTATAATTTTTTTGCGCGTTCGTCGGCTGTCTCGCCACGTTTACTATACGCCCTCCATTCTTTGCAAAAGCCCGGAAGCACCTACTAAAAGAAAAAAAAAACTGTTTCGCTAATATTGTATTAAAAGATGTCCGCCACGAAATGCGTGATTTATTACAGTTTTAGTTTCTGGTCAAGACTATTCAGCAATGCACCACTACACGTAGTTTGTCTTGCTGTAATGCTGCAACAGAATATCAGAGTGCGGCAGTCCACACTTACCTTCTGTCGGTGATACTCGGAGGGCGTTTTGATGCTTGTAACCTTGAAAGGAGACAAGCCTAACGTAGATGTCCCTGAGGAAGAAAGGAAGAAAAAAAATAAAGATAGAATATATGGTAGGGGGGAAGAATGCTAATGTAAACATGTCGCTCGTGCACTACACGCGATCACTCCATTGCGCATATGCTATTCGTACCTCTACGCAAAGCTTCGCTCTCTCTAATCTCTTTACGATGAACTCGCGGCTAGTAATCAGCGTGCTTGCACGAAGAGGAAAAGAGCGATTGAGAGAATCAGGCAGACCGGAAGAAGGAAAAAAGACGACGAGTGCCGAGGCCTTCGGTGTTTCGGTGTTTTCCTTCTGCGCGGAATGCATTGTAATGGTATACGCCGAAGATACTTTGTTCTCTCGCGAGACACGCGTAAACGGTGTGGGAGGGGATGCGCGGCCTCGTACGCCCGTGAGCAAAACAGGCTCTCTCCCTATTTGAACATCATTTTCCCTCTCAAATTACAGAGCTGCCATTGACCTTTGTAGCTTCTGGTGCTTCTTTGGAGCCAAATTAAGCACACACACACACACACACACACACACACACACACACACACACACACACACACACACACACACACACACACACACACACACACACACACACACACACACACACACACACACACACACACACACACACACACACACACACACACACACACACACACACACACACACACACACACACACACACACACACACACACACACACACACACACACACACACACACACACACACACACACACACACACACACACACACACACACACACACACACACACACACACACACACACACACACACACACACACACACACACACACACACACACACACACACACACACACACACACACACACACACACACACACACACACACACACACACACACACACACACACACACACACACACACACACACACACACACACACACACACACACACACACACACACACACACACACACACACACACACACACACACACACACACACACACACACACACACACACACACACACACACACACACACACACACACACACACACACACACACACACACACACACACACACACACACACACACACACACACACACACACACACACACACACACACACACACACACACACACACACACACACACACACACACACACACACACACACACACACACACACACACACACACACACACACACACACACACACACACACACACACACACACACACACACACACACACACACACACACACACACACACACACACACACACACACACACACACACACACACACACACACACACACACACACACACACACACACACACACACACACACACACACACACACACACACACACACACACACACACACACACACACACACACACACACACACACACACACACACACACACACACACACACACACACACACACACACACACACACACACACACACACACACACACACACACACACACACACACACACACACACACACACACACACACACACACACACACGCGCGAAAGCTGCATGCAACTGGGGCAGAAATGCATTCCCATAGACTGGCCATAGAAGCCCCTTTCTTCTCGCGAAATTCTGGCGTTCAAGCCCCAAAGTGCATTTCTGTAATAAAAACGTATATTGACATATGACGGACGCCAACAGTAATAGAAATCAAGGAAAGCTTAGGGGAATGCTTTACGTTTGCAGTTTGTGGCGTTGATCAAAGGGAAACTAGTAGTGTAATGATTTTTTTACCTGAGAGATAAGTGATTTGAAAGCAGAAGGAAAGACAGCCGCATGCCGCCAGTTGGATCCGAACCCACGACTTTCGTCGCGGTGGCTCAGTGGTTATGGCGCTCGGCCGCTGACCCGAAATACGCTGGTTCGATCCCGGCCGCGGCGGTCGAATTTCTATGGAGGCGAAATTCTAGACGCCCGTATACTGTGCGATGTCAGTGCACGTTAAAGAACCTCAGGTGGTCGAAATTTTGAGTCGCTTAGGGACGTAAACCAACCAAGACCGAACCAAACCAAAACCAGTAAACCAAACCAAGTGACCTATGGCGCTGGCTGTTCAACCTTCAACTTTCCAGTGTATTTGTGTTGCGTGGGCCATCCTCGTCAATAGCGGCGCGGACGTAGAACGTCCAGTCATATCGCAAGTTCCAAGCGCATGGCCGAGTGGAACGCGATAGAAAGGTGAGGGAAGCAGCTGTTCGAAAACCCCCTCGTGCTACTATGGCATCTAGACTGTCGAAGACTGCCGACTCCCGTCATATGTGTGTCATAGCGAACGTCTCATTTCCATAGCCCTGTTTGCTCAACAGTGACAGATTCTTCAGTTATCGACCGCTACTGCAGTTATGGTAATGAGGAATCGGTCATTTTTGTCTCACGGGTGTGCAGATGCAGAGAAGCGTTTCAGCAAGGATGAAGCGTGAGAAATGCAAGCGCCTTTAGTGACGGCGCCGATGCTCACTTCTTGTCGTGGTCGCCGAACTCCACCCTGACGCTGGTGGCGTTGTTGACGTACGGGGCCTCCGTGCTGTGGAACCGGACGCAATTGGCCGTCACGCCGAAGAACGGGTCCGCTTCGTACGACCGGTACGCCACGTACCACGAATGCTTGAGCGGGAAGCACTGCACGGAAAAACAGTGGGTGTCCAGGATTGGCGGCAACGCCTCTAAAAGCGCTGCTGGAACGCGTTCGCTAGCGAAAGGGAACTGCTTACCGTACGCGGCAGTGTGTGGAAGATGTCAGACCAATCTTCCGGCAACGGTGTTACGGTTTGTGTGTACTTTGCATTAACTGTTGCAGGCAGTTTTCAATCTGTATTTTTTTGTAGCGTGATCTACATTGGCCACAGTCTCGCCGTTTCGCATGCTTCCTCCGTCGACCATACTACGCATGCGCGAGGAGCTAGTGACGTCACTGGGCACAGCTGGCGCGCCTCGTCGAGCGCGCTCGCCGCTGCCACTGCTGCCGCCGGTTCATAGCCACGTGACGTCAGCTAAGCCACTGCCAATTTTTTTTGTCACCATTTGTTCTTTATAGCCGCCGCGGTGGCTCAGTGGTTATGGCACTCGGCTGCTGACCCGAAAGACGCGGGTTCGATCCCGGCCGCGGCGGTCGAATTTCGATGGAGGCGAAATTCTAGAGGCCCGTGTACTATGCGATGTCAGTGCGCGTTAGACAATCCCAGTTGGTCGAAATTTCCGGAGCCCTCCACTACGGCGTCTCTCATAGCCTGAGTCGCTTTGGGACGTTAAACCCCCATAAACCATAAAAACCTTTGTTCTTTGTAACCTGATTTGGTTTTTAAACACCATTGTAAACAGCAAAGGTCGTTAACAGCTTTGCCTTTTGAAGTCGAAAATGAAGTTCGAAAGGTTTATTGGTATTTAACGTCCCAAAGCAACTCAGGCTATGAGGGACGCAGTAGTGAAGGGCTCCGGAAATTTCGACTGCATCGCACAGTACACGGGCCTCTAGAAGTTAGCCACCATCGAAATTCGACTGCCGTGGCCGGGATCGAGCCCACGTCTTTCGGGTCAGCAGCCGAGCGCCATAACCACTGGGCCACCACGGCGGATTGGAAAGGAATGGCGGGGTCTGGAGACCTACTTTTGTTGACGGATGAGCGTTATCGCTCCTACAAGGAGCGGCAGACTACGATTTTCTATTCGGCGGCACAGCTGTATGACAGCTTCTCGCTGTACATAAAAGAGAACTACTTCCTTGTAGTTAACTGTTTATTACTTTTACTACGCTTAAAATGTATAAGCATGTACTGACATGGTGCCGATATATGCGTTTTTTTTTTAACCACGGCACCCATATTTTTTTCTTCGTAGTTAAGAAACAGCAAGGAATGCTTTTATCGTGCTTGAATTTACTTTAATAAGTGGGTTCAACCAGCTGGTACAAATGCGAAGAGCGCAAACGATCTCGGCTGTTCTAAGTGCAAAGGCGAGATGCGTGAATTTCTGCTAGCAGTGTCAAGAAAGGGAACGCTCGCTAAAACCACCGTCAGCCTTCAACTGATTGTTTTAGGAAAGGACAGTGAAACAAGATCGTGCTTTTGTGTGACGTACAGTCTTTGTCAAAAGTAACCAGGCTCCATGGTTTGCTTCTAGCTCGTACAGTGGAATCGTTACAGCTTCCCTGAAGCTGAAATGGTCGTTAAAGGTAAGGACTGGGGGTCTTCTTACCTTCCAACACTTTTTGATCTTTAGGAAAGCCACAAGGGCTCCATTATACAAGCTAGAAGCAAACCACGCAGCCTGGCTACTTTTGACAAAGACTGTATACAATCCAGTCCGCTGACGCTCGGCGTTCGTATTCGCTTTCGGGCGATATACCTGTCTGATAGAAGGAGTGCGAATCAATATGCGTATTAAGGATAGATATTTACGATTATTTAGGATAAAAACGTAGGATTCAGGATAAATATTAGCAAAAGAGTGCCGCATGTCACCACCCGAGAACAGCGCATTCTAGCAAACCACATCAACTTACTTTTCCGTCATCTTGAAATTCTCCCAACTCAGGGTCTCTCACGTCGAACTGCGCCTCGGCGGCGAGAAACGCGCAGGCCGATATCAACAGGCACCTCCACATGGCGATCGCGCGAGCGTTCTTTTCCTTTCTGGCTGCGGGCGTTCGCGTCGGCGCCGTTTTTATTTTCCCCCATTCGCCGCCGCATTGCGCGTATAGTGCGCATAAACACGCATGCGGAGGCAAATACACCGGAAAGCGAAACAAAGTAAAAGGCGCAAAGTACTTCACAACAGCAGCGTCCCTCGGAAGACGGCTAGAAATGGAGAGAACTGCAAGGTCATCATAGCGCTACTGTAGCATTACCACTTCGTGGGCGTGTCTCGGCTTTGCGAGAGAGTGGGGTTGTCTTAAGGTCGTTGTCGCGGAGCCGTCGAAACGCACGCTGATAGCCATGCCCAAGGCTATTACTATACGTTGCTTTCGCTTTTCTCCAAATGGACCGGCCTTTCGGTATCCGCCTAACTAATCCTTTCTCCGGCGCGCCGTGTTTTTTTATGGCTAGGTAGGAGAATGTATGTCAAGTGCACGTGGCCGCGATTTGCTTACGCAGTCTCCCTTGCCCTTGTTGTTATGTTTAGCAGCAACGCTTTGTACCGCATTGGGGTGTATTCAGGCATCCTGCGATTTCACAGCGATAGCTATGCAGGGAACGGTGCCCGGTTTTGCGGCGTCGGCGTAAAACTGCGCCACACTGATTGGCCAGCATGCTACGACGCCTCGCAGGACATAATTGCAACACGTCATTCTGAGTGATTCGGTTTGGCTTGGTTTATGTTTTTTTATTGCGAAAGCAATACTATACGCCAGGTCTAAACGCTCGTCGCGTGGTCCGTGGACCCCCCTGCTCCTCGAGGAGCCGCCGCCGCGCCTAACAGAAGGTGTGACGTCAGCCTCGCCGTTGCTATGGCGACGCGTGACGTTAGCTTGCTCTCTCCACGGCAGCCAGGAGGAGCCGGTCGTGCCGCGCTCCTCGAGGAGTCTCGCCATGGAAGTCACGGACGAAGAGTCTGTATCTGAATCTAGTTGCTCTACTGCTTCTGAACAGTTTAACTCTAAGGCGACAGCCAAGCAAGCTAGGAAGAATGCAAGAAAGAGGTTACAACGTGCCCAAGAAGCGGAAGAACCATGAGAAGAACGACTGCGGAAACGACGAGAAGCCGAAGCAGCTAACCGAGCTGTATCGAGTTCAGAAGCTGGTCAACAAAAATAGCGCATGCAGGAACAGAACAAGGAGAAGCAAGGACACACATGAGCGCTAACTTCCAACAGTTTATTGTGAACCGCAGGGCGGTAAATAAACTGTTGGAAGTTAGCAAGCAAGTTCACAATAAACTGTTGGAAGTTAGCGCTCGTGTGTGTCCTTGCTTGTCCTTGTTCTGTTCCTTCGCTATTTTTGTTGACATGTGTTACCAACAAGCCCAAGCTGCCACCTTAATCAGAAGCTGGGATTAGGCAAGCTGAACGGAATGAAGCTAAACGGTAACAACGTGCCCAGAAAACAGAGGAACAATGAGGAGAACGTTTGCGAACACGACGAGAATCAGAAGCAGCTAAGCCAGCTAAGCTTTCGCAACCAAGCAGGTTTAACCAGAGCTCAACCACACCATTTTTTTTCTCTTTGTTACGGCCAGCATTCTGCTTTGTCTGTACGCGGCTGTGATTATGCTGTGCCTTTGGTTTCCTGTTCTTTTTAGTTTTATTTTTTACCGCTATATTTTTCTCTTTAAATTTTTTTCTTCGGGGTATTTAGCTCCTTTTTATTTATCCTGAATTGGCGTTCAGCCTGGCAAAGCGTTGGTGGTCCGGCCTCCCTCTTTCTTTTATGTTATTTTTACATTTTCTGAGAGCACCAATGAAACGGCAAAAGGTAAAAGCCCCAACGTCCCAAAGCGACTGGGGCTATGGGGGACGCCTTTAGTGGAGGGCTTCGGATAATGTCGACCACCTGGGGTTTTTAAACATGCACTGACATCGGACAGTGCAGGGGTCTCAGCATTTCACCTCCATCGAAATGCGACCGCCGCGGGCGGGTTCGAACCCGTGCCTTTCGGGTCAGCTGCCGTTGCTGAATGATTCGAACACAGTGACCTTGTGAGTGACAGCATAGTGACGTCACGTGCGCTCTACCAGAGAAGAAGGCAGCTAATAATGAATAAGCGATTTTGTACTCACCACTCCAAATAGCTGTCGCTGAATCTCGCGTTACACAAAGGTATAACCGTCCGGTGAGTTTTTTCGTTGTGTGAACACCTTGTTTCACAAGAAAAAAATGCGACAGTGGGGAGGAATGGACGTACACTAGTTCGTAGCGGTGTGCCATAAAAGTTTATCTGACACCGCTGAAGCATGTGTTCAGCTACCAGAATAGGAAACTGATTCGCAGAATAGGAAGCCAATTCGAAATGTAGAGATTAGCCATTAGTCCAGAGTGATAGTTGTCAAAGCGGTCAGAAGATCGGTTGGACTTCAACTATAGTGGCATTCATATTAAAAGCATACATGAGCAATAACGCAATCTGTGGGGTATGAGCTCCTAGATTTTCGTTGTGAGTTTTTATTTTCCAAAGCTGGGAGGTTCACGTACGCCGCAGTGGAATTGTCTCCAGATTCATTTGACCACCTGCACCTCTTCAATGCAGACCGAAATAACTATACCTAGATGTCTTCGCATCCATCCTCAATGAAATACCGCCGCAGCAGCCGGAATATAACCTGGAAACCCGTGACTCACATACAAGAGTTCAAGGCATTGAACATGCGTGTCCGTTGGGCAGAGTCGCAGCCTAACCGATCTCAATCGCGCTAATAGAAGTGGCTGAATCGCAGCTTAAATTTCACATGGCTTGAGAGCAATTTCATGAATGGTATCGCTCCTCCCCGCGCCCCATTTCTCAAGGAGAAATTATCCCTACCCAGAAATTTTCCACTCCGGATCTGCATTATCTCTCATTTCTCATTTTTTACAATCATAAAAGTTCAAGAGATGCATCGTGCAAACACAAGGCATTTTTTGAACTCGCTCTGGAATTGGAAGCAATTTTCGACGCTTTCACAGCTGTGTACCTGCAAGTCCATCTTAGCACCAAGTTCATGTCTTCATCGATCCTCCAGGGGCACCCAAGCAACTAGTACCCATCAGCTCCTATACCCTGTGCCCATACGTATTCATTGGGTGCAGGCCCATACCAACGCTCTTGGCGCGTGATACAGACACCCCTTCGCCTCCACCTCCCCTACCCCCAACTTCACGGACCCGACCATCCCTAGCTAGCACCCTCGTTTACATACACCCTTCCCTGCAGGCTTACTCGGGTAGATCGAGGAAGTCTCTCTCAGAACTCAGGGTTGGAGTGGCTGGCTCTTTTACCTCGGCGGTTTGCGGACATACCACTAACTCCTCTAACTTCAGTACCACTAACTCCTCCTTTTGTTTTATCTACCTCCATTTTGTTCCCTTCTTGTTCCTTTATATCCGCTTTCCTACTTTCTATTATGCCATGTTGCCTGCCGTACGAAGAAAAAATGACTTTTAAAAAATATTAACGGACTTCCAGAAACACCTTTAACAAACAAATGCACTAAAAACAGCAGATGAGACCACCGGCGTACAGCTCTTGTAGTAACATCCTCGACCCTGATCTGTACCCGTGCTTACGTCACTTCTTTGGCGGTTGGGAGGCGCTGGTGACGCGGGTCGCTACAGTTTTGTTAAAGGGGCAGTGCAACGTTTTTGTCACTGCCGATATATCCCAGACACCAGAAGAAAAGAAATTAAATTCAAGTCTGAGCATGCAAACGAAAGTTATTCAACCTCGAAAATTAACAAAAAAATTCTCGGCTGATCGAAGCAATTCATGCGGTGGGGAAGGCATAGCGTGCGGGCTCCGATTTCGTGAGCACTTTGTATTGACGAACTGACAATTTATGTTTTCGTTTCCCTCCTGCGGTGGTTCAAATCTCCTGTCGTTTCGTGTGACTTGCCCCATGATCGTCAGATTGCATTTCCTTGCGCGGTGTACCCGCGTGCTCTTTCGTTTGGAAAGGGGTGAAGGTTGATGAAGACAACGATATCCAGAGCGCACGGCTAGCGGCTGGCAGTGGAAAAAAGGTGCTGCGATCGATGGCATATCGGTCTAAAGCAGCGCCACACGAAGCTGATGTTTTCGCGCCGCCAAGAGTTAGAATACCGCTCGAGGCAGTAAGTTTTTTTTTTTTTTCATTTCTGCTCCCACTTTCTCGGAGGCATGACGTCACACATGTGGGGTCCTCGCCCCGCTTCGTCCCCTTTAGGGTTTGTTTCCCCGCGGTGTCCTTTTTAGTTACCATAACTAACAAGGGAGGGCGCCGGCGTCGCAGTGACACGAGCGCCACGGATGTCATGACTATTGCACATGCGCGCGGGGGATACACTCCCTCGTGGGTTCGGAAACTCAACTCGCACGGACTGTTCGGCGCCGTACTCGCTTTCCGCCAGAGAGGCAAGGCCTCGTGGTGGGAACATTCTCCCGCCAGCTCGTCCCATCCGGCCTCGGAGTTTCTCTGTTGCCCTAGCCTGAGCGACCGTTCGCTCGTAATTAACCTTGCTGGGGCGTCGGACGACCGCGATTCCTTAGCGTATTTTTTTTTTTTTTTGCTGGCTGGCGTTATTGTTGTTGAAGCAATAAATGCCTTGTTTGTGTCAGCCAGAATGTTATTCCTTTGTTCAGAGCAAGGCCCGCATGGTCGGCGTGCGCTCGGTAGCGCGCTATCACGGGGTGGGTCGGCGGTCATGAACGGTGTCAGCCATGGTTAAGTTGGGAAAGCGCATTTATCCCAAATTCCAACCTCCCACACAATTCCTTCC
This sequence comes from Amblyomma mixtum, assembly GCF_055824585.1. NCBI lineage: Eukaryota > Metazoa > Arthropoda > Arachnida > Ixodida > Ixodidae > Amblyomma > Amblyomma mixtum. Next base: position 81,493,323 of record NC_143013.1, read on the forward strand.
TCCTTTCCCGTCAAAGTTACTCAATCTACACTCTGTGCGGTTATGGTTGGTAGCAAATTTGCTACAAACCGTAACCGCACCTTGCACACACGCAGCGGAAGTTGGATGCAGTTGTTGCCTTGCCAGGGCTGCACGTACTGCCGCGCATTTTGACGGCGTCGTTCCACGAACACGTCGCAGACAGGACACGTGCGACTAACAACAAAGGAACCGCGTTGTTTACTTGTAATTCCTTTTCCGTTAGATATACGTGCACAAGTCTTTCCATAAGGGGGGGGGGGGGGGGGGGGGGGGAGGGGGTCAAAGCTTCAGAGTATGCGCCCTCCTCCACGATGGCTACCAGTGGGGCCACATGCCCCTTGCCCCCAACTGAGCGCGCTTTAGGTAAGCTTGCAATGACACTATCATGTGGGAATATTAAAATCTGTAAAGAAGAAGTTAAAAGGAATTCTATTCTTGGAACAGCTTCGGAACACATTTTAGCCTTATGACTCCGCGGCATGCAACTGCTCGCCTTAGTAAGCTGAAATTCAAAAGGCAACGTCGTGGTTACTTCAAAAAAGCTGCATCTTGGTCATACAACTGCTGACGTTGAAGAGCGACGTAGGTGCTCGCGCCTCGTCATCTGTACGCCTTATGACGCTGCAAAAGGTGCTCGCAGTCAACACCCGGAAGAAATAGTTATCCTCGCTACGAGTAACCACCCTTCACACTATTATGTCCCTTTGGAGAGCTGCAGAGAATGTAAGCTTAAGTCGTTCCCCCAATACAAACGTTGTAGCTCGTTCTAGCAATGCGTGTCGTACCTAGAGGACGCTGGAGCGTGGTAGTTCATGAAACTCTGTTTATTACAAAACGAAGAACTGAACTGGCCGTGAAGAGGATTGTCGCCGCCCGGAGCTCTGTCTGCTGTTTCGCTCGCTCTCACCCGTCGTTTTCGTACTTCCAACCGTATGACTTGCTCTCTCGGTTCGCCTACACACCCAGCTAGGTACATAACTCAAACAAATAATTTAAACAAAACATGTGCACATTATCTTAATTCATAAGAAAGGAGATGTCAAGGACTTGAAGAATTACAGACCAATCAGCTTACTGTCCGTTGCCTACAAGGTATTTACTAAGGTAATCGCTAATAGAATCAGGACAACCTTGGACTTCAGTCAACCAAATGATCAGGCAGGCATTCGTAAAGGATACTCGACAATAGACCACATTCACACTATCAATCAGGTGATAGAGAAATGCGCAGAATATATAACCAACCCCTATATATAGCCTTCATTGATTACGAGAAAGCATTTGACTCAGTGGAAACCTCAGCTGTCGTGCAGGCATTGCGGAATCAGGGTGTAGAAGAGTGTTATGTGAAAATATTGGACTATATTTATAACGATTGCACAGCTACCATAGTTCTCTATAAAGTCATCAATAAAATTCCAATACGGAAAGGTGTCAGGCAGGGAGACACGATCTCGCCAGTGCTCTTCACTGCCTGCTTACAGGAGGTATTCCGGGGACTGGAATGGGAACAGTTGGGGATAAGAGTTAATGGAGAATACCTGAGTAATTTGCGATTCGCTGATGACATTGCTTTGCTAAGCCACTCAGGACAAGAACTGCAAAGCGTCATCAATCAGTTAGACAGGCAGAGCAGAACGGTGGGGCTAAGAATTAACATGCAGAAAACCAAAGTAATGTTCAACAGCCTAGCAAGGGAACAGCAGCTAGCAATTGGTAGTGAGGTGCTGGAAGTAGTAAGAGAATATGTCTCCTTAGGGCAGGTAGTTACCGCAGATCCGGATCACGAGAGGGAAATAACTAGAAGAATAAGAATGGGGTGGAGCGCATATGGCAGGTACTCTCAGATCATGAATGGTAGCTTACCAATATCCCTGAAGAGAAAAGTATACAACAGCTGTATCCTACCGGTATTCACCTATGGGGCAGAAACGTGGCGGCTAACAAAGAGGGTTCAGCTTAAGTTAAGAACAACGCAGCGAGCTATGGAACGGAAAATGATAGGTGCAACGTTAAGAGATCGGAAGAGGGCGGAGTGGGTGAGGGAACAAATGCGGGTTAATGACATCTTAGTTGAAACCAAGATGAAGAAATGGGCTTGGGCAGGGCATGTAATGCGAAGGCAAGATAACCACTGGTCCTTAAGGGTAACGGAGTGGATTCCAAGAGAAAGCAAACATAGCAGGGGACGGCAGAAAGTTAGGTGGGCGGATGAGATTAAGAAGTTTGCGGGGATTCAGTGGCGGCAACTGACAAAGGACAGGATTAATTGGAGAGACATGGGAGAGGCCTTTGCCCTGCAGTGGGTGAAGTCAGGCTGATGATGATGATGATGATGTGCACTCAATGCAAAAAAAAAAAAAAAAAAAAAAAAAACAGAACCAGATGAACCAGCAACAAAGGCGATGTGTAGCGTTGACTACGACAGTTTGAACCACTTAAATTTACCGCCGTACTGCCTGTAATGGTCGTGTGGCGCCGCCTCGCGTCAACTTTGTTAAAGTGAGGCGCTCTTGCGTGACTGACGTGGCGGCGGCTGGCTTCGAGCATAGCATATGGTCGGTTTCGTCAAGCGCCCGTGCTTCGGTTTTTCTGACCTCGTGTTTGCATTCCTGCCTTTGGGACCACATTAAGTGCTTGGAAATTGAAAAAAAAAGAGAGTAGGAATAAGTGGGATTAAATTACGATCGCAACCTTCAAAACGCCGGCCGGGGCTCGTGGCGTACCCCTGTAATCCAGCTACTTGGAGGCGAGGTCTAGAGGACGGGCTGACGCCGGGAGTCCTGGGCCGCGGTCGCCCATGTCGACGGGGCGTCCGCGCTAAGCGGGGCGTCGATATGGTCCCCCCGGCGGAGGCCGGAATGGGGGCCAGGTCGCCTAAGGAGGAGCGGACCGGCCCAGGGCGGAGACGCAGCAGGCAAAAGCTCCCGCGTGTCGCAGTAGTGGGATAGCGCCCCGGAATGGGGGCCGCGGTGCAGCCCGGAGGTCAGATCCGGACTGTAAGGTATCGGTAGTGCGGGCGGGGTCATTACTACCGCTAATTCTTTCTCAGTACCCCGCCGCTGCCGTCTTCAATGGACCCCCCCCCCCTCGACGGGACGGGACGGTGGGGTGCGTTCGAAAGGAAGAATGACATTTCTTGGAAAGAGGCGCGCGCGCGCGCGCGCAGGCGCCGGGCCACTCGGGCGTACATCGCCCTTTGGGGCTGCTTCGCGTCGGCTGGGCAGGGGAGCTGTGAAGGCTATGTTGCTGAAGGGCCGCCACACGTCGACCCCCCCCCCCCCCCCCCCTTGTCTTAATCCCCTCGTCTTAGCGGACACCAGATATGCGACACAAGCTCGCGACGAACGTCTCGTTCGAAAAGTATGCAGGATTCCTGAGAGGATTAAGCACTGCCGGACGGAGCGGCGTCAGGGCGCCGTGACGAGGGGGCAAACGAGATGAGGAATAGCCGGCGACAGCGCGTCTAGCCGCGAGCAGCGAAGGCCCGAGTTGGGTGACGCTACGGGTATCGGTGAGGCGCCGACTAGCAGCCTTGGGAAGGCTAAGTCGCCTTGGAATGCAGGTCTGAGCTCGCAGTGTCAGCTACAGTGGTAGCTGCCCGCTTAAGCCCGATAATCCCGAATTCCGAGACGTTGCCAAAGTCGAGGGTCATTGGGGAAACCGCCGTCACGTGCTCGCACGAGTGTGTTTTGTGTTCATGTTTACTTTTATTTTGGAGGGAGAATGTTCTACCCCGGACATGCTGGCACTGGCTGGCACGACTGTGCGTTTGTTTGTTTGTTTTTTTTTTTGCAATGGGGAGGGTGTTTTGCCCTACGGAGGCTAGAGGGCTGGCCATGCTCTCGAGAAACCAATCATGGGAGCAGTGTCACATGATTGGGTGCTACCAAATGTGGGCCGGGCCTTTAGGGCTTTAAAACCGGGCCCCGGAGCCGGAAAAGGGGTTCTGGGCTAAGGTTAGGTGCTATGCATCTTCGGCTATGCCGTGTAGGGGCCTCCCCTAGTGTTAGCCAGTTCCACCTTTTTGTTGTTTGTCTTTTTGCTGTTTAATGTTTCTCCAGTGCCTAACTTGTATGTGATTGTAAATATCTGTACATAAACTTCAAGTATTCCCTTTATCCCTGCATCGTAACTCATCGCAAGACCGTCTCTGACGGGGCACCCCTGGTGCGAAGAAAGGCTTCAGTCTTCCAGTTAAACAAACCGTCTCTGGCGGGGCACCTCTGGTGCGAGGAAGGAAGCTAAAGAACTTGTGAGACTTTACTGGCGCAGTCGACAGGATCCTGCGGCCATCGGAAGTCGGCGCAGGAAGAAGACTGAAGGCAGGGAGAAAGGCGACGACCAGGCAACAGGTCAGCTTTCGAGAAAGGACCTGCGGAGAGACGGAAACCAGGAGAAGCAGCGCGTCGAGTCGGAAACTCGACGGTCACCGGCGGGTCGAAGCAAGGCGACAGCAGCGGGCACAGGAACAGCGGCGTGCGACAGCTCATCGCAGCGCGCAGTGAAAGTGGCGGTGGACTCCGACACCAGGAAGCTGGCAATGCGGATCGACGCATCGAAACCGTGAGTTTCCTTGGTTGCATTGTTCACGTCCCTGTGCATGTGTTCGAGCCGGTAGGACAACAGACGGCGTTATGGAGGGTTATCCATGGCGACCCTCACTCGATGGGAGGTGCCAAGTAGAGTTGGCGAAGGCGCGCGTGGCGTACTTTGAGGCCAAACTTGCAAAGGTAAATGGCGGAAAGACGCTGCTTCGCGAGGAAAAACCTCAGGACGTTAAGTCCGTTTTGAAGGCGTTAGAGGCAAAGCGCCAGCAGCTAGAGCTCGAGCTGGCTGAGCTCAAGGGGGTTAGGAGGGCTAGTGAACTAGCCAGGGAAAACTACTCAGAGTCCAGACAGACTGCGCTGGAAGGCAAAGGCTTGTGCTCGCCGAGCACAAGTGAAGGAAGCAGCAGCCAGGTGGCTGTAAACAAGCAGCCGGCATGCGGGAACACCTCGTCGTTCGAAAAGGCCGAAAAAAAGGCAGGAGGTGAGGGCGAGATTCCTGAGGGGCGCGAAAATATCACAGCTTTTCCGCCACTACATGCGGCTAGCAACGAAAAGGAGCAGCCAAATTCCGATGTTTCGGGGGCAGTCGAGACGAAGCTGTCCGATAACAAGCTGGACAGCGGCCTAATTCCTGCAGGCTCGATTGCTGAGTTGGGGACCTCCGACACGGAGCTAGTGACAGCAGGAAATATAACGTTGCCGCAACGACACATTGTGTCAGGCATAGGGCATGAAGTGCCCCATAGCGTTAGTGATGACAGGAACATTCCCTCCGAGGCAGAGAACGAAGGTGGGCCTGATGAGCCGACCGGACCGGGCGCCGCGCAGTTCTTGAACGCACCCGACGGGTGTCACACCAGGTCCTTCGAGGACAAGGAGATGCGTAGCGACGTGCAACAAGGCAAGCTCGGGTCGATTGACTGCGAGAGTTCTTATGCAGCCCCAGAGTTAAACGATGCTACGGAGCCGGCAAGCGCCTACAATGCAGGGAGCGGAAATTTCGGTGTTGTCTCGTGCAGGAACTGGGCAAATTGCTCCAAGCGAGGCGAAGTAGCCGAAGGCAGGGGCGTGGCTTTCAAATTGAAAGTCTCTGCGAGGAACAGTACGTTCCGTGCTGCGGTACGTCAGATTAGTTGTAGCAAAGCCGGCCGCACTAGTATGGTTAGACAGGGCAAGGGATGCGCTCCCTACGCAGCGCGAGTTTCGTACCGGCGCGCCGGAGAGAGCGGTCCCTCAGGTGCGTCGTGCGGTCAGGGGTTTGGACCCATCGAAGACCGGGACGTGTTTGATCCGGGAGGGCGCCGGCTTTTGAGTTCTCGCCCCGTGGCGTCATCAGCCTAGTGAGCTGAGCGACCGCCAGGCGTTGGCGTTAATCGGGTTGATTAACGCGTAGCGGCTCGAATACACACAGGGACACTCGGTGCGACTAAGGAGGCTCACGTGGCCGCTCACGGACCCCATATCAGTGCTACTGAGTGCTCCAGTTGCGAGTGTGTGTGTATGTGTGCTCGTTCGCGAGCAGGACGACGGTGTGCATGCATGTGAACTGGGTACAGCCTATCAACTTGGGCTCCGTTTTACGGTGCACAGCAAGCATGCGACCGGGTGTATTTGAGTGTGCATTTTGCTTATGTTTTCTTGGTGCCCGTAAGCATTTTGCGTAAGGTTGTGTTAGTGCCCGTGTGCATTATTTTGCTTTTAGTTTTGTTGATACAACTGGTCCGAGCGCGACAGCTTGGACTTCGGCCAATGCGCTGGATTTAGATGTGTGAAACGCGCATTTGAATGTGTATGGTTTGTGTATGTTATGTCACCCGCAGGGTGGTGTCGTGACAGATACCGATCCCTATTGTTTGTAATTCTAAAAGTGCCATTTGAGCCCTTTTTAGAATCTTGGAAAGGGCGTGTAAGGTATCGGTAGTGCGGGCGGGGTCATTACTACCGCTAATTCTTTCTCAGTACCCCGCCGCTGCCGTCTTCAATGGACCCCCCCCCCCCCCTCGACGGGACGGGACGGTGGGGTGCGTTCGAAAGGAAGAATGACATTTCTTGGAAAGAGGCGCGCGCGCGCGCGCGCAGGCGCCGGGCCACTCGGGCGTACATCGCCCTTTGGGGCTGCTTCGCGTCGGCTGGGCAGGGGAGCTGTGAAGGCTATGTTGCTGAAGGGCCGCCACACGTCGACCCCCCCCCCCCCCCCCCCCCCCCCTTGTCTTAATCCCCTCGTCTTAGCGGACACCAGATATGCGACACAAGCTCGCGACGAACGTCTCGTTCGAAAAGTATGCAGGATTCCTGAGAGGATTAAGCACTGCCGGACGGAGCGGCGTCAGGGCGCCGTGACGAGGGGGCAAACGAGATGAGGAATAGCCGGCGACAGCGCGTCTAGCCGCGAGCAGCGAAGGCCCGAGTTGGGTGACGCTACGGGTATCGGTGAGGCGCCGACTAGCAGCCTTGGGAAGGCTAAGTCGCCTTGGAATGCAGGTCTGAGCTCGCAGTGTCAGCTACAGTGGTAGCTGCCCGCTTAAGCCCGATAATCCCGAATTCCGAGACGTTGCCAAAGTCGAGGGTCATTGGGGAAACCGCCGTCACGTGCTCGCACGAGTGTGTTTTGTGTTCATGTTTACTTTTATTTTGGAGGGAGAATGTTCTACCCCGGACATGCTGGCACTGGCTGGCACGACTGTGCGTTTGTTTGTTTGTTTTTTTTTTTGCAATGGGGAGGGTGTTTTGCCCTACGGAGGCTAGAGGGCTGGCCATGCTCTCGAGAAACCAATCATGGGAGCAGTGTCACATGATTGGGTGCTACCAAATGTGGGCCGGGCCTTTAGGGCTTTAAAACCGGGCCCCGGAGCCGGAAAAGGGGTTCTGGGCTAAGGTTAGGTGCTATGCATCTTCGGCTATGCCGTGTAGGGGCCTCCCCTAGTGTTAGCCAGTTCCACCTTTTTGTTGTTTGTCTTTTTGCTGTTTAATGTTTCTCCAGTGCCTAACTTGTATGTGATTGTAAATATCTGTACATAAACTTCAAGTATTCCCTTTATCCCTGCATCGTAACTCATCGCAAGACCGTCTCTGACGGGGCACCCCTGGTGCGAAGAAAGGCTTCAGTCTTCCAGTTAAACAAACCGTCTCTGGCGGGGCACCTCTGGTGCGAGGAAGGAAGCTAAAGAACTTGTGAGACTTTACTCGGACCTAGATCTTTTTTTTTTTTGAAGCACGAAGAAAAGTTTTTATCTCCCATTCTAGGCAGACTAGGCGAGCATCGTCTGAAGAAGGACATGACATAGAACCTGAGAAAGCACGTGAAGCCGAACTTCATCAAAAAGGTCTGAAAATTTCTGCCCGATTGGGAGGAAACAGAAAAAAAAATGTCTGGCGGTTTTTTAAATATTGTGTGAAAGCACGGTGGCCCAACCTCATTCTGGGGGTGTCAGGTTGGTGCCGAACGTGGGTCAACTCAATTCTCAAATTTTCGGGGGTGGGCCGCCCAAATTTTGGACATGGGCCAAATACGTTTTGATGATATCGCAGGTCAGTTGCCAAGGTGGGTCAGTTCAATTTTCCGATTCGCCAGTGTGGGCCGCCTAAAATTCGGGGGTGGGTCAACCCCATCTTTTGAGGTGGACCAAATTCCATTTTGAGACTTGGTCAAGCCTGTCTAGACAAGGTCAAACCCGAGGACACCCAGATTCACCGGGAGTCAGATTCGGCCATTGACATTCCAAGGGAAAATTTCGGTTGTCCTAACCGTATTTGGCACATGCCTCACGTGCTATACCATGTGTTTCCATCTTTACTCTGCAAGACCATCCCAATATTAAACTTTGCTTGGTGTCTCACACATTTTTAAATCGGCCAAAGTCATTCCAAGGTCCTATTTCGTCCGGTCCTAACCATGTTTGGGACATGCCTCATGTGCCATACCATGTGTTGTCATTGTTACCCTGCGGACCTCCCCAAAATTGAGCTTTGCTTGGTCCATTGCCATGCACACTCATTGAGGCTGCATTTTCTTCGCGTGAGACATCGTCTAAATAGCTCGGGATAGGCTAGAAGTGCTTTCACACTAAAAATTACTCAGCCCAGAGCGTGACACAAACATTCCGCGCCGTAAAACGATCAGTATCGGCTACAGGTTGGCAATCGCCATTGCCTGCATCGGCGCGTGTTTAACAAATAGCCTCTCGTGCTTTCATGTGGATATCCTCGGCTTCATCATAGTTCATAGCAGAACATGCGCACTAAATATTCAAAGAAACAGAACAAGACGAACCAGCAACAAAAGCCGATGTGTTGCGACTGGCTGCGACAGTTTGAACAAGTTGAAAGTCCCGCCGTACACTTCGTATTGGTCGCGTGGCGCCGCCGTGTGTCAGCTTAGTTAACGCGATGCGCGCCTGCCGTGACATACGTGGCGGAGGCTAGCTTCGAGCATATGGTCGACTTCGTCAAGCGCTGATGTTTTCATTCATGGCGTAGGGACACAATTAGCTGTTTGCAAATAGCAAAAAAAAAAAAAAAAGTTGTGAACAAGTGGGCTGAAAACACGATTGCTCTCCTCGAGCTGTCGGCCGGGGGTCGTGGCGTACCCCTGTAATCCAGCTGCCTGGAGGCGAGGTCTAGAGGACGGGCTGACGCCGGGAGTTCTGAGCCGCGGTCGCCCATGTTGACGGGGCGTCCGCGCTAAGCGGGGCGTCGATATGGTCCCCCCGGCGGAGGCCGGCGGCGGCCAGGTCGCCTAAGGAGGAGCGGACCGGCCCAGGGCGGAGACGCAGCAGGCAAAAGCTCCCGCGTGTCGCAGTAGTGGGATAGCGCCCCGGAATGGGGGCCGCGGTGCAGCCCGGAGGTCAGATCCGGACCTAGATCTTTTTTTTTTTTGACGCATGAAGAAAAGTTTTTAGCTCCAATTCTAGGCAGACTAGGCGACCATCGTGCAAATATAAAGGCGGACATGACAAAGAACCTGACGACAAACATGGACCCGATCGTGGAGAAGAATACGAAGCCGAATTTATCAGAAACCCTCCGAAATTTTCCGCTCGGTTCGGAAGGAGCAGAAAAAAATTATCCTGTTTCTAGCCCAGAGCGGTATGTGAACCGCCAGTGCCATAATTAGATCAGTATCGCCTACCACCTGGCAGTCGCCGCAGCCTCTCAGTACACGTTTTTAACTGATAACATCTCGCGCTTTGCTTTGGGTGTCGTCATCTACATCATCGTTCTTCCGCTATAGTTCTACGCCGCGAATTCTAAGCCGCTAATGAAAAATTTGTTTCGAGGAAGTAAAAAGGTGCCACCGAAACATTACAATAATACTCTTTTTTGTATACGTCAAACATTGAAGCATTATTCTTGTTGTACTTTTTTCTAACGTTTCTCAAACTTTGCCAATGAACTTGAGAATAAGCTTGCCTGAAGCTTTACGAAACAACAAAAGTGAAACTTTCTCTACATCAGTAAAGTAATTCCTAGCAAGAACTGGCAGTGCCGCGAAGTGTGACGTTACAGAACTTTACGTCTCGCAAGGACCAATGACCAGGGTGACTCTTGAGTTTTACAATGTATTATAATCAATATAAGCAACTTTCTTACCTCTTGACAGATGCCGTAGAGACAAGTTTTTTTTTTGTCATTTTTGAAGGGTATCCCCCGTGTGATAGTGATGAAAGGATAACAAGCAAGGGTATGTCCTTATGCAAATCAGTGTTTATTTTTCTTTTCTCCGTGAACATATGATAAGGATGTGAAGGCGATCAGTGCTGCTTCTTGCAGCTCTGGTCGTAGATCTGTACTTTCTTGGGTCCGCACAGCATCCGGTAGATGAAGTGGCAGGCGCTGTGTGGATTGGCGACGTGCTGCTCGGGAACCATCAGACTGCACGCCGTCTCTGTGTGGAGAACGATGTGACGACGATATTAAAAGCAAAAGGAGGATAATGATGATAACGTTATTTCTACGATGGACTTCGCTAAATGCTGAATCCTTCTTCTAGGTCGTTTGACATAGATCCTCGTCAGAACTTCGTTATTCAGAAAGCAGTCGAATGTTAATCGTTAGAATTTTGAGAGGGGCAAGAAACTTCGAATTGTGCAAAGGTCGAATTAAGGGTAGCCCGATTGGGCTCCCGTAACACGCGTGCTATTGAAGTTGCAGCGCCATGCGGGAGTACTGCTCCTAGCACTTTGCTGCTTCGCACGATTTTTTTTGTACGAATATTAACAAGTATTATAGAGTACTCGTAAAAAATTTCGATTCGTATTAGATTCAGTTCTATCACTACTCGATTCGTATTCGATTCGGTTGTTAGCTACACTGCTTGTATTCGTTATGGTTCCTGAAAAGTACTGTTTGCGCACCACGAACATTTTATAATTTTCAATAGTAACTTTATCGTTTTACTTTCTAGCATCATGGGAATTCTTGCGAAATAAGCGATTGCGCGATCGCTCGAGTGCTTATTTGACAAATCCGTGATTTCACTATTGCAATTTACAGCCACTAAAGTAAAAAAAAATAACAGTTTGTGTTTTGTGTTCAAACAAATTACCTTCATTTAGGCCTGCATAACCATTACAGCATAATTTTTGTTTTCATCCGAATGGGTTAACTATACGAGGGGGGACCCAAAAGAAACCGGATTTTTTGTATAAAAACGTTATTTATTAACTCTTGCACAAAATTCCTTCAGTCACCTTCAAAGTACTCTCCACGAAATGCGATGTACTTGTCAAGTCTTTTTTCCCACTGTTTGAAGCATCTCTGGAACTCTTCAACGCTGATATCGTCCAGTGCCCTTTGCGAAGCTGTTTGTACGGCCTCCACATCACCAAAACGCTTCCCTTTTAGACTTTTCTTCATTCTCGGAAAGAGAAAAAGTCGCACGGGGCTAGGTCTCGTGAATGGGGAGGGTGCGGAACGACACTCGATCCACGAGAGGCCAAATAGTGGGTCACTCGTAAGGCCGTGTGTGCGGGGGCGTTGTCGTGATGAAGGAACCAGTCACCTGATCGCCAACGTTCCTTGCGTTTCCTCCGCACATCCTCTCGCAGACGTCTTAAAGCTTCGAAATAAAAGTGCTGGTTAACAGTCTGGCCAGGGGGAACAAATTCTTGGTGCACAATTTCACGAACATCACAAAAGACAATGACCATTGCCTTCACATTCGACTTCAACTGCCTTGCTTTTTTTTTGGTCTCGGAGAGTTGGGAAACTTCCACTGGCTTGACGCTTGCTTAGTTTCTGGGTCATACCCCTAACACCAACTCTCATCACCTGTAATGACTTTAGTCAAGAAGTTTGGATCACTTTCAATCACTTTTTTTAAATCCCTACTCAAATTTAATCGAATGTTCTTTTGATCCTGTCTGAGAATGCGAGGAAGAAATTTAGCGGAAACACGTCTCATTTGCAACTGCTCAGTCAAAATTCGCTGACGGGAGCTCCAACTCACCCCTGTCTCTTTTGAAATCTGGTCGATTGTGAAACGACGATCTTTGTTCATTTTTTGACAGAATTTCCAACGTTTTCATCGTTTCGAGACGTTGAAGGACGCCCAGAACGAGCATGGTCTTAGACACTCATCTCACCACATTTCAAGCGTCTAAACCACTCGAAAACTTGCGTGCGGCTCATAGCATCCTCTTTAAAAGCGTGTTGCAACATTTGGTAAGCTTCCGTTGCCGATTTTTCAACCAGGAAACAAAACTTCAAACACACTCTCTGTTCTTTTAATTTTGGCATAAAGATTTCGCAGGCGGAACAAAATAACTGCAAGCGAAACACAACACTACGCTCGTATTTTTGCCTGAAAATTTATGCCGTCTGCACAGTTGTTTCGTGAAGGTCTCTACTAACCCCATCTAGCGGTAGAACACTCTACTACGTCTACGAATGGCAGCGCGCTCTCAGTCCGGTTTCTTTTGGGTCCCCCCTCGTATATACAGCAGAATATGTCATTGCCAGCTTCTTTTTCTTGTAGGCACAGAGGCAGTATAGAGAAAAACTTTCAGCTATAAAACTTTTTTTCTCTAGTCATTTTTTTTCTCTAGTAAGTCTCCAGTAATGTGTTTTCTTATTGACGCTGACAAAGTGAACTTACACTCAGGCCTGATGAGGATTTAATAGCCTTGTGCCCTGAGTCGTCCATCACGAGTTAGTGCAACATGAGGAGGATCGGTTAAACTGAGCACGACAGTATGCCTTTTCGGTATTGCAGTTAACAAAGGAAAGTGCACCAATGAAAAAAAAAAACTATAAACATCGAAATTGGCATTGAGTGCCCACGTGGAAGTGTCTTTCTTTTGTGTAAGCTACTAAAGGTTTTACAAAACCTGCAGCATGCTCATTACAACCGAAACGAACTGTGTTGACAAAACAAGAGCCAATGCGTGAGGAGAAGCGTGGTTTGCGAAACTCACTGCTGATGTAGAGGTGCCTGAGGATCTTGCAGGTGTTGCAGTCCACGTATATGACGCGCAGGTCGATCTGCACCTCCGTTCCTGAAGAAGAATGACAGCTCGTGTTATAGGCGCCGTCGCGTACTCGCGCTGCGAGTGCTGTTGCAACGACATGCCATGCTACTCCATAGTTAACTCAATTTCAATAACCCAAGGTGGTCGAAGCTAATCCTGGGCCCTCTATAGTACCAGCTGCCTCGTAGCACACTCTTAAAAAAATTGCTTTAGACAGTCTATAGACTGTTCATAGACCTTTTGTCAATAAAGTCTATACAATTTCTATAGAGAAATTTGAAAACCTACAATTGCTTTACATGGTTTATAGACAATCGATTGTAAAGAGCAAGATGGGCAGCCGCACCGCCAGCACACGGCGCGAGATCGTTGGGTTGACTGTCGGAAATCGGACTGCCATTTATAGCCGTTCTCTTCAGGCTGTTTTCCCTAAAAGTCATCTCTGTAAATCCCTTTGCAACTTGGTGGAGGTACTCAGTATGGCCGTACTTATTACGGCCGGATTTATGGTATACTTTCGGTAAGCTTTTGTCCAACGGCAGTCTATAGACTGGGAACACATAAAAAGAAATACAGTCTAGCCCGGTTATAACGAAGTCGGCGGGAATCAGAAATCACTTCGCTATATCCGCTATTTCGTTATATGCGGACTACGTAGGATCTCACTAGCGTTCGCCGTGCTCCCAACCTGGAACAGTGCGACACTACGCTCAGTTGTCCGTTCACCAGCTAGATCAAGTCGAATAACTCTGTCCTTATAAACAGCATACAACGATCCGCGATAACGATAAAAATAAGCCACGCTTCCAACGTGCACAATGCTGCCGCGCTTTCTCCCTGCCTTGCGCACCGCGGCACCGACATAAAACAAAGCGCGCGCTGCCATACCTCCTGCAGACTGCAGTCCAGCCGTGGCGCCGACTGCCTGGGAGAAATAGAGAACCGCGATTGGCCAAGACGGCCGCTCTCTGCGACGTCATCGAAAAAAAAAAATCGTCTCTGTTCTTTTTTTACATTTTTCCCCTGCGCGGCGTGCTCTACCGCTCTACGTCGTGACGCCGTTCAAGGACGGCGCAACACGAGACCGGAGTGCCATGCGATGCTGTGAAGCAACCTTTCGCTCCGCAGGAGAGCAGACGACGCCACGAAAGGACGCCGTCAGCCGAATTTTGCTCTTATTTTCGCGGAAAAAATCGCCTCAAGCACGCAAAATTGTGTTGATTGGAAGATTATTTTTCGGTTGGTATTAAATCTCTTCGTTATATCCGCTAACGCGCTCTTATTTACTTCGTTAAAACCGGACCCGAAATGTATTGAAAATGCAAAAATGGGAATGGGAAATTGAAATCCCTTCGTTATAACCGCTAATTCGCTATAAGTGGCTTCGTTATAAACGGGCTAGACTGTATTTATAGGAACGCAATACACTCTTTAAGAAACCTATAAAAAGTCTGTAGACCATTTTTACAAAATATATTTAGAAATATACGCAGTTACAATAAGCAGGTAAAGGTGTGCCATAAAAGCAAGGAAGGTGTCATATTAACTTTTTAAAAATCAACTTGTTACTTTCTATTCCTATATTCATGCGTCTCTCTGTCCTCCGCCCATTAGCGCTATTGCGCGATCGTAAATATTTTACTCGTGCAATTATTTTTTCTCGTACGTTTATCGCTTAGCTCCCTCTACGAAACAGTTTGCTGCATTCATCGTCGTGTTGCATTGCATTTTAGCAAGACACCGAGAACAAACGATAGTTAAAAAAAAGTGCTCTTTTCGTACGACACTTATTCAAAGATGTAAAAAAAATTAGCTGAGGTTTAGCTCTGGTTAAACCGGGCAAGTTGCGTAAGCAAGCAGCAACTGTTTTGCCTCCGTTTCCCTCCTGCTTCCTCTCTCCTCTCTCCACATTCCGACACATTCGTCGAGAGCGAGCGGCATCGATGGTCCTGCCGCCTGGTGGAGCGCGGCTGAAACGGTTGCTATGGCAACGGCGCTCCATC
This sequence comes from Amblyomma mixtum, assembly GCF_055824585.1. Lineage (NCBI taxonomy): Eukaryota > Metazoa > Arthropoda > Arachnida > Ixodida > Ixodidae > Amblyomma > Amblyomma mixtum. The sequence goes on from NC_143013.1 coordinate 81,508,365, forward strand.
TGTTTGACCTCGGCCACCGCCGGGAGCTACGCGACGGCTTGAAACCTGGCGCAGTATTGCTTACGCAATAAAAAAATTTGCCGCGACCTTTTACCCATTTCCAATGTCACGACAAGACTATTCAACAATGGACCATCACGTGTATTCTGCCTGGATATGACAATAGGATACTATTCTGTGACAACCCGTGCGCTTACCTTCTGTAGGCGATACACGGATAGCATTCTGGTGCTTGTAACCTTCAGTGGCGACGAGCTTGACGTTGAGGTCCCTAGGAAAGGCACAAAAAAATCACAAAAAGTTTGACAGCGTGCTACGAGAGACTCAGCAATTAACATATATTTACGGGGATGGATGCAATATTTTTCATTCATTATTTTTTTCGTCTCTCGTAGACTGCTCGTGATGTTAACGCCGTCACTGTGTTCGAACCACTGAGCATGACGTCTTGCATGACGTCATTACATGCTGACCGATCAGCTTGGTGCGGTGTTACGCCAATGCAGCCGAAGCTTGAAAAACGCCGTTAACAGGTGTGAAAAACAAAACAACTATGGGGACGCTTTAATTACCCTAAGGGTGGAATGCGATATCATTGGATTTCCCTTTTGTTGCAGCTTCTGTTGCATCTTCAGCGTGTGTTTGAGTCAGTTTCTTCGCGACTGTCCGTCCACCAACCACAATAATCAGACTGCTAGCTGCAGTAGCAGGCATCCGCTATGCTGTGATGGATGCCTCGTAGAATCATATTCTATTTTTTTCTGATTTTTTTCCATTTTCTTTCTAGTTTACTGTCTAGAAACTAAGTTGCTCACAACCCCGTGTGCAGGTTGTTATGACGTCAAAAGGTCACATGATCCCTCTCGACCAAAAATTAATTTGACACCTGCCACAGTGGGCAGGTTGCTCACAATCCGGCGACCATGTTGTAACCTGCCACGGCGAGCACGATTTGATGATATGACAAAGTCACATGACCTCTCTCGACCAATCAGCGAATTTTGTTTCGGCGGGGCTTTGGTATGACGACAACTCGAATGCTATTGCATTAAAGACAAAGTAGGGGGCTTAAAGGTGCGAATGTGCGGCACGTGTAGGTCACGCCATTACGCAACATGCGCTATTCGTAGCTGTAGCCAAAGCCCAAGCTCTCTAATCTCTTTACGATGAGCCCATTGCAACGGCGAGAGCGGTGTGTACGCATACGTAAACCGGAAAAGAGCGCTCGAGAAAATCAAGCATACCAGGGAAAGGAAACGAGACGACGATCGGACGCCTTGGCATCTTCTCAATATTTCCCTTTAATGCGGAACGCATTCTAACTATATGTGCTCCGCAGATACAACGTTTCCTCGAAAGGCCTTCGGCAGAGTAGTGAAGGCTGCGTAGCCTTGCGTACATACGCGTGAGCAAAAGAGCTCCCTCCCACTCACCCTCTCTGGGCCCAATTTCTCTCTCAAATCGAGAAAGATGTTGCTGATCTTTCTTTCTTTCTTGTAGCAGTACTTGAGAACTAAACTAAGCACACACACAAAAAAAAGCGAGTTCACGCACGGAAGCCCGATGCAGCTGGTAGACAAAAATATTCCTACCGACTGCCCACAGAATCCCACGCGTTCTAACGACTCTATCATCTTATCCGTCTGCTACTTCTTGCTCTCCCTCTTGTTTCAATAACATTTGTATAACACATTGGATAACCTACCCTACTACCTACGCGGTCACATCCGCTGTGTCACTTTTAAAGACATGGGTAGACTTTACTGTCGTCCGGCTCAGTTCTGCAGTACAGACGGAAAACTTGGCTCGCGAAATTCTGCCATATGTTAGCCGCATAAGTGAGTATGTACACTGCTTAACAGAAGTTAAGAGCCCAAGAGGTTTCCTTCTAAGCCGTGTAGGGGGGCTCATGTTGTATTCGTGGGATTTCTACCCATTGGAGGGGGCAGGATCAGAAGTCTTCTTACCTTCAGGCGTGTTGGAACGTTGGGTATGCATTACGAGCCAGACGGTTTGGCTTGCAAGCAAACTCCCTGGGCTCTAAACTTCTGACAAAAGGTGCACACTAAGGGACTACAAGATTCATGAGCTATATGGGTGACTATATTCAGGTTTGAAATGGCAAAGAGAGTTCTAGTCAGTTTTCACCACGAATGCCTGCAATTCAGAGGTGTGTTACAGCAGGAAAGATGCCTGGAATGGGAGCCCTTCTCGCGTCGGTACAGATGCTCACAGTTTGTCGTGGTCGCCGAACTCCACCCTGAGGCGAGTGGCGTTGTTGACGTACGGAGCATCCGTGCTGTGGAAGCGGACGCACTTGGCCGTCTGGCCGAAGAACGGGTCCACGTCGTACGACCGGTAGGCGGTGAACCAGGAGTGCTTGAGCGGGAAACACTGCACCGAAAAGGACGGGATGTCGAGGGCTGATTGATGACACCGCTGCCCTACGAGCGCTTCACGCTCGTCAAACACCTCGGGGCAACCGGCTGTAGTGTCACGTTGTTTTCTCTCTTGTGGTCTATTATCTTTGTCGTTCGTATGAGACTTCAGCTTTTGAAACAGACAGATACCAGAAGCGGAGTCTCCGCTGGTAGACCTGGCGGGTTCCATGCTTCGCTAAAAAGCTCTGCATGAGACGTGGTACATGGGAACACTCTGACGTTTCGCCATTTTGAGTGACAAGCTGACACTGTGCACCACCTCAGTCAGTCGACTCTTTCGGCGGACCGAGCAGACGAAAAGTAGGGTGATTACTGCATGTTCACTGGGGTCTTCTCTACAGCAGCAGACTGCTGAATGCGTACGAAGCCGAGCCCGTAAGTTTCGGAAACGCTGTCTGGCCAGTTGCTTTCCGAACAGACATCGACCGATGAATTGCCGAATGTGACTCGTCGCCAGTGCCCTATAGACACTACAGCTGCAACTGCATCCGCCATAGGCACCGGTGTAAACAACCAGGGCAACTGTTTTTCACAATCACGGTAAAAATTCAGTGGGGCACTTTGTTGAACTAAAGTGCGGTCAGGCGAAAGCCTAAAGTGCGGTGTTGCTGCTTGTGTCACTGATGTGTTGTTAAGATGTTAAGCTTCGCCTCTAAGAGTGAAACGCGACAGCGTCTTGCAACGCTGCCAGGGAGTCCACAGAACGCCATCAGCCGTTCGGTTCTATGCCTTGGTCGTCGGTAAATTTGTTTTTGAGGAAAGGAAATGTATCTGTCTCGCATATCTCGGTGGACACCCGAACCTCGCCGTAACGGGAAGGGAGGAAGATGGGAGTGAACGAAGACACCGTATTCACTAGACGCGCCTTTGTTCATTCCAAACCATCGAGCTGGCATGGCGGAGTGGTTAGCATGCTCGTCTCGCACTCCGAAGGCCGGGGTTAGATTCCCGAACTCGACCAATTTCCTACTCGGTTTTACTTATTTATGTGGCCTGACTAGAAAGGTTATATAGGCTAATTGCGTAATTAAGCAATTAACTGAACTCATTCCCACTTACTTCGAGCATCACTATACGATCCCTTTGATTTGTTGCATGGTTGCTAGCCAAAGTACAATTGGCCCGGTTTGCGCACTGTGACGTCATGACCGTTTCGACCAATTGAAAACCGTGACATTTCTGTCGACAACTCCTTCTTACAACGATGAGGCATTAAAGGCTTCCGCCTTAATAATAATTTATTCACTCACATTTCGGTATTGCAGTTGAAGGGGAGGTTAGGGGGCACTAGGCGATGATTATTAAAAAAAACAGGGAAAGGTTTGCATTCGAGAGTGACTTTAGCCATTGACATGAACTTACTTTTCCGTCGTCTTGAAACTGTCCCAGCTCAGGGTCTTTGATGTTGAACTGCGCCTCGGCGGCGAGGAGCGCGCAGGCCGATATCAACAGGAACCTCCACATGACGATCAAGCGAGTGTTGTTTCTCCTTCTGGTGGCGGGCGCTCGCCTGAACGGCGCTTTTATTGTCTCCGATACGTCACCGCATACCGTCATGTATGTAAGAACACGTGCGAAGCCAAGAACAGCAAAAAAAAAACAACAACGCGAAAAGAAAGAGCAGCAGTGTCTCTGCTCAGAGGATGCATGGCGGAGAGGACTTCAAGGTCATCGCGTCGGCACAACCGCCCCGCAAGTGTGTGTCTGGACTTTTCGAGAGCGTGGCTGTAGTGCGGCCGTCGAAACGCTCGGTATTTAAAGTCTATGCATGCCGAAGGCTATTACAGCGTCGTTTTCCGTCTCATTTCTGCTACAAACTGACCGGCCTCTCGGCCCCCGTAGAAAGTAATCCTTTCTTGCAGCTTCGACGCCGCACTGCTCCCTTGGCGGGTGAATGCATGGATAGATCGGTGGGTCGATGGATGGATGTATGGATGGATGGATAGGAACGTCCCCTTTGAAGCGGGGTGATGGTAGTTGCCATCATGCTCGGCTGTTTTCTTTTTCTATTGGTGTAACAAATCGGACCATAAGTTCGCCATTTTCTGTAAATTAAATTTTAATCCTGCACTTCTGAACTACCGCGGTGGCTCAGTTGTTAAGGCGCACGGCTGCTAACCTGAGAGACGTGGCTACTATCCCGGCCGTAGTGGTCGCATTTCGATGGAGCAGAAATGCTGGAGGCCCGTACAGTGCGATGTCAGTGCACGTAAAAAAACAAAAACCTAGGTGGTCGAAATTTTCAGGAGCCCTCCACTACGGCGTCCTTCGTAGCCTGACACGCTCTGGGACGTGAAACCCCATAAACCAAATACTACGTTTCTAACCTTATGTCACCTGTCTGCTTTGGAGCCATCAATCTTTCAATCGCTTTTTGCTAACTTCCATCGCAGATCCTTTTACGTGACGATTGTTACCTCTAAACACTAGGGCATGAGTGCGAGCGACTGTGCCTGCATCGACATCCGTATGGATTGCACCACATCCGAGTATAAGATGTTTAATAGTCGATGAGCGAAACTGCTTGGCGGTCTGACAACGCCGCGCCCGCAGCTTCCGGTTTCCATTCCGGTGCAGTTGTCATGAATCTCGCGAGCGCAATTTCAAAAGCCAAGCTTCAGCCGCTGCGCTGCTTGTACTGCTCATCTTGATGTGGGTCGTTTTAGTGAGCGCCATCATGCTCATACCGCGTCCTCATCTTTGCTTTAACCTTGGCGCTGATGATGGCAAGAATCAGCAGTGGGAAGTGTGTTGGAAAGTCGAAATCTGTGCACTTGTCGTTTTAATGCCTGCATTTGAGCATCGGTTCAAGCGTCGATCGCGCATTACCTTCGCTATTTGGTTTTCAAGTGGACGAAAATTCACCTGGTAAGGTTGCGAGTGGTTATTTTGAGCTGAGTGCACAATTGTGCACTGTATCTTACTGGTACTCACCTACGGGGCAGAAACGTGGAGGCTAACGAAAAGCATTCAGCTTAAGTTAAGGGCAAGGCAGCGAGCTATGGAAAGAAAAATGGCAGGCGTAACGTTAAGAGACCCGAAGCGGGCAGAGTGGGCGAGGGAACAAACGCGGGTTAATGACATCCTAGTCCAAATCAATGGGAAGAAATGGACTTGGACAGGGCATGTCATTCGAAAGCGAGATAACCGCTGGTCCTTAAGAGTAACGGTGTGGATTCCCAGGGAAGGCATGCTGCGTTGCGTCTGCACTTTTAAGCCGCGTTTTCCGTCTTTGTTCAACCCCGAAGAAACTCGGATCTGAACTAAAAATCATGAGGAAGGATTTCGCCTGCAACGGGTACCCACAAAATATGATAATGACCGCAGAATGTCGCTGAACACGTCGACACGCGGAAACAACGGCCACCGAAAAAAGCAAGCGGACAAGAATCCCCTAAGCTCGATGCAGGAGTCAGCGAGGCCTTAGCCAGGGTCTTCAAGGACTGCAATTTCCATATCGCCCACGTACCACCAAGTAAACTGAAGCAAAAACTTGTCAGCGTAAAAGACCCGGTTGTGCAAAGCAGATTTCCCGGAGTGGTGTACAAAATTCCCAGCAAGGACTGCAAAGCTGCATACATCGGCGAATCAGGCAATTTCATAAGGCGCTTGAAGCAACATCAAAATGACGTCGCCAACGGCCGCACGAAAGAAAACGCCTTGGCTGAACACTGTCAAACTGCACCACATGCCATCGATTGGGACAACGCCTCAGTCATCGCGACGGAGAAGTATTTGTCGTCCCGCCTACTTCTAGAATCACTTCACATCCAAACGACACCACATGTTTTGAACCAAAGGCGGGGTATATCTTCCTGAGATTATACGCATGCTTATTACGCCACCTGCACCGTACGTATGTCAACACCTTCGTCCATCCGCCACCACTATGAACAAACGACCCGTGCGGGCCCCGAAACGTCAATTATTTTTTCCTTTTTTGGCGAGTGCTCCTCTTTTCTGCTGTTGTGTTCCCTCCTCGCCAGACGGGATTCCGTCAAACACTCGACTACGTTGCTCTCCACGGAAAATATGGGCAAGCCGTCATAACGAAGATTCGGCATTTCGTCGCGCTCAATACAAGTTTGGCATCTTTCCTGTGTCATCTGCATTTCAATTTGCGCTGCAAGAACCATGGCCTTATTCCCAAGTCCCTTAGAATGCCACTTCGGGATTGCGCGCCTTTTGGAAGGCAAGTGATTGCGCAAGCTGAGAAGCGTCTACTTCAAGCCCTTATAATGGATACGAGACGCACCATCAGGCGCCTGGGTAATGACGTTTTCTGCGCCCAACGCATGACGGACGATTGCCTCAACAGCGACTTTCCCAACGTCCGGCTTCAAGCCAACAGCGCTGCTGCCATGTCCGGTCAAGAGAGATGCCTAGCTCAAGAAGCCAAGTTTTGTTCGTTGCTGGACAACAGCGTCGTTTCTCGTGCTGCATTTGGGATACACAACCTATCTTCTCACCATCTGGATCCAGCAGATTGGAGCCTCCTAAGCCGAGGTCTTAAATTAAATACCGGCGCCCAGCCAAACGGAGAAGAATGGCCTGCGCTGTGGAGCTGGCAGTCCGCAACGTTGGCCCTGGTATGTGAGAAGAAGCCCTTTGCGGTGCCATCGGGGTCCTTTCGAAGCGTTGCCTGAAGAAAACAGAAACATTGACTTCCCCTGAAATGCATGCATGCCTTGAAAAAACTTCGAGAAGACGAAGACATTGTCATCCTGCCTGCTGACAAGGGGAATTCAAACGTCGTTCTCAACCAATCGGACTACATCCTAAAAATGGCGTCGCTTCTCCAGGACGAGGCGACGTACGAAAAAGTGAACCGTAACCCCACAAAGAAGGCAGAGACAGAGCTTCAAAGACTACTTTCTGACGTCTTTAAGTTCGTCCCACCAGAGAGCAAGCACCCCTATTTATGGCTGCTGTGTCACAACGGCTCGGCGCCTGCTACCTACGGCCTTCCTAAGGTGCACAAACCGGACGTACCACTACGCATTATCGTAGACTTCACGCGCTCTCCGGCTACTTGCATCAAGTGCTTCACCCTCTGGTTGGAAGAACAACGGCGTAAGTAAAGAACTCCTCCCACTTCGTCAAGAAGCTTGAGGACGCCACTGTAGACGACGAGGATGTCCTATAGTCTCTTTCGACGTGAAGTCAATGTTTACGTCAGTCCCGGTAGACTTCACAGTCATCCTGCAAACGCCTTCTAGAAAACGACGCCTCGCTCCTTTCACGTACGCCTTTTGAGGTGTTTTACCTTTGTATTCTGCTCGAATTCTGCTTGCGCGACACATATTTTGTCTTCAGGAAGCAATACTACAAACAACTGTTTGGTACAGCCATGGGCGCTTTCGTCTCTGTCGTATGAGCAAACATTGCTCTAGAACGCACTGAAGTAGAAGCACTTGGTTCATTTCATCCGGCCCATAAACTGTTTCTCCTGTACGTCGATGACTGTTTCTATGTGATTCGCCGACAGCATGCAAGCCGTTTCTTCGAAAACCTGAACTCCTTTCAGCCGACAATACAATTCACCAAAGAAGAACAGAATGGCGCCATTCCCTTGCTGGATCTACTTGTGCAAAGAACAAGCAATGGATTCGCAACGTGCGTGTACCGCAAGCCCACTCACACTGGTCGGTACCTGAGTTTTCATTCGGCACACCCTGTCGTGCATAAACGCTCCGTTACGTCCGCACTTTTCGGCCGCGCTTTCCGCCTTTGTTCAAGCCTGAAGAAACTCAGATCCGAAATAAAAATCGTGAGAAAGGATGTTGCCAGCAGCGGGTACCGGCAAAATAGGATATTGACCGCATAACGTCGCTGTTCACATCGAAACGTGGAGACACCGGCCACCGAGAAAAGCAAGCGGGCAAGCATCCCTTACTCTCCAGGAGTCAGCGAGGTGTTAGCCAGGGTCTACAAGGACTACAATGCCCATATCACCCGCTTACCACCCTTATAAAAATGGTCTATAGACTTTCTATAGACTTTTTATAGACTCTATAGCCATCCTATAGACTTTTTCTTTTGTCTATAGACAGTCTATAGAAAATCTATGGACTAAAGTCTATAGCTGCTTCAATTTCATTTTGTCTATAGACAGTCTATAGACTCTCTATAGACTAAGGTCTATAGCCGCCTCAATTTCCTTTCGTCTATAGACTGTCTATAGACCCTCTATAGACTAAGGTCTATAGCTGCCTCAATTTCCTTTCGTCTATAGACTGTCTATAGACTCTCTATAGACTAAGGTCTATAGCTGCCTCAATTTCCTTTTGTCTATAGACTGTCTATAGACACTTTATAGACTAAAGTCTATAGCTGGCTCAAATTTCCTTTTATCTATAGACTGTCTATAGAAACTTTATAGACTAAAGTCTATAGCTGGCTCAATTTCCTTTTGTCTATAGACTCTCTATAGACTGAAGTCTATAACTACCTCCATTTCCTTTCGTCTATAGACGGTCTATAGACTCGCTATAGCCTAAGGTCTATAGCCGACTCAATTTCCTTTTGTCTATAGACTGTCTATAGACTAAAGTCTATCATTGCTTCAATTTCCTTTCGTCTATAGACGGTCTATAGACTCGCTACAGACTAAAGTCTATAGCTGGCTCAATTTCCCTTTGTCTATAGACTGTCTATAGACTAAAGTCTATAATTGCTTCAATTTCCTTTCGTCTATAGACGGTCTATAGACTCGCTGTAGACTAAGGTCTATACCTGCCTCAATTTCCGTTTGTCTATAGACTGTCTATAGACTAAAGTCTATAACTGCTTCAGTTTCCTTTCGTCTATAGACGGTCTATAGACTCGCTATAGACTAAGGTCTATAGCTGCCTCAATTTTCTTTTGTCTATAGACTCTCTATAGGCTAAAGTTATAACTGCTTCAATTTCCTTTCGTCTATAGACGGTCTATAGACTAAGGTCTATAGTTGTCACAATATCCTTTCGTCTATAGACGGTCTATAGACTCTCTATAGACCAAGGTCTATAGCTGCCTCAATTTCTTTTCGTCTATAGACTACAGTCTACAACTACCTCAATTTCCTTTCGTCTATAGACTGTACACTATAGATAGTCTACTGCCTATAGACCAGTCTATAACAATCGTAATTTTCTCTAACAATGTTCGGTACACTGACTTTCGACTAAGTCCAGAACAATGTCAATTTCTTTTTGCACTGCATGTTGAGGGGACCTGCATCTAGTGACCGCAACTATGTCGGGAGTCCCCCACCTCCTTCCCTATTACGGAAATTAAAAAGTATTGCGTAAGGCCATTACAACACCCTCCTGAATATTGTTTTCAGGAGCATTGACAAGCTCCTTTTCGTTATACCGTGACGTATATTGCCAATACAATTCGATATTTAATGCTAACAAGTAAGCCGAGGAAAGGCAGCCGTTCTTGAAGTAAGGGCGCCCGCAAACTGTACTACATCGAACGAATACGCTGTCCCTTAAAGGAATCGCTCTACACAATTCCATTCCATCTGTACAATTTTGTACAAAATCAACGAATATCCAATAGTTCAGGCCAACGAGTGTAAATACTTAGGTGTTACGATAACTAACAACTTGAACTGGACCAGCCACATTAATAAAATCTCTACAACAGCCCTTAGGAAACTAGGGTTTCTTCGTTTCAAATTAAGGTCGGCCCCTTCCAATGTTAAGCTGCTTGCATGCAATACCCTTATCAGACCTCAGCTGGAATATGGCTGTACAGTATGGGACCCTCGCTTGAAAAAAGACGTAAATAAAACAAAGAAAGGCAGTTCGTTTCATATTCAATTCATACCGCAGATTAGATTCACCTTCGTCTCTAATGAGTGCTAACAACATTTTGACCTTAGAAAGCAGAAGAAAGATTTCCAGGCTGCGGTTTCTGTATCGGCTCTGCAATCACCAACTTGGTAACAACGCGCGATTGTTCATTCATCCACGTGAGGGTCGTCAAACTCGGCACTCCCATCTTTACAAACCTGGAACCAATCTTTGCGCGTACTAACAGATTTAAGAACTCATTTTTCCCACGCACTGTCTCCCAATGGAATGCACTCCCAATAGAAGTTTTTCCGCGCATGATGTAAATGTTTTCGAAGAACGTGTACGAAAAGCTCTGGGTTGATGTTACTCTTCGCTTTTGCTGATTCATTCCTTTTTCCTTCTTTTTCTGTGTTCGCACTGCATGCTGCGCGTTTTATACTCTTTGATTGCTTATGATTGCTTGTGTTGCTTTTTTGTGATTGCTTGCTAATGGTGGCGCTGAATTGCGTTTACTTATGACCTGTATTGCCCTCCTGCTTGGTCTTCAATGACTGCAGTATGTTTTAAATAAATAAATAAATAAATAAAAATCTTTCGATCGTTACTGTCCGTCGCGCTGAAATCAGAAACATTTCATCAACGGTTCTACATTTCTCTTTAAAACGTCCTGAAAATAAAGGGGGAAATACGGGTGTGAGAATTCAAGGAAGCGCCCATCCCTTAGAAACATCTTAGATTAATCTAAAAGAGCCCGGTCCTCTGTGCGATTAACATCTGCCATTTCTACCTTTGCAGTTTGCATTCACGTGAATAAGTGCTGCGACGCAACAATCACAAAGCCAGTATTCTTTCGTTTCTACCCTTGCACCTGTTGCTTTGGAGCCGATGACACGCTGATGTGGCGCATATCAGTTTTCTAAACACGAACACAGGCAAAAAAAGACGTTATGCTATGCAACCTTATAATTATTATTTGAGAATTGTACCACTTACTATTCGGTTGGAGATGCGGCGCGTATACCGAAAAGAAGTTAGATTTCGGTTCTGTTTTCACGAAAACAATAAGATTTTTAGAGGGTAAGCAAAGAATTTAAGCTTATAAACCAATTGCCTTCTGTGGTCTTGGATATCAGATCAAGCTGCACACGGTAAGAGTGCGAGCGATAAAGATACGACCGTGAAATGGGTTTCTGTTTCACGTTTTACCCATTTTACCGCGACTGCGAGACGGCAGAAAATCATTCGGGCTGCAAACAACCCTGTGCGTGGCTGCATCAATGGCGTTGGCGTGTTTGTCGCGGATTACGTTTTCTTCAAAATCCAGCTTCATCGTCCGCTTACGGTAAGTCTACAAGTTTATATTTTATTCATTTGGTCTCCTAAACCACTCTAAGCAGAGCTGTGTGTACAGAACAGATTATGTGCGCAGTTACAAACGCCCTATCTTCGTTTCTAAGGCGGAAGCCATCGGGTTCTCGACTAATGCCGCTTATCTCTGTCCCGCTGTCTTTACTAACGCGCGGAAAGGCAGTCTGTGCGATGCCCTTGATGATAGGGCGCTCCTCGCGAGCTGTCTACTAGATTTTTCGTGTTTCAAGGTAGATGCGCGGCCAGAAATGTCGTTTAGCCTGTGAATGACGGCCGAAATGGAACTGTGTGTTAGTTAGCGCCGTGTGAGCTCAATTTACTTTGCACCTCCGAAAACGTACTTACATACAGTCTCGTTCAGTGGTGGATTACATTTATTTTCTAATCTTTGTGTTATCGCCTGTCTGGAGCATGGAGTGCTGTTCTTTTTGAGGTGTGCATTGCTTGCTACGTATGGACGCTCGCTCGGTGCGCGTCGTGGACGCCGACGTTTCAGCAAAGGTGTCTTGTAACGCTATAGACTGGAGCGCGAGACGTTTGTCAAAGTTGTATTCAATATTCAAGCGGTGCTGGAGGAATGCTTGTAGTGTGATGGGTGAATAAAATTCGTTGCCGGCGCGAATGGCCGGCGTGCTCAAACACCGCGAAGAACCCGCTAGCTCCATCCCATCTCCCCTTCGTTGCACACGTATGGATTCGTCCGTGTCTGTCATCAGAGCCGTTGGCCGCCGCCGCTGGCCTGCGGGTACTTCATTTTGAAAGCTGGGTAAAGGTCGGCTCGACAAGAGGTGGCTTACATTTCGTTCCGAGTGGTTCGTTCATGCATCCCGCTCACGCGTGCACAGATTTCTAGAATACCATTTGCGCGAGAGGCAAAGTATGTGTTTCTGATTTCAGACTGCTACGTTACGAAAGCGCTGATGTGACTCGCCGCTTATTTGCGCCTAAAATTAAATTAAGCTTTCGTGTTATTATAAATGCGCCTGTTGAAAGCGTTAATTGTTTCATTGAAATACTTCCTACTTTGAGCACTGAGCACGTTCAATGCTTTCGCTGATTTTTCTAGCAGCGTTGGGTTAGGCTGCCTCCATGCAAGAAACACACCTCTTTACTGCGCTGTTGGAGCTGCACTTGAAGGAAAAACTAAGTGAATTTCAGACGGTATTTTATCGTGACAGTAATTTGCTGTCTCAACCTCGCGACTGCTTCTGAAACGGCGCAGCTGCAGCCTCTGTGTGCTGTATTAGTTTTCTGAATAATGAGCGCGGCATGGAAGCGCTGCAACCCGCTTGTTTCTAAGAGCGCGCGCAGATGTACGAGTATGCTGTTCCGTCTTTGTCCTTCAAGTTATAGGCGCAAATCTGTGGTGAACTGGTTGCTTCTGCCTGCTGGTTTTGGATAGCTTGTGCCCGTTTGAGTATCGGCTTACGTACACTCGGCCAAATCTTTAACTGGCTTAGGTATTGCATCGCTAAATGCACCTTGTAAAAAGGTGCCTTTTGGCTACACTGCTGGCATATCCATGTTGTAATTTGACGCGTGAGATGGCATTTCATAGTTTCTTTTTGTTAATATAATGTTTGAGTGGAGTACTTGCATGTTTAGATCGAAGTTATCAGAAATATTCATCGTCTGCCGCTACGAAGAGCCGAAACAAGCGGAATACGCAGCAATGGGTCTGGTGGCGCATTTGCACTTATCTGGGTAAACGACTTGTCCGCCATGAAAGGAGTGGTACTTTACCCAGAGGATGAGGCCATATAGACCAGATCCATTGCTGCGTATGCCGCTTGTTTCAGCTGTTCGCAGTGGCAGACGAATGTTTCTGATAACGTTGATCTAAACACGCAAGTACTGCACTCAAACATTATATGAACAAAAAGGAACCACGAAATGACATTTCACTCGTTAAATTACAGCATGAATATGCCAACAGTGTAGCTGAAAGGCACCTTTTTTACAAGGTGCATTTAGCGATGTAACACCCGAGCCAGTTAAAAATTTGGCCGGGTGTACCAGGCTTAATTCACGCAGGGTATTCTGAAGCGCTTCTTCTATAGCAGTTGTAAGAATAAATGCTGCAATATTCTTCTCTTTGGATCCCTGTGTAAGGTGCACTGAATCTGTATTTTATGGAGGTGGCATTCTTAACAGCTCCTTGCGAGTCAATGCAGATATGTGGCACAATTGCTCGAAGTCTTCTGTTACAAATAGTATAAAAGGATTGCCATAAAGAGATCAGTATTGGCTGTAACAGTATTGCCATACAGAAATCAATATCAGTACTGGATTCAGAGTAGAGTGCTACAGGGATTAGGGGTCTTTGTTACAATGTTTTATGACGACACTTATAATCTGTCGTGTATTTACTGAAATGATTGAGCCGGCGTGATAGCTCAGTGGCTATCATGTTCGTATGGCGACCTGACAGATGTAGGTTCGATTCCGGCCAAGGCGGTCGCATTTTAATAGAGGCAAAATGCTAAAGGCCTGTGTACTCTGCACCAGGTGGCCGAAAGTATTCCCCAGCCTTTCACTTCAGCGTCTCGTAGCTGTCGCCTTGGGTCTTTGAACCCCATAAAACCAAACCAAAAGATCAAGATTGCCTTTCTAGAATGGCATAGCCAGGATATGCCTTGCATTGTAAAGCACATGTGTAGAGATGGAATGGGATTTTTTTTTTCAGTTCCTCTTATATTATTTTTTTCCTTTGTGCTGTACAGGTGAACATGCCCGGATGATTTACTGCAGACAACAGGCCACAAGAATGCTTCTGAGGAAACTAGCCGGACTGTTACTTTCAACTTTTATGTTACTGTGGTGCATTCTTATGGTGCATTTATTGCATATTCCCAGCCTGGATAGCTTGGAAATAAACTAAATTTGTAAGTATATTGATTGTTTCATGTGTGAACTCTGTTTGGTGACCTTTTTCAATGATTGTGGACAGTGTATAGGCAGTCTATAGATAAAGGTCTACTAATAGTTTAGTAGACAGAGGTCTATAGACTGTCTATAGACAAAGGTCTATAGCACTGCCAGGCCACACACCTATGGAATGTCTATAGACATATGTCTACTGGACCAGTAGACTTTTGTCTGTAGACTGTCTATAGACAGTAATCTACAGGAAGTCTATGGCCATAAGTCTATAGGTCGTCTATAGTCCGTCTATAGACAAGTGTCTATAGACGGTCTATAGACAGCTCTATAGGAAATGTATGACCATGTCTATAGATAGTCTATAGACTGTCTATAGACCTGTGTCTATAGACATCCTATAGACCTATAGACTTTCAGTAGACATCTGTCTATAGACTGTCTATAGACAAAAGTCTACTAAAAGTGTATGGCCATAAATCTATAGACTGTCTATAGACCAGTCTAAAGGATTTGTCTATAGACAGTCTATAGACTTCATAGACTAAAGTCTATAGACAGTCTATGGACTGTCTATAGAAATTTTTATAAGGGCACCAAGTAAACTGAAGCAAATACTTGTAAGAGTAAAACACCCGGTTGAACGAAGCAGATTTCCCGGAGTGGTGCAGAAAATTCCCTGCAAGTACTGCAAAGCTGCATACATCGGCGAATCAGGCAGTTTCATTAGACGCTTGAAACAACATCAAAATGATGTCGCCAACGGCGGCACGAAAGAAAATGCCTCGGCTGAACACTATCAAGCTGAATCCCATGCCATCGATTGGGAAAACGCCTCAGTCATTGCGACGGAGAAGTATTTATCGTCCCCCTTACTTCCAGGATCACTTCACATCCAAACGACACCACGTGTTTTGAACCGAATGCGGGGTAATCATCCTCCGATTTTACGCATGCTCATTACGCCGCCTGCACCGTACATAAGTCACCACCTTCGTCCATCCGCGGTCGTTGTGGACAAGGGGCGTGAGGGTCCCGAAACGTCAACTGTTTTTCCTTTCATTTTTTTCTTTTCTGCGAGCGCTCCTCTTTTCTGCTATTGTGTTCTCTCCTCGCCAGACGGAATTCCGTCAAACACTCGTCTACAAGAGAAGGCAATCGCTCGTGGCAGGAAGTTAGGTGGGCGGATGATATTCAAGAGTTTGCGGGGATACGGAGGCTGCAACTGGCAAATGACAAAGTTATTTGGAGAGACATGGGAGAGGCCTTTGCCCTGCAGTGGGAGTAATCAGGCTGATGATGATGATGCGCAGATATGTTGGCCTGGACCAACTGCAGTGCCAGTGCAGACTGTCGTTCAAGCCGACGCTAGAAATTGCGTGCATTGCAATATAATCACACAAAACTCTTGGCCAGCTGCGTAATGCTGTGTCTTTAATTGCAATGTGCGATGCAGATCCACGGTTTTCATACAACGTCGCCATTACAGCGCCCGAAGCAGTTGCCAGCGTTGATTTTTGCTGTCTTGGCTTCAGGCGCCTCGTTGAAACCCCGTATAACGTAAGACGCGTTTGGAGCGAATATGCGCTGTTGGCCGTCGATACTAACAAAAGGAAAATTGGTATGCATAACTTAAAATGTTCTAAAAGGCAGATTTTTTTACTTTCTTCTTGGGATATCAAATTGAACTTCATTTTTTTTTTAATTTTCAAATAGGTGCTGGGAGGAGAGCCAGCAACACAGTTGTATAAACAACTTGAAAGATCCTAAATTCTTTTACACAACAGCAACTGGCGGTAGCGCGTCCTTTCCTGCTGTCATGAAGAGCGCGCTTGAATAGATAATGAGCCGACAGCAGTAGAACATGGACTGTGTGCGCTGTGTGTGAAATTGTGAATAAAGCTGTGTGCCCAGGTGTGAAATTCGTATGCTTTGGATGCTTCCGGCGCTTATACCCCTGTCAAACGTGCAAAATAAAGTGCGCTTACGAAGACTGTCACTTGCTAAAAGTGCACTCTAGGACAGCTAAACAGAGCGCACATTGAGGGCTGAGGGCGTAGCCTCGCCCGCAGCGACTTTGAAGCCACAATCTGTACAGTGCATAAAGAGTAGTTGCAAGTTTATTTTACAAGCTATAAACAATCAAGTTATTCTGAACTGAACTGAACACTGTTTTTAGAAAAAAATTCGTTCGATACAGCTTGTCTTGGCTTTTCTTCTGTTTCCATTTTTTTCATCGTTAAAAACTGTTAAACCGCATTTAATTTGCGCTATCACGATTTCTTTCTTTTCATCGACCTCTTCAGAAACTCCGCAAATTTTTTGTCACCCTTTTTTTTTGTACAACGAGTGCACTTTGCTTTCCCGTTTAGCACCGCGTGTCACTCGAGTGTCACTGAAGTGTCACTCGAGATGCCGAAGCGCACTCCCGGTAAGTGCACTTAATTTGCGTGCTTGACGCAATTAATGCTTGACGCATTGCATGCTTGACGCAAAATTTATTGGATTGCACCCAAAAATAGACAAATGGCTTTGTTGCGTAGCAAGTTGTTACTGCTTGCCACAACAATAATAAAATCAGGCGGCCGGAAGCATTATAAGCACACTACCATACTTTGGAACACTGAAATGCATCCGTCCGTATCGATGACATAACTGCATTATTTGATTTTTGAACAGTCTTTTGTCGCTGAGAGTCGATTGTAGGAACGCAACACTCGGCCCGACCAGTGTCAGTCGTTATCGGAAATATTGGTGCACTCTCCCATGACGCGTACAGCAAAGCGTTGGTGGTTAAAGGGTTAACCCCACTTTTGTTGGACTTGCAGTAATATCGGAAGTCCATTTACTGCGAATTTCGGATGCAACGAACACCGCCCGCGTAACCGTCAGGTTCATTTTAAGTGTGCTCAGCTGTAACTTTAACAGAATACACGAACTAAATACTCAACGAAACAGAGCGAGAGGATTCAGCCGCAGGTGCCGACGTATAGTGAAGGCTGCAACAGTTTGAACCACTTGAAAGTCCCGCCTTGCTGCCCGTAGTGGTCCAGTGGCGCCACCGCGTGTGAACTTAGTTAACGTGAGGCGCACTTCTTGGCCGACGTGGCGGCGGCTGGCTTCGAACATATGGACGGTGTCAACAAGCTTCCATGTTTCGGTGCCTCTGACCTCGCGTTTGCACTCGTGGCGTTGTTACAACAACTAGGTGTTTTGAAATGGCAGTAATAATAAAAAAAAAGTTCTGAACAGGTGGGCTGAAAATACGATTGCTCTCCTCGAGCAGTCGGCCGGAGGTCGTGGCGTACCCCTGTAATCCAGCTGCTTGGCGGCGAGGTCTAGAGGACGGGCTGCCGCCGGGAGTCCTGAGCCGCGGTCGCCCATGTTGACGGGGCGTCCGCGCTAAGCGGGGCGTCGATATGGTCCCCCCGGCGGAGGCCGGTGGTGGCCAGGTCGCCTAAGGAGGAGCGGAACGGCCCAGGGCGGAGACGCAGCAGGCAAAAGCTCCCGCGTGTCGCAGTAGTGGGATAGCGCCCCGGAATGGGGGCCGCGGTGCAGCCCGGAGGTCAGATCCGGACCTAGATCTTTTTTTATTATTTTAAACGCTTTTAGCTCCCATTCTCGTCACACTCGTGCGATCACCGTGCGAATTATACTTCACAAACGGTTGGCGTACTTTCTTTCTTATTTGGTGCTTAATTCTTCTGTAATGAAAAACCAACCAGTTTGAAGAAGACAGGTATTACTAGACGTTAGTTGTACCTCTTCGTCAAAATGCCTTTGACATTTCTGCGTATTGTGTTAATCGTCAAAATCACTTTTATGTTCTGCCATGTGTTCATGTTTTTTTTTTCCTTTTGTTAAAACATGTGCGAAATGCGGGTTTTATATCGCATCTTTATATAAGGTACTGCACTTCAGTGTTCTCAATGAGAACCACTCAATGAGTGTTTCTTTTGTGGGTGAGTTATTCCTTTTGAGTCACTTTGCTTGCTGTTGCCAAATGAGGGCTGGTTGCTTTGTCAGGCTTTCGAAAGACCGCTTCTACTCCGGTCCCTCCTGTATCATCATTTATCACATGATGCTCAAATAAACTTAGTATTATAATTAATCTTAGGGATGCCACGACACCGAAAATTAGAAAGAACATGAACCTGAGTCTCGAGAAGACAGTGAACTCGAAATTATCTGAAACACTTCGAAATTTTCCGTCTGACTGGAAGCAGAAAAAAAAATGGCTGAGGCGTAGCTAAGGTTAAGCCTTGTCAGATGCGAAGCATATTGATGGCTAGGCTTGGTAATACATGGCTTTCCTTGGTTGAATACTTTGTCATTTTAATACAACCACTAGAAGCCTTCGTCGTGGGGGAAGACAACGGCATGGCTACAGCGGAACGCCGACTAACCCCGAGACGCGCGTTGGGGGAGCGCCTGGATTGCCACGGAAGCCGCGTCCGCCTGCCCGGTGGAGCGAGCGTTTCACCTACACCGAGTGTGAACGCGCGTTCGAAATGCGCGGGAATGCCACTCGAGGACATTCCGGCGTCTGTGCGATGCATGGAGGAAGGAAAAAGAAAGGAGAGGCCGTCACGTGACACTTTGTGAAGCCGGAAACCAGCTCGGCGCCATCTTGTCCGGGCTGACGTCATTGCATAAGTCCCGCCCTCGACTACTGCGCGCGCGTTTCTAAGCCAACGAAGGAGCGTGCTACCGCAGGGGCACAGATCCCCGCGCTGGTGGCGCTTGGCTGCTTACCGGCCGGTTTAGGGCGCCCTATGCCGGTGTTCGTCAGCGGAAAAGTTAATAAAGCGGAAATACCCGTGTGAGACAGGCGGCTACTTTCAGTTACAGCTTCGTACTGCGTCGTCTCCGCGCCGTCTCCAACTGCTCGGCCCTGGTCACAATTAGTATCAGCCGAGAAAAATACTTATCTCAGCTCTTGCAAGCGCGGGAAGTGACCTTCGCTTTCAATTACTGCGGTGGCCCATCTTGCGGTGGTTATCTGCGGTGGCCCCCCTTTGGCAACGCCCGTCCCTGGGACTCTGAAGTTGAAGGCTGCATTCGATGAAACTAGTATACTTGCTTGTTTAGCTCAGCGCTCGAAATTAGCCTTCACCGGGTGAGGTGAAGGACACGCGAGAAACGTGGGCCCCTCGTCGCGCGAAACCACACGACGGCCACCGATGCCCGGGAAGGGCATTCGTCCGGTATCGAAAATCTCCTCCCTGTTCCTCAACTCTTGTAAGCACGGGAAGTGACCGTCGCTTTCAATTACTGCGGTGGGCGAAGGACAACTAAGCACACGCGAGAAACGCGGGCCCCTAGCCGCGCGAATTCCACACGAGCAGTGGTGTAGCCAGAAATTTTGTTCGAGGGGGCACATGTTTTATTTATTTATTGGAAACGAAAATAAATGTGGAAACGAAGTGTGGAAACGAAAATAAGAGTGCCCATTTATTCTTCACCGTCGCACGGCGTATGGCGCTCCTTTTAATTCTAGGCACAGTTCACCCCGTTATTAACAGACCTTTTTACGTCAGTTTACTTTTTAATCCTTTGCATTCTCCTCAAATGAAGGTATCGCGAAAATAAAAAGTGCTTTTTTTAAAGGACCTGCAGCCGAGCGCAGGTTTGCGTATGGGGTTGAAGTTTTGACAAATGTCATTTGTTTGCAGTTGATGACTTTGTTATAGAGCAGAAGCTTTTGTGTTGTTGTATATGATGTGAAGATATTGTAAATAGCCACGTTTTTTCGTGCGAGTTATTTTTTTTGAGAAAATAAATGTTTTTTACAAATGAAGTTCTCGGCATCCTGTGTGCATTCGTATCTTTATGTAGATATTGCAGTGAACAAAACTAACCCTTCGCCTTTATTAAAGAAAAAAATCTCTAAGGTATTGTTTAAGCGCAAGGTCTCTTTCTTTTCATTTTTACCGGCGGCGTATAACAGGGGCGTGCAAGCATGCAAAGCGAGCGCAGCGGCTTATTTTAAAATATCGCCCTCCACCGATGTCATGGCCCCCGCTGCTCACACAAGCGCAATCGCGAAAAACGAAAATAGTTACACTAACACCAGTGACGATCACTAGAGCGGTGCAAGAGCACGCCTAATAGCAACGAGGTTTCACTGCCGATGGAAACGGGAGCGCGAATGGCACACGCACACTGCACGCACAGGACGCGAAACGTCCGCGCAATACGCCGACGACCTCTCTAGCGCACGGCGTATTGAATCACTGGTAAACGAACAGCGCGAGTGCTCCTCAGTAAGCAGCGGCGGTCTCCCGACGGCTCCGAGCAGTGACACAGTTGACGAAATGCCCGTGCGATCGTGGTCGAGCACGTTGAAGTCAATGCACGCAACAACGAGAGTTTTGCAGCGAATTCCGCCTGAGATATGAGTGAACGGCGCCAACGTAAGCTTGTGAGCACGATCAAAAACAAACTCGAGCAGTTGAGAAAAGTACGCCGCACCGCAACTGCTACGCCGCGGTCGTCTGCTACCGCCCGGCTTGCAAGCAGCAACTACGACGCCGTTGCTAAGCTGCCCGGACTAGGTGGCCTCCCGATCGCGAAAAAAACCACGTGATTTCCTCCACATTTTTCTCCCATGGTGTTGTGTGGAAAGGGCCTCTCCTCTCTTTTTCCTTCCTCCATGGTGCGATGGCATCGTTCTCCCTCTCCCAGCGCGTGACGGCGATCTATCGTGACGTCATCGTGTCACGTGTTTGGTCGCGTACTAGGAGGGAGCATGACGTCACAATCTTGAAGCCTAGTCATAAAAAATATAATGGAAAGAATCATGGGAAATAGGCCCTCACCTGACAAGACAGCGGTAGCTCCATGGAGGAAGGAAAAAGAGAGGAGAGGCCGTCACGTGACATTTTGTGAAGCCGGAAACCAGCTCGGCGCCATCTTGTCCGGGCTGACGTCATCGCATAAGTCCCGCCCTCGACTACTGCGCGCGCGTTTCAAAGCCAACGAAGGAGCATGCTAGCGCAGGGGCACAGATCCCCGCGCTGGTGGCGCTTGGCTGCTTACCGGCCGGTTTAGGGCACCCTATGCCGGTGTTCGTCAGCGGAGAAGTTAATAAAGCGGAAATACCCGTGTGAGACAGGCGGCTACTTTCAGTTACTGCTTCGTACTGCGTCGTCTCCGCGCCGTCTCCGCGCCGTCTCCAACTGCTCGGCCCTGGTCACAATTAGTAGCAGCCGAGAAAAATACTTTGCTTTCAATTACTGCGGTGGCCCATCTTACGGTGGTTATCTGCGGTGGCCCCCCTTTGGCAACGCCCGTCCCTGGGACTCTGAAGTTGAAGGCTGCATTCGATGAAACTAGTATACTTGCTTGTTTAGCTCAGCGCTCGAAATTAGCCTTCACCGGGTGAGGTGAAGGACACGCGAGAAACGTGGGCCCCTCGTCGCGCGAAACCACACGACGGCCACCGATGCCCGGGAAGGGCATTCGTCCGGTATCGAAAATCTCCTCCCTGTTCCTCAACTCTTGTAAGCACGGGAAGTGACCGTCGCTTTCAATTACTGCGGTGGGCGAAGGACAACTAAGCACACGCGGGAAACGCGGGCCCCTAGCCGCGCGAATTCCACACGAGCAGTGGTGTAGCCAGAAATTTTGTTCGAGGGGGGCACATGTTTTATTTATTTATTGGAAACGAAAATAATGGAAACGAAAATAAATGTGGAAACGAAAATAAGAGTGCCCATTTATTCTTCACCGTCGCACGGCGTATGGCACTCCTTTTAATTCTAGGCACAGTTCACCCCGTTATTAACAGACCTTTTTACGTCAGTTTACTTTTTAATCCTTTGCATTCTCCTCAAATGAAGGTATCGCGAAAATAAAAAGTGCTTTTTTTTAAAGGACCTGCAGCCGAGCGCAGGTTTGCGTATGGGGTTGAAGTTTTGACAAATGTCATTTGTTTGCAGTTGATGACTTTGTTATAGAGCAGAAGCTTTTGTGTTGTTGTATATGATGTGAAGATATTGTAAATAGCCACGTTTTTTCGTGCGAGTTGTTTTTTGTGAGAAAATAAATGTTTTTTACAAATGAAGTTCTCGGCATCCTGTGTGCATTCGTATCTTTATGTAGATATTGCAGTGAACAAAACTAACCCTTCGCCTTTATTAAAGAAAAAAAATCTCTAAGGTATTGTTTAAGCGCAGGGTCTCTTTCTTTTCATTTTTACCGGCATCGTATAACAGGGGCGTGCAAGCATGCAAAGCGAGCGCAGCGGCTTCCTTTAAAATATCGCCCTCCACCGATGTCATGGCCCCCGCTGCTCACACAAGCGCAATCGCGAAAAACGAAAATAGTTACACTAACACCAGTGACGATCACTAGAGCGTTGCAAGAGCACGCCTAATAGCAACGAGGTTTCACTGCCGATGGAAACGGGAGCGCGAATGGCACACGCACACTGCACGCACAGGACGCGAAATGTCCGCGCAATACGCCGACGACCTCTCTAGCGCACGGTGTATTGAATCACTGGTAAACGAACAGCGCGAGTGCTCCTCAGTAAGCAGCGGCGGTCTCCCGACGGCTCCGAGCAGTGACGCAGTTGACGAAATGCCCGTGCGATCGTGGTCGAGCACGTTGAAATCAATGCACGCAACAACGAGAGTTTTGCAGCGAATTCCGCCTGAGATATGAGTGAACGGCGCCAACGTAAGCTTGTGAGCACGATCAAAAACAAACTCGAGCAGTTGAGAAAAGTACGCCGCACCGCAACTGCTACGCCGCGGTCGTCTGCTACCGCCCGGCTTGCAAGCAGCAACTACGACGCCGTTGCTAAGCTGCCCGGACTAGGTGGCCTCCCGATCGCGAAAAAAACCACGTGATTTCCTCCACATTTTTCTCCCATGGTGTTGTGTGGAAAGGGCCTCTCCTCTCTTTTTCCTTCCTCCATGGTTAGCTCTTAGCCGGATTTCGGTTTCGGTTTCGCTCTCTCGCTCTACGAGCAACTGCGCGACCATCTGCTTGTGTTTATTGACGGCTCCGTGGTGAGCGCAAACTGCTCGCTCGCTGCAGCGGCCACCATCCCCGAGCGACGCGTGCGCTGACTGCGGCGCAGTGGAGACATTGGTGCACATGCTCCTTCGCTGTGCCGCTTCTGCAGTGCCGCGTCGCGAGATGCTCGCGGCCTACAGGGCGCTGGGAATCATCCCGGACAGTCTCGAAGCGCTCCTGTGGCCGCGCGGCAGTGCGCGCACCCGTGACATAACAATGGTGAGCCTCAGTGCGTTCATCGAGCAGGCGGACTTGACTTCCCGCTTGTTCTTCGTCAGATAGTGCACGCGTGACACGTACGCTCCGTGGGTGCTACCTCGGGCGGTATACGCGGCCGTGCGCCCCACCTCGGCCGCTAGTGCAGTGTGCCTGCCGCGCGCGCGATTAGTCCGAGACAGGACGCTGCGTGCGCGCGGCTACGTAGTACATACAGTTTACTTCTTTTTGTAAGTGACTGTGCGCAGCGGCCGGGAGACCCCGCGCAGGGGCAGACGTAAAGCCGCCGGAACTCGCTCTCGACAGCGAGAGAGAGAAATACTTCACTGCTGCATTTCACGTCGGAATCGCGTATGTGCGCGAGCGTACTCGGCGCGACTTGTGCCTCGAGAATAGCGGAGAACGGCGGGCCCATGGGCGGGCCGAAGTCCGCCTGCCCGAGAAATAGAATCTTGCGCAGTGCGCCGGAGCGCTCGTTAAACACGTCCGTGCGCCGTGGGCGCTCTGAAAGCCACTGCGCCCTTTTTTAGAGGCTCGTTTTCTTCGCCTACTCTCGAGTTCTCCGCTTATAGCATACGCTGAAATAAACGCTCCGTATGTGTTTATAACGACGAAAGGAATTCCTCTCTATTCTCTTTATGAACCACAGCTGAACAGTGACGAGGTCGCGGCCGCACCCTTTGATGAAAAGTTTACCTGCAGTTTTCTACAGTGCACCCAAAAACTCGAGAGTGTAATCAACAGAAGTGTTGAGACGCGGAGCCTTCAGACAACCTCGAGCTCGGTACGCATTCCGCCAAAGCTGCAACACAGGCGCTGCGCTTCTGCGCTACATCGGAGCACGGGCGTTCACTAAAAAGCACCGCTGGTTGGCAGTCTAGTAACTGCGGAGGGCCTATTTCCCAAGAGTCAGTGCGCAAAAGGGCCCTCGGCAGCGGCGTCAGAGGAGGATGGCTTGCAGAGGCTGAGCGCACTCTCTCCTAGTTTCGTACAGCTCCGAGCGACGGCGCGAGGTGGGGGACCTGTTTCTCATCTGTCATGACGTCATCGTGTCACGTGGTGTGACGTCATCGTGTCACGTAGTTGGTCGCGTACAGCTCCGAGCGACGGCGCGAGGTGGGGGACCTGTTTCTCATCTGTCATGACGTCATCGTGTCACGTGGTTGGACGCGTACAGCCACGGTGACGGCGTGGGGCATAGCTCTAGCAATATGCTTCACATAAAAATTGTTTCTAGCCCAGAGCGGGATGCGAACCGCCGGCGCTACGAACCGATCAACATCGCCTTCAGATTGGCAAGCGCCGCTTCCTCCCACGGCCCGTGTTTAAGTACTGGTAACCTCTCGAGCTTTGCTTTGGATATCGTCATCATGGTTCTTTTACAGAACACGCACACTAAATACGGAAAAGAAACAGACCGAGAGGATTCAGCAACAGATTCCTACATGTAGCGATTCACTGCAACAGTTTGAACACTTGAAAGTCCCGCCGCACACTTCGCAGTGGTCGTGTGGCGCCGCCGTGTGTCAACTTGAGGGGCGCTTGCAGCGGCTGACGTGGCGGCGGATGGCTCTGAGCATATTTGCGGTTTCGTCAAGCGCCCATGCTGCGGTGTCTCTGACCTCACATTTGTTTTCTTTGCGTTGGGAAAACAATTAGGCATTTCAAAATGGCAATAAAAAAAGTTGCTAACAGTTGGACAGAAAACATGATTGCTCTCCTCGAGCTGTCGGCCGGGGGTCGTGGCGTACCCCTGTAATCCAGCTACCTGGAGGCGAGGTCTAGAGGACGGGCTGACACCGGGAGTCCTGAGCCGCGGTCGCCCATGTTGACGGGGCGTCCGCGCTAAGCGGGGCGTCGATATGGTCCCCCCGGCGGAGGCCGGAATGGGGGCCAGGTCGCCTAAGGAGGAGCGGACCGGCCCAGGGCGGAGACGCAGCAGGCAAAAGCTCCCGCGTGTCGCAGTAGTGGGATAGCGCCCCGGAATGGGGGCCGCGGTGCAGCCCGGAGGCCAGATCCGGACCTAGATCTTTTTTTTTTTTTGAAGCACGAAGAAAAGTTTTTATCTCCCATTCTAGGCAGACTAGGCGAGCATCGTCTGAAGAAGGACATGACATAGAACCTGAGAAAGCACGTGAAGCCGAACTTCATCAAAAAGGTCTGAAAATTTCTGCCCGATTGGGAGGAAACAGAAAAAAAAATGTCTGGCGGTTTTTTAAATATTGTGTGAAAGCACGGTGGCCCAACCTCATTCTGGGGGTGTCAGGTTGGTGCCGAACGTGGGTCAACTCAATTCTCAAATTTTCGGGGGTGGGCCGCCCAAATTTTGGACATGGGCCAAATACGTTTTGATGATATCGCAGGTCAGTTGCCAAGGTGGGTCAGTTCAATTTTCCGATTCGCCAGTGTGGGCCGCCTAAAATTCGGGGGTGGGTCAACCCCATCTTTTGAGGTGGACCAAATTCCATTTTGAGACTTGGTCAAGCCTGTCTAGACAAGGTCAAACCCGAGGACACCCAGATTCACCGGGAGTCAGATTCGGCCATTGACATTCCAAGGGAAAATTTCGGTTGTCCTAACCGTATTTGGCACATGCCTCACGTGCTATACCATGTGTTTCCATCTTTACTCTGCAAGACCATCCCAATATTAAACTTTGCTTGGTGTCTCACACATTTTTAAATCGGCCAAAGTCATTCCAAGGTCCTATTTCGTCCGGTCCTAACCATGTTTGGGACATGCCTCATGTGCCATACCATGTGTTGTCATTGTTACCCTGCGGACCTCCCCAAAATTGAGCTTTGCTTGGTCCATTGCCATGCACACTCATTGAGGCTGCATTTTCTTCGCGTGAGACATCGTCTAAATAGCTCGGGATAGGCTAGAAGTGCTTTCACACTAAAAATTACTCAGCCCAGAGCGTGACACAAACATTCCGCGCCGTAAAACGATCAGTATCGGCTACAGGTTGGCAATCGCCATTGCCTGCATCGGCGCGTGTTTAACAAATAGCCTCTCGTGCTTTCATGTGGATATCCTCGGCTTCATCATAGTTCATAGCAGAACATGCGCACTAAATATTCAAAGAAACAGAACAAGACGAACCAGCAACAAAAGCCGATGTGTTGCGACTGGCTGCGACAGTTTGAACAAGTTGAAAGTCCCGCCGTACACTTCGTATTGGTCGCGTGGCGCCGCCGTGTGTCAGCTTAGTTAACGCGATGCGCGCCTGCCGTGACATACGTGGCGGAGGCTAGCTTCGAGCATATGGTCGACTTCGTCAAGCGCTGATGTTTTCATTCATGGCGTAGGGACACAATTAGCTGTTTGCAAATAGCAAAAAAAAAAAAAAAAGTTGTGAACAAGTGGGCTGAAAACACGATTGCTCTCCTCGAGCTGTCGGCCGGGGGTCGTGGCGTACCCCTGTAATCCAGCTGCCTGGAGGCGAGGTCTAGAGGACGGGCTGACGCCGGGAGTTCTGAGCCGCGGTCGCCCATGTTGACGGGGCGTCCGCGCTAAGCGGGGCGTCGATATGGTCCCCCCGGCGGAGGCCGGCGGCGGCCAGGTCGCCTAAGGAGGAGCGGACCGGCCCAGGGCGGAGACGCAGCAGGCAAAAGCTCCCGCGTGTCGCAGTAGTGGGATAGCGCCCCGGAATGGGGGCCGCGGTGCAGCCCGGAGGTCAGATCCGGACCTAGATCTTTTTTTTTTTTGACGCATGAAGAAAAGTTTTTAGCTCCAATTCTAGGCAGACTAGGCGACCATCGTGCAAATATAAAGGCGGACATGACAAAGAACCTGACGACAAACATGGACCCGATCGTGGAGAAGAATACGAAGCCGAATTTATCAGAAACCCTCCGAAATTTTCCGCTCGGTTCGGAAGGAGCAGAAAAAAATTATCCTGTTTCTAGCCCAGAGCGGTATGTGAACCGCCAGTGCCATAATTAGATCAGTATCGCCTACCACCTGGCAGTCGCCGCAGCCTCTCAGTACACGTTTTTAACTGATAACATCTCGCGCTTTGCTTTGGGTGTCGTCATCTACATCATCGTTCTTCCGCTATAGTTCTACGCCGCGAATTCTAAGCCGCTAATGAAAAATTTGTTTCGAGGAAGTAAAAAGGTGCCACCGAAACATTACAATAATACTCTTTTTTGTATACGTCAAACATTGAAGCATTATTCTTGTTGTACTTTTTTCTAACGTTTCTCAAACTTTGCCAATGAACTTGAGAATAAGCTTGCCTGAAGCTTTACGAAACAACAAAAGTGAAACTTTCTCTACATCAGTAAAGTAATTCCTAGCAAGAACTGGCAGTGCCGCGAAGTGTGACGTTACAGAACTTTACGTCTCGCAAGGACCAATGACCAGGGTGACTCTTGAGTTTTACAATGTATTATAATCAATATAAGCAACTTTCTTACCTCTTGACAGATGCCGTAGAGACAAGTTTTTTTTTTGTCATTTTTGAAGGGTATCCCCCGTGTGATAGTGATGAAAGGATAACAAGCAAGGGTATGTCCTTATGCAAATCAGTGTTTATTTTTCTTTTCTCCGTGAACATATGATAAGGATGTGAAGGCGATCAGTGCTGCTTCTTGCAGCTCTGGTCGTAGATCTGTACTTTCTTGGGTCCGCACAGCATCCGGTAGATGAAGTGGCAGGCGCTGTGTGGATTGGCGACGTGCTGCTCGGGAACCATCAGACTGCACGCCGTCTCTGTGTGGAGAACGATGTGACGACGATATTAAAAGCAAAAGGAGGATAATGATGATAACGTTATTTCTACGATGGACTTCGCTAAATGCTGAATCCTTCTTCTAGGTCGTTTGACATAGATCCTCGTCAGAACTTCGTTATTCAGAAAGCAGTCGAATGTTAATCGTTAGAATTTTGAGAGGGGCAAGAAACTTCGAATTGTGCAAAGGTCGAATTAAGGGTAGCCCGATTGGGCTCCCGTAACACGCGTGCTATTGAAGTTGCAGCGCCATGCGGGAGTACTGCTCCTAGCACTTTGCTGCTTCGCACGATTTTTTTTGTACGAATATTAACAAGTATTATAGAGTACTCGTAAAAAATTTCGATTCGTATTAGATTCAGTTCTATCACTACTCGATTCGTATTCGATTCGGTTGTTAGCTACACTGCTTGTATTCGTTATGGTTCCTGAAAAGTACTGTTTGCGCACCACGAACATTTTATAATTTTCAATAGTAACTTTATCGTTTTACTTTCTAGCATCATGGGAATTCTTGCGAAATAAGCGATTGCGCGATCGCTCGAGTGCTTATTTGACAAATCCGTGATTTCACTATTGCAATTTACAGCCACTAAAGTAAAAAAAAATAACAGTTTGTGTTTTGTGTTCAAACAAATTACCTTCATTTAGGCCTGCATAACCATTACAGCATAATTTTTGTTTTCATCCGAATGGGTTAACTATACGAGGGGGGACCCAAAAGAAACCGGATTTTTTGTATAAAAACGTTATTTATTAACTCTTGCACAAAATTCCTTCAGTCACCTTCAAAGTACTCTCCACGAAATGCGATGTACTTGTCAAGTCTTTTTTCCCACTGTTTGAAGCATCTCTGGAACTCTTCAACGCTGATATCGTCCAGTGCCCTTTGCGAAGCTGTTTGTACGGCCTCCACATCACCAAAACGCTTCCCTTTTAGACTTTTCTTCATTCTCGGAAAGAGAAAAAGTCGCACGGGGCTAGGTCTCGTGAATGGGGAGGGTGCGGAACGACACTCGATCCACGAGAGGCCAAATAGTGGGTCACTCGTAAGGCCGTGTGTGCGGGGGCGTTGTCGTGATGAAGGAACCAGTCACCTGATCGCCAACGTTCCTTGCGTTTCCTCCGCACATCCTCTCGCAGACGTCTTAAAGCTTCGAAATAAAAGTGCTGGTTAACAGTCTGGCCAGGGGGAACAAATTCTTGGTGCACAATTTCACGAACATCACAAAAGACAATGACCATTGCCTTCACATTCGACTTCAACTGCCTTGCTTTTTTTTTGGTCTCGGAGAGTTGGGAAACTTCCACTGGCTTGACGCTTGCTTAGTTTCTGGGTCATACCCCTAACACCAACTCTCATCACCTGTAATGACTTTAGTCAAGAAGTTTGGATCACTTTCAATCACTTTTTTTAAATCCCTACTCAAATTTAATCGAATGTTCTTTTGATCCTGTCTGAGAATGCGAGGAAGAAATTTAGCGGAAACACGTCTCATTTGCAACTGCTCAGTCAAAATTCGCTGACGGGAGCTCCAACTCACCCCTGTCTCTTTTGAAATCTGGTCGATTGTGAAACGACGATCTTTGTTCATTTTTTGACAGAATTTCCAACGTTTTCATCGTTTCGAGACGTTGAAGGACGCCCAGAACGAGCATGGTCTTAGACACTCATCTCACCACATTTCAAGCGTCTAAACCACTCGAAAACTTGCGTGCGGCTCATAGCATCCTCTTTAAAAGCGTGTTGCAACATTTGGTAAGCTTCCGTTGCCGATTTTTCAACCAGGAAACAAAACTTCAAACACACTCTCTGTTCTTTTAATTTTGGCATAAAGATTTCGCAGGCGGAACAAAATAACTGCAAGCGAAACACAACACTACGCTCGTATTTTTGCCTGAAAATTTATGCCGTCTGCACAGTTGTTTCGTGAAGGTCTCTACTAACCCCATCTAGCGGTAGAACACTCTACTACGTCTACGAATGGCAGCGCGCTCTCAGTCCGGTTTCTTTTGGGTCCCCCCTCGTATATACAGCAGAATATGTCATTGCCAGCTTCTTTTTCTTGTAGGCACAGAGGCAGTATAGAGAAAAACTTTCAGCTATAAAACTTTTTTTCTCTAGTCATTTTTTTTCTCTAGTAAGTCTCCAGTAATGTGTTTTCTTATTGACGCTGACAAAGTGAACTTACACTCAGGCCTGATGAGGATTTAATAGCCTTGTGCCCTGAGTCGTCCATCACGAGTTAGTGCAACATGAGGAGGATCGGTTAAACTGAGCACGACAGTATGCCTTTTCGGTATTGCAGTTAACAAAGGAAAGTGCACCAATGAAAAAAAAAAACTATAAACATCGAAATTGGCATTGAGTGCCCACGTGGAAGTGTCTTTCTTTTGTGTAAGCTACTAAAGGTTTTACAAAACCTGCAGCATGCTCATTACAACCGAAACGAACTGTGTTGACAAAACAAGAGCCAATGCGTGAGGAGAAGCGTGGTTTGCGAAACTCACTGCTGATGTAGAGGTGCCTGAGGATCTTGCAGGTGTTGCAGTCCACGTATATGACGCGCAGGTCGATCTGCACCTCCGTTCCTGAAGAAGAATGACAGCTCGTGTTATAGGCGCCGTCGCGTACTCGCGCTGCGAGTGCTGTTGCAACGACATGCCATGCTACTCCATAGTTAACTCAATTTCAATAACCCAAGGTGGTCGAAGCTAATCCTGGGCCCTCTATAGTACCAGCTGCCTCGTAGCACACTCTTAAAAAAATTGCTTTAGACAGTCTATAGACTGTTCATAGACCTTTTGTCAATAAAGTCTATACAATTTCTATAGAGAAATTTGAAAACCTACAATTGCTTTACATGGTTTATAGACAATCGATTGTAAAGAGCAAGATGGGCAGCCGCACCGCCAGCACACGGCGCGAGATCGTTGGGTTGACTGTCGGAAATCGGACTGCCATTTATAGCCGTTCTCTTCAGGCTGTTTTCCCTAAAAGTCATCTCTGTAAATCCCTTTGCAACTTGGTGGAGGTACTCAGTATGGCCGTACTTATTACGGCCGGATTTATGGTATACTTTCGGTAAGCTTTTGTCCAACGGCAGTCTATAGACTGGGAACACATAAAAAGAAATACAGTCTAGCCCGGTTATAACGAAGTCGGCGGGAATCAGAAATCACTTCGCTATATCCGCTATTTCGTTATATGCGGACTACGTAGGATCTCACTAGCGTTCGCCGTGCTCCCAACCTGGAACAGTGCGACACTACGCTCAGTTGTCCGTTCACCAGCTAGATCAAGTCGAATAACTCTGTCCTTATAAACAGCATACAACGATCCGCGATAACGATAAAAATAAGCCACGCTTCCAACGTGCACAATGCTGCCGCGCTTTCTCCCTGCCTTGCGCACCGCGGCACCGACATAAAACAAAGCGCGCGCTGCCATACCTCCTGCAGACTGCAGTCCAGCCGTGGCGCCGACTGCCTGGGAGAAATAGAGAACCGCGATTGGCCAAGACGGCCGCTCTCTGCGACGTCATCGAAAAAAAAAAATCGTCTCTGTTCTTTTTTTACATTTTTCCCCTGCGCGGCGTGCTCTACCGCTCTACGTCGTGACGCCGTTCAAGGACGGCGCAACACGAGACCGGAGTGCCATGCGATGCTGTGAAGCAACCTTTCGCTCCGCAGGAGAGCAGACGACGCCACGAAAGGACGCCGTCAGCCGAATTTTGCTCTTATTTTCGCGGAAAAAATCGCCTCAAGCACGCAAAATTGTGTTGATTGGAAGATTATTTTTCGGTTGGTATTAAATCTCTTCGTTATATCCGCTAACGCGCTCTTATTTACTTCGTTAAAACCGGACCCGAAATGTATTGAAAATGCAAAAATGGGAATGGGAAATTGAAATCCCTTCGTTATAACCGCTAATTCGCTATAAGTGGCTTCGTTATAAACGGGCTAGACTGTATTTATAGGAACGCAATACACTCTTTAAGAAACCTATAAAAAGTCTGTAGACCATTTTTACAAAATATATTTAGAAATATACGCAGTTACAATAAGCAGGTAAAGGTGTGCCATAAAAGCAAGGAAGGTGTCATATTAACTTTTTAAAAATCAACTTGTTACTTTCTATTCCTATATTCATGCGTCTCTCTGTCCTCCGCCCATTAGCGCTATTGCGCGATCGTAAATATTTTACTCGTGCAATTATTTTTTCTCGTACGTTTATCGCTTAGCTCCCTCTACGAAACAGTTTGCTGCATTCATCGTCGTGTTGCATTGCATTTTAGCAAGACACCGAGAACAAACGATAGTTAAAAAAAAGTGCTCTTTTCGTACGACACTTATTCAAAGATGTAAAAAAAATTAGCTGAGGTTTAGCTCTGGTTAAACCGGGCAAGTTGCGTAAGCAAGCAGCAACTGTTTTGCCTCCGTTTCCCTCCTGCTTCCTCTCTCCTCTCTCCACATTCCGACACATTCGTCGAGAGCGAGCGGCATCGATGGTCCTGCCGCCTGGTGGAGCGCGGCTGAAACGGTTGCTATGGCAACGGCGCTCCATCTGTTTGACCTCGGCCACCGCCGGGAGCTACGCGACGGCTTGAAACCTGGCGCAGTATTGCTTACGCAATAAAAAAATTTGCCGCGACCTTTTACCCATTTCCAATGTCACGACAAGACTATTCAACAATGGACCATCACGTGTATTCTGCCTGGATATGACAATAGGATACTATTCTGTGACAACCCGTGCGCTTACCTTCTGTAGGCGATACACGGATAGCATTCTGGTGCTTGTAACCTTCAGTGGCGACGAGCTTGACGTTGAGGTCCCTAGGAAAGGCACAAAAAAATCACAAAAAGTTTGACAGCGTGCTACGAGAGACTCAGCAATTAACATATATTTACGGGGATGGATGCAATATTTTTCATTCATTATTTTTTTCGTCTCTCGTAGACTGCTCGTGATGTTAACGCCGTCACTGTGTTCGAACCACTGAGCATGACGTCTTGCATGACGTCATTACATGCTGACCGATCAGCTTGGTGCGGTGTTACGCCAATGCAGCCGAAGCTTGAAAAACGCCGTTAACAGGTGTGAAAAACAAAACAACTATGGGGACGCTTTAATTACCCTAAGGGTGGAATGCGATATCATTGGATTTCCCTTTTGTTGCAGCTTCTGTTGCATCTTCAGCGTGTGTTTGAGTCAGTTTCTTCGCGACTGTCCGTCCACCAACCACAATAATCAGACTGCTAGCTGCAGTAGCAGGCATCCGCTATGCTGTGATGGATGCCTCGTAGAATCATATTCTATTTTTTTCTGATTTTTTTCCATTTTCTTTCTAGTTTACTGTCTAGAAACTAAGTTGCTCACAACCCCGTGTGCAGGTTGTTATGACGTCAAAAGGTCACATGATCCCTCTCGACCAAAAATTAATTTGACACCTGCCACAGTGGGCAGGTTGCTCACAATCCGGCGACCATGTTGTAACCTGCCACGGCGAGCACGATTTGATGATATGACAAAGTCACATGACCTCTCTCGACCAATCAGCGAATTTTGTTTCGGCGGGGCTTTGGTATGACGACAACTCGAATGCTATTGCATTAAAGACAAAGTAGGGGGCTTAAAGGTGCGAATGTGCGGCACGTGTAGGTCACGCCATTACGCAACATGCGCTATTCGTAGCTGTAGCCAAAGCCCAAGCTCTCTAATCTCTTTACGATGAGCCCATTGCAACGGCGAGAGCGGTGTGTACGCATACGTAAACCGGAAAAGAGCGCTCGAGAAAATCAAGCATACCAGGGAAAGGAAACGAGACGACGATCGGACGCCTTGGCATCTTCTCAATATTTCCCTTTAATGCGGAACGCATTCTAACTATATGTGCTCCGCAGATACAACGTTTCCTCGAAAGGCCTTCGGCAGAGTAGTGAAGGCTGCGTAGCCTTGCGTACATACGCGTGAGCAAAAGAGCTCCCTCCCACTCACCCTCTCTGGGCCCAATTTCTCTCTCAAATCGAGAAAGATGTTGCTGATCTTTCTTTCTTTCTTGTAGCAGTACTTGAGAACTAAACTAAGCACACACACAAAAAAAAGCGAGTTCACGCACGGAAGCCCGATGCAGCTGGTAGACAAAAATATTCCTACCGACTGCCCACAGAATCCCACGCGTTCTAACGACTCTATCATCTTATCCGTCTGCTACTTCTTGCTCTCCCTCTTGTTTCAATAACATTTGTATAACACATTGGATAACCTACCCTACTACCTACGCGGTCACATCCGCTGTGTCACTTTTAAAGACATGGGTAGACTTTACTGTCGTCCGGCTCAGTTCTGCAGTACAGACGGAAAACTTGGCTCGCGAAATTCTGCCATATGTTAGCCGCATAAGTGAGTATGTACACTGCTTAACAGAAGTTAAGAGCCCAAGAGGTTTCCTTCTAAGCCGTGTAGGGGGGCTCATGTTGTATTCGTGGGATTTCTACCCATTGGAGGGGGCAGGATCAGAAGTCTTCTTACCTTCAGGCGTGTTGGAACGTTGGGTATGCATTACGAGCCAGACGGTTTGGCTTGCAAGCAAACTCCCTGGGCTCTAAACTTCTGACAAAAGGTGCACACTAAGGGACTACAAGATTCATGAGCTATATGGGTGACTATATTCAGGTTTGAAATGGCAAAGAGAGTTCTAGTCAGTTTTCACCACGAATGCCTGCAATTCAGAGGTGTGTTACAGCAGGAAAGATGCCTGGAATGGGAGCCCTTCTCGCGTCGGTACAGATGCTCACAGTTTGTCGTGGTCGCCGAACTCCACCCTGAGGCGAGTGGCGTTGTTGACGTACGGAGCATCCGTGCTGTGGAAGCGGACGCACTTGGCCGTCTGGCCGAAGAACGGGTCCACGTCGTACGACCGGTAGGCGGTGAACCAGGAGTGCTTGAGCGGGAAACACTGCACCGAAAAGGACGGGATGTCGAGGGCTGATTGATGACACCGCTGCCCTACGAGCGCTTCACGCTCGTCAAACACCTCGGGGCAACCGGCTGTAGTGTCACGTTGTTTTCTCTCTTGTGGTCTATTATCTTTGTCGTTCGTATGAGACTTCAGCTTTTGAAACAGACAGATACCAGAAGCGGAGTCTCCGCTGGTAGACCTGGCGGGTTCCATGCTTCGCTAAAAAGCTCTGCATGAGACGTGGTACATGGGAACACTCTGACGTTTCGCCATTTTGAGTGACAAGCTGACACTGTGCACCACCTCAGTCAGTCGACTCTTTCGGCGGACCGAGCAGACGAAAAGTAGGGTGATTACTGCATGTTCACTGGGGTCTTCTCTACAGCAGCAGACTGCTGAATGCGTACGAAGCCGAGCCCGTAAGTTTCGGAAACGCTGTCTGGCCAGTTGCTTTCCGAACAGACATCGACCGATGAATTGCCGAATGTGACTCGTCGCCAGTGCCCTATAGACACTACAGCTGCAACTGCATCCGCCATAGGCACCGGTGTAAACAACCAGGGCAACTGTTTTTCACAATCACGGTAAAAATTCAGTGGGGCACTTTGTTGAACTAAAGTGCGGTCAGGCGAAAGCCTAAAGTGCGGTGTTGCTGCTTGTGTCACTGATGTGTTGTTAAGATGTTAAGCTTCGCCTCTAAGAGTGAAACGCGACAGCGTCTTGCAACGCTGCCAGGGAGTCCACAGAACGCCATCAGCCGTTCGGTTCTATGCCTTGGTCGTCGGTAAATTTGTTTTTGAGGAAAGGAAATGTATCTGTCTCGCATATCTCGGTGGACACCCGAACCTCGCCGTAACGGGAAGGGAGGAAGATGGGAGTGAACGAAGACACCGTATTCACTAGACGCGCCTTTGTTCATTCCAAACCATCGAGCTGGCATGGCGGAGTGGTTAGCATGCTCGTCTCGCACTCCGAAGGCCGGGGTTAGATTCCCGAACTCGACCAATTTCCTACTCGGTTTTACTTATTTATGTGGCCTGACTAGAAAGGTTATATAGGCTAATTGCGTAATTAAGCAATTAACTGAACTCATTCCCACTTACTTCGAGCATCACTATACGATCCCTTTGATTTGTTGCATGGTTGCTAGCCAAAGTACAATTGGCCCGGTTTGCGCACTGTGACGTCATGACCGTTTCGACCAATTGAAAACCGTGACATTTCTGTCGACAACTCCTTCTTACAACGATGAGGCATTAAAGGCTTCCGCCTTAATAATAATTTATTCACTCACATTTCGGTATTGCAGTTGAAGGGGAGGTTAGGGGGCACTAGGCGATGATTATTAAAAAAAACAGGGAAAGGTTTGCATTCGAGAGTGACTTTAGCCATTGACATGAACTTACTTTTCCGTCGTCTTGAAACTGTCCCAGCTCAGGGTCTTTGATGTTGAACTGCGCCTCGGCGGCGAGGAGCGCGCAGGCCGATATCAACAGGAACCTCCACATGACGATCAAGCGAGTGTTGTTTCTCCTTCTGGTGGCGGGCGCTCGCCTGAACGGCGCTTTTATTGTCTCCGATACGTCACCGCATACCGTCATGTATGTAAGAACACGTGCGAAGCCAAGAACAGCAAAAAAAAAAAAAACAACGCGAAAAGAAAGAGCAGCAGTGTCTCTGCTCAGAGGATGCATGGCGGAGAGGACTTCAAGGTCATCGCGTCGGCACAACCGCCCCGCAAGTGTGTGTCTGGACTTTTCGAGAGCGTGGCTGTAGTGCGGCCGTCGAAACGCTCGGTATTTAAAGTCTATGCATGCCGAAGGCTATTACAGCGTCGTTTTCCGTCTCATTTCTGCTACAAACTGACCGGCCTCTCGGCCCCCGTAGAAAGTAATCCTTTCTTGCAGCTTCGACGCCGCACTGCTCCCTTGGCGGGTGAATGCATGGATAGATCGGTGGGTCGATGGATGGATGTATGGATGGATGGATAGGAACGTCCCCTTTGAAGCGGGGTGATGGTAGTTGCCATCATGCTCGGCTGTTTTCTTTTTCTATTGGTGTAACAAATCGGACCATAAGTTCGCCATTTTCTGTAAATTAAATTTTAATCCTGCACTTCTGAACTACCGCGGTGGCTCAGTTGTTAAGGCGCACGGCTGCTAACCTGAGAGACGTGGCTACTATCCCGGCCGTAGTGGTCGCATTTCGATGGAGCAGAAATGCTGGAGGCCCGTACAGTGCGATGTCAGTGCACGTAAAAAAACAAAAACCTAGGTGGTCGAAATTTTCAGGAGCCCTCCACTACGGCGTCCTTCGTAGCCTGACACGCTCTGGGACGTGAAACCCCATAAACCAAATACTACGTTTCTAACCTTATGTCACCTGTCTGCTTTGGAGCCATCAATCTTTCAATCGCTTTTTGCTAACTTCCATCGCAGATCCTTTTACGTGACGATTGTTACCTCTAAACACTAGGGCATGAGTGCGAGCGACTGTGCCTGCATCGACATCCGTATGGATTGCACCACATCTGAGTATAAGATGTTTAATAGTCGATGAGCGAAACTGCTTGGCGGTCTGACAACGCCGCGCCCGCAGCTTCCGGTTTCCATTCCGGTGCAGTTGTCATGAATCTCGCGAGCGCAATTTCAAAAGCCAAGCTTCAGCCGCTGCGCTGCTTGTACTGCTCATCTTGATGTGGGTCGTTTTAGTGAGCGCCATCATGCTCATACCGCGTCCTCATCTTTGTTTTAACCTTGGCGCTGATGATGGCAAGAATCAGCAGTGGGAAGTGTGTTGGAAAGTCGAAATCTGTGCACTTGTCGTTTTAATGCCTGCATTTGAGCATCGGTTCAAGCGTCGATCGCGCATTACCTTCGCTATTTGGTTTTCAAGTGGACGAAAATTCACCTGGTAAGGTTGCGAGTGGTTATTTTGAGCTGAGTGCACAATTGTGCACTGTATCTTACTGGTACTCACCTACGGGGCAGAAACGTGGAGGCTAACGAAAAGCATTCAGCTTAAGTTAAGGGCAAGGCAGCGAGCTATGGAAAGAAAAATGGCAGGCGTAACGTTAAGAGACCCGAAGCGGGCAGAGTGGGCGAGGGAACAAACGCGGGTTAATGACATCCTAGTCCAAATCAATGGGAAGAAATGGACTTGGACAGGGCATGTCATTCGAAAGCGAGATAACCGCTGGTCCTTAAGAGTAACGGTGTGGATTCCCAGGGAAGGCATGCTGCGTTGCGTCTGCACTTTTAAGCCGCGTTTTCCGTCTTTGTTCAACCCCGAAGAAACTCGGATCTGAACTAAAAATCATGAGGAAGGATTTCGCCTGCAACGGGTACCCACAAAATATGATAATGACCGCAGAATGTCGCTGAACACGTCGACACGCGGAAACAACGGCCACCGAAAAAAGCAAGCGGACAAGAATCCCCTAAGCTCGATGCAGGAGTCAGCGAGGCCTTAGCCAGGGTCTTCAAGGACTGCAATTTCCATATCGCCCACGTACCACCAAGTAAACTGAAGCAAAAACTTGTCAGCGTAAAAGACCCGGTTGTGCAAAGCAGATTTCCCGGAGTGGTGTACAAAATTCCCAGCAAGGACTGCAAAGCTGCATACATCGGCGAATCAGGCAATTTCATAAGGCGCTTGAAGCAACATCAAAATGACGTCGCCAACGGCCGCACGAAAGAAAACGCCTTGGCTGAACACTGTCAAACTGCACCACATGCCATCGATTGGGACAACGCCTCAGTCATCGCGACGGAGAAGTATTTGTCGTCCCGCCTACTTCTAGAATCACTTCACATCCAAACGACACCACATGTTTTGAACCAAAGGCGGGGTATATCTTCCTGAGATTATACGCATGCTTATTACGCCACCTGCACCGTACGTATGTCAACACCTTCGTCCATCCGCCACCACTATGAACAAACGACCCGTGCGGGCCCCGAAACGTCAATTATTTTTTCCTTTTTTGGCGAGTGCTCCTCTTTTCTGCTGTTGTGTTCCCTCCTCGCCAGACGGGATTCCGTCAAACACTCGACTACGTTGCTCTCCACGGAAAATATGGGCAAGCCGTCATAACGAAGATTCGGCATTTCGTCGCGCTCAATACAAGTTTGGCATCTTTCCTGTGTCATCTGCATTTCAATTTGCGCTGCAAGAACCATGGCCTTATTCCCAAGTCCCTTAGAATGCCACTTCGGGATTGCGCGCCTTTTGGAAGGCAAGTGATTGCGCAAGCTGAGAAGCGTCTACTTCAAGCCCTTATAATGGATACGAGACGCACCATCAGGCGCCTGGGTAATGACGTTTTCTGCGCCCAACGCATGACGGACGATTGCCTCAACAGCGACTTTCCCAACGTCCGGCTTCAAGCCAACAGCACTGCTGCCATGTCCGGTCAAGAGAGATGCCTAGCTCAAGAAGCCAAGTTTTGTTCGTTGCTGGACAACAGCGTCGTTTCTCGTGCTGCATTTGGGATACACAACCTATCTTCTCACCATCTGGATCCAGCAGATTGGAGCCTCCTAAGCCGAGGTCTTAAATTAAATACCGGCGCCCAGCCAAACGGAGAAGAATGGCCTGCGCTGTGGAGCTGGCAGTCCGCAACGTTGGCCCTGGTATGTGAGAAGAAGCCCTTTGCGGTGCCATCGGGGTCCTTTCGAAGCGTTGCCTGAAGAAAACAGAAACATTGACTTCCCCTGAAATGCATGCATGCCTTGAAAAAACTTCGAGAAGACGAAGACATTGTCATCCTGCCTGCTGACAAGGGGAATTCAAACGTCGTTCTCAACCAATCGGACTACATCCTAAAAATGGCGTCGCTTCTCCAGGACGAGGCGACGTACGAAAAAGTGAACCGTAACCCCACAAAGAAGGCAGAGACAGAGCTTCAAAGACTACTTTCTGACGTCTTTAAGTTCGTCCCACCAGAGAGCAAGCACCCCTATTTATGGCTGCTGTGTCACAACGGCTCGGCGCCTGCTACCTACGGCCTTCCTAAGGTGCACAAACCGGACGTACCACTACGCATTATCGTAGACTTCACGCGCTCTCCGGCTACTTGCATCAAGTGCTTCACCCTCTGGTTGGAAGAACAACGGCGTAAGTAAAGAACTCCTCCCACTTCGTCAAGAAGCTTGAGGACGCCACTGTAGACGACGAGGATGTCCTATAGTCTCTTTCGACGTGAAGTCAATGTTTACGTCAGTCCCGGTAGACTTCACAGTCATCCTGCAAACGCCTTCTAGAAAACGACGCCTCGCTCCTTTCACGTACGCCTTTTGAGGTGTTTTACCTTTGTATTCTGCTCGAATTCTGCTTGCGCGACACATATTTTGTCTTCAGGAAGCAATACTACAAACAACTGTTTGGTACAGCCATGGGCGCTTTCGTCTCTGTCGTATGAGCAAACATTGCTCTAGAACGCACTGAAGCAGAAGCACTTGGTTCATTTCATCCGGCCCATAAACTGTTTCTCCTGTACGTCGATGACTGTTTCTATGTGATTCGCCGACAGCATGCAAGCCGTTTCTTCGAAAACCTGAACTCCTTTCAGCCGACAATACAATTCACCAAAGAAGAACAGAATGGCGCCATTCCCTTGCTGGATCTACTTGTGCAAAGAACAAGCAATGGATTCGCAACGTGCGTGTACCGCAAGCCCACTCACACTGGTCGGTACCTGAGTTTTCATTCGGCACACCCTGTCGTGCATAAACGCTCCGTTACGTCCGCACTTTTCGGCCGCGCTTTCCGCCTTTGTTCAAGCCTGAAGAAACTCAGATCCGAAATAAAAATCGTGAGGAAGGATGTTGCCAGCAGCGGGTACCGGCAAAATAGGATATTGACCGCATAACGTCGCTGTTCACATCGAAACGTGGAGACACCGGCCACCGAGAAAAGCAAGCGGGCAAG
The DNA here is from genome assembly GCF_055824585.1 of Amblyomma mixtum. NCBI lineage: Eukaryota > Metazoa > Arthropoda > Arachnida > Ixodida > Ixodidae > Amblyomma > Amblyomma mixtum. Next base: position 81,549,718 of record NC_143013.1, read on the forward strand.
CATCCCTTACTCTCCAGGAGTCAGCGAGGTGTTAGCCATGGGGTCTACAAGGACTACAATGCCCATATCACCCGCTTACCACCAAGTAAACTGAAGCAAATACTTGTAAGAGTAAAACACCCGGTTGAACGAAGCAGATTTCCCGGAGTGGTGCAGAAAATTCCCTGCAAGTACTGCAAAGCTGCATACATCGGCGAATCAGGCAGTTTCATTAGACGCTTGAAACAACATCAAAATGATGTCGCCAACGGCGGCACGAAAGAAAATGCCTCGGCTGAACACTATCAAGCTGAATCCCATGCCATCGATTGGGAAAACGCCTCAGTCATTGCGACGGAGAAGTATTTATCGTCCCCCTTACTTCCAGGATCACTTCACATCCAAACGACACCACGTGTTTTGAACCGAATGCGGGGTAATCATCCTCCGATTTTACGCATGCTCATTACGCCGCCTGCACCGTACATAAGTCACCACCTTTGTCCATCCGCGGTCGTTGTGGACAAGGGGCGTGAGGGTCCCGAAACGTCAACTGTTTTTCCTTTCATTTTTTTCTTTTCTGCGAGCGCTCCTCTTTTCTGCTATTGTGTTCTCTCCTCGCCAGACGGAATTCCGTCAAACACTCGTCTACAAGAGAAGGCAATCGCTCGTGGCAGGAAGTTAGGTGGGCGGATAATATTCAAGAGTTTGCGGGGATACGGAGGCTGCAACTGGCAAATGACAAAGTTATTTGGAGAGACATGGGAGAGGCCTTTGCCCTGCAGTGGGCGTAGTCAGGCTGATGATGATGATGCGCAGATATGTTGGCCTGGACCAACTGCAGTGCCAGTGCAGACTGTCGTTCAAGCCGACGCTAGAAATTGCGTGCATTGCAATATAATCACACAAAACTCTTGGCCAGCTGCGTAATGCTGTGTCTTTAATTGCAATGTGCGATGCAGATCCACGGTTTTCATACAACGTCACCATTACAGCGCCCGAAGCAGTTGCCAGCGTTGATTTTTGCTGTCTTGGCTTCAGGCGCCTCGTTGAAACCCCGTATAACGTAAGACGCGTTTGGAGCGAATATTGCGCTGTTGGCCGTCGATACTAACAAAAGGAAAATTGGTATACATAACTTAAAATGTTCTAAGAGGCAGATTTTTTTTACTTTCTTCTTGGGATATCAAATTGAACTTCATTTTTTTTTTTAAATTTTCAAATAGGTGCTGGGAGGAGAGCCAGCAACACAGTTGTATAAACAACTTGAAAGATCCTAAATTCTTTTACACAACAGCAACTGGCGGTAGCGCGTCCTTTCCTGCTGTCATGAAGAGCGCGCTTGAATAGATAATGAGCCGACAGCAGTAGAACATGGACTGTGTGCGCTGTGTGTGAAATTGTGAATAAAGCTGTGTGCCCAGGTGTGAAATTCGTATGCTTTGGATGCTTCCGGCGCTTATACCACTGTCAAAGGTGCAAGATAAAGTACGCTTACGAAGACTGTCACTTGCTAAAAGTGCACTCTAGGACAGCTAAACAGAGCGCACATTGAGGGCTGAGGGCGTAGCCTCGCCCGCAGCGACTTTGAAGCCACAATCTGTACAGTGCATAAAGAGTAGTTGCAAGTTTATTTTACAAGCTATAAACAATCAAGTTATTCTGAACTGAACTGAACACTGTTTTTAGAAAAAAATTCGTTCGATACAGCTTGTCTTGGCTTTTCTTCTGTTTCCATTTTTTTCATCGTTAAAAACTGTTAAACCGCATTTAATTTGCGCTATCACGATTTCTTTCTTTTCATCGACCTCTTCAGAAACTCCGCAAATTTTTTGTCACCATTTTTTTTTGTACAACGAGTGCACTTTTATTTCCCGTTTAGCACCGCGTGTCACTCGAGTGTCACTGAAGTGTCACTCGAGATGCCGAAGCGCACTCCTGGTAAGTGCACTTAATTTGCGTGCTTGACGCAATTAATGCTTGACGCATTGCATGCTTGACGCAATATATATTGGATTGCACCCAAAAATAGACAAATGGCTTTGTTGCGTAGCAAGTTGTTACTGCTTGCCACAACAATAATAAAATCAGGCGGCCGGAAGCATTATAAGCACACTACCATACTTTGGAACACTGAAATGCATCCGTCCGTATCGATAACATAACTGCATTATTTGATTTTTGAACAGTCTTTTGTCGCTGAGAGTCGATTGTAGGAACGTAACACTCGGCCCGACCAGTGTCAGTCGTTATCGGAAATATTGGTACACTCTCCCATGACGAGTACAGCAAAGCGTTGGTGGTTAAAGGGTTAATCCCACTTTTGTTGGACTTGCAGTAATATCGGAAGTCCATTTACTGCGAATTTCGGATGCAACGAACACCGCCCACGTAACCGTCAGGTTCATTTTAAGTGTGCTCAGCTGTAACTTTAACAGAATACACGAACTAAATACTCAACGAAACAGAGCGAGAGGATTCAGCCGCAGGTGCCGACGTGTAGTGATGGCTGCAACAGTTTGAACCACTTGAAAGTCCCGCCTTGCTGCCCGTAGTGGTCCAGTGGCGCCACCGCGTGTGAACTTAGTTAACGTGAGGCGCACTTGACTTGGCCGACGTGGCGGCGGCTGGCTTCGAACATATGGACGGCGTCAACAAGCTCCCATGCTTCGGTGTCTCTGACCTCGCGTTTTCACTCGTGGCGTTGTTACAACAACTAGGCGTTTTGAAATGGCAATAATAATAACAAAAAAAAAGTTCTGAACAGGCGGGCTGAAAATACGATTGCTCTCCTCGAGCAGTCGGCCGGGGGTCGTGGCGTACCCCTGTAATCCAGCTACCTGGAGGCGAGGTCTTAGAGGGCGGGCTGCCGCCGGGAGTCCTGAGCCGCGGTCGCCCATGTTGACGGGGCGTCCGCGCTAAGCGGGGCGTCGATATGGTCCCCCCGGCGGAGGCCGGAATGGGGGCCAGGTCGCCTAAGGAGGAGCGGACCGGCCCAGGGCGGAGACGCAGCAGGCAAAAGCTCCCGCGTGTCGCAGTAGTGGGATAGCGCCCCGGAATGGGGGCCGCGGTGCAGCCCGGAGGTTAGATCCGGACCTAGATCTTTTTTTTTTTTTTTTTTTTAAGCGTGGAACGTTTCTAGCTCAGAAGTGCACAAGTGCTTTCTAGCTCCCACCTCAGCATGCTGAGCCGAACATCGTGCAAATCTGAAAGACATGATAACGAACCTGACGATGAACATGGACCCTATCGTGGGGAAGAATATGAAGCTGAATTTATCCAAAACGCTCCGGAATTTTCCGCCCGGTTGGGAGGGAGGAGAAAAAAAATTTATCATACTTCTAGTTCTAGCCAAGAGCGGTACGCGAACCGCCGGCGCCATAAACAGATCAGTATCTCATACCACCTGGCAGTCGCCACAGCCCCTCAGTACACGTGTTCAACTGATAACATCTCGTGCTTTGCTTTGGATATCGTCACCTTCATCATCATTCTTCCGCTAGCTCTACGCCCCGAATATTTTCGAAGCCGCTAAGTGAAAAATTTGTTTCCAGGAAGTAAAAAGGGGCCACCGAAATGTTACAATAATACTTTTTTTGTTTTATTCAAAAATTGAAGCATTATTCTTAATAACCTTTTTTCTACCGTTTCTGAAAATTTGCCAATGAACTCGAGAATAAGTTTGACTGAAGCTTTACAAAACAACAAAAGTGACACTTTCTCTACATCAGTAAAGTAATCCCTTACAAGAACGTGCAGAGCCACGAAGTTTCACGTTAAACATCTTTACGCCTCGAAAGGACCAATAACGAGGACGACACTTCAGTTTTACAATGTATTGCAATCATGCAAGCAACTTTCTCACCTCTTAACAGGTGCCGCGGAGACAAGTTTTTTTTTGTTCATTTTTGATGGGTATCCCACTTGTGATAGTGATGACATGATAATAAGCAAGGGTATATCCTTATGCAAAGCAGTGTTTATTTTTTCTTTTCTCCGTGAACATATGATAAGGGTGGGTGAGCGATCAGTGGTGCTTCTTGCAGCTGTCGTCGTAGATCTGCACCTTCTTGGGTCCGCACAGCATCCGGTAGATGAAGTGGCAGGCGCTGTGTGGATTGGCGACGTGCTGCTCGGGAACCATCAGACTGCACGCCGTCTCTGTGTGGAGTACGATGTGACGACAATATTAAAAATAAAAGGAGGATAATGATTATAACGTTATTTATACGATGGCCTCGACAAATGCGCGATGCTTCTTCTAGGGCATTTGATATAGATCCTCATCAGATCTTCATTATTCAGAAAGGAGTGGAATGTTAGTCGTTAGAACTTAGGAAGGGGCCGAAAACTTCATCGAATTGTACAAAGTTGGAATTAAGGGGAGCCCGATCGGGCTCTCTTAATACACGTGCTATTGACGGATTTTATGTGAATCAAACGGAAGCTTAATTAAGCGAATTTAATTTAACTAGTACAGTACGTAATGTACGTAATTCCATTGTACAGTACGTAATTGTTTTCTCTGTTGCTTAAAACAAAAACGAGCCGCCTGAATTTTAGACGGTGGTTCGAAATCAGAGCGTTTACACCGTGCTCTCCGGCTAGCTGCCTTTCTAAGCGTCGCTTAGCAAAAGATGCTGCTCGAGCGTTCCAAGATCGCTGCTTTGTCTAAACATGCATCCTCCTCGCATGGGCTGAGAATGTGCCACGCTTTACTATTAAAGTATTGTAATTTTAGTTTTAATACGTGATATTTCGCGTAATCGATTAACCTTTCCGCCACCGCGGTGGTTAAGCGGTTATGGTGCTCGGCTGCTGACCCAAAAGACGCGGGTTCGATCCCGGCCGCGGCGGCTGGAATTTCTTTGGAGGAGAAATTCTTGAGGCCCGTGTACTGTGCGATGTCAGTGCACGTTAAAGAACCCCAGGTGGTCGAAATTTCCGGAGCCCTGCACTACGGCGTCTCTCATAGCCTTAGTCGCTTTGGGACGTTAAACCCCATAAACTAAACTAAACTAAACTAACCTTTCCGTAGCTATGCAGGCAAATGTGTGCAGAACTCGCAGCTTTTTCCGGATGTCTTCTCCGCCCAGCAATAATTCCTTTGTTTCAGGCGAATTTCTCGCTCTATGCATTTTCGTTTTGTTTGGTGGCGAACGCAAAATATATTTTAGTTCGAAAGCACTGCTTCACGAGGTCTGACATTCTTACCGGGTTTGTGTGACGCTTGACCTTGAGGGTGACCTTGGCCAAATCGTAAATAAAATAAATAATGCCGCCACTAGGATTCGAACCCGCGGCGGTACGAACAGATCAGTTTCACTCGCCACTGCAGGTGAGCACAGTTGTTGTTGTTGTTGTTGTTGTTGCCTTGGTGGCATGGCACATACCCACGACGGGGGATTGGCCAGGGTTCAGTGAGGAGAGCCCGAAGAAGGTAAATTGGTGCCAAGCTAATGATTTAACTTTGGGTACGTATTCCGAGGAATTAAAGATGGAATTATGGATTAAAAGAAAAATATAATAAATAAAAATATCTGGAAAAAAATAAACGGGCGAAAAGATTAGGTAATACTAATACTGTACTATCGAACTAATATTGTAGCCGGACGTGCCGACGACCCAGCAAAGCAAAACCATGAGCCAACAAGGCTGAACGCATTCTTTCGTTCGTTTATAGGGTTTAGGAGGAAGATGTAGAAGAGGAAAGGCAGGGAGGGTTTAAAGGGTCAGTCTACTCACCAAGATGAGTGTATAAATAATAGCATATTCTGGTAGTTGGCACCCTATAACATCAATAACGAGGGAACTACTCCCGGTTCATGCAGGAATTTATATTTTATTTCGGCTTTAAAAGACGCGTAAAAATGCATGGTGGCGACCCCAAACGTTCATTTTGTTCAAGCAGGTGGTAGTCTTTTTTTTGTAGAAGCGTAAGTGAATATACTACGTACCGTTAGTATGCCTCAATGTCACAGAAACATACGTTTTGTTCTAGTAAACTGTAGAAGGCGTACCGCTCGCTTTTTCTGTAGATCACATGAATATTTATAGTTATACGTACGCTAAACTCAGGCACATTCCCACTTTTAGCTCAGCGTATGCTAGCAAAGACGCAAAAATAAACTCAGCCTATAGTGGCGCCATCTGGTTGTCAGGACGGGAACCATTGCTGGAAACAAACCGACTCTCCACTTAACCTAGACGCGGCAGAATCGTCACTCTAATTATTAAAATAAAGCAAATTTATCACTTATACGTTTTCTTATAGGCGAGATGAGACGAAGCGAAAGACCGGCACCCCATTTATGGCCAGTGAACGCACTGAAAAAGGCAGCAACAACGAGAATTCAGTCCGAAGCGAGAGGTTCAGCTAGTTCAGCTTCGACGGGCGCCGCCATGTTTGTCGCCGCGCGGCGGAAATCCAGATGGTTGCCAGATGAGACTACCATCTCATACAGATGTGTTCCCACATCAATAAATTCTATTTTAAAATGTTCTACCGCACTTCTTGGCACCACGCCTGGCTAAACGGTAATTTGAGTAAAGAGCTATCGGTTGCCGCCAAGAAAATATGGCCGATAAAATTCAGTCGACTGACCCTTTAAATACGTTAAAACCCTACCACTTTTTTGAAAGCAATGAGCTCTGAAGCAGGGACATCGACGCTGGCACGCAGACGAACTTCGAATAGGGAACTTAATATCCTCCTAAAAATTTAATTCGTCGAACGAATCAGATAGCGCATCTTGAAAATTATTCGAAACCAATCGCGTATATTGACAAGTTATCGAAAACTTTTCGAATGCTTGTCACGAAAATCGAACAAGGCCCGCAGTAGTTTCTTTAGTATGACTGCTCTTAAAACAGGGCCGCAGCGACTCCGCACAGTATGCCGCCGCAATCTGCGCGTGATATGGAGGACATAGCACTGCGATGCTGCCCATTCCTGCGGCGGCAGTCTTGCGTATGTGGTTACCAAAAGTGGACGACGTGTAGCGCTCAGGCAGGTTCAGCAAACCCTGTCTTATGTCTGATCTCGGAGGCCATATCTGATCCGTATACCTCTCTCTCCTCTCGCCAACTAAAATGTGACGCTATAGTTTATTCGCTGGCGCTTTCAGTGGCTGTCGGTAATTTTTTTTTATATACGTATAAAATGACGGTAATAAACTGAATATTCTGATTTCGAGTAACGCCCCCTACCGGAGATATGCGTAACGTCTTTTTTTCAGCTATAGCTAAAATTCCATAAGTTACAGCGCCATGCGGGACTGCTGCTGCTAGCACTCTGCTACTTCGCAAAATTTTTTGTTTTTGCACGAAAATTGACAAGTATTAGCGAATATTCGTAAAAAATCTCGATTCGTATTAGATTCAGTTCTATCGCTATTCGATTCGTGTTCGATTCGGTTTTTAGCTACACTATACTTGTATTCGTTATGGTTCTTGAAAAGTGTTGTTTGCACACCACACAATTTTTTAATTTGAAATAATATCTTTATCTTTTTACTTTCTGACATCATGGGAATTCTTGAGAAATAAGTGATTACGCGATGGTTCGAGTGCTTATTTGACAAATCAATGATTTCACTATTGCAATTTCCAACCACTAAAGTAAAAGAGAAATAACAGTTGGTGTTTTGTGTTCAGAACAAGTTGCCTTCATTTAGGCCTGCATAAACCGTTACAGCGTGAAAAATAAAAGATTTTTTTTTTAATCCGAAAGTTTTAGATACATATACAACAGAAGACGTCATTCCCAGCATTTCCCTTCAGGCCCACAGGCAGTATAAAGAATAAATTTCTAGACATAAAATTATATTATTTTTTTTGGCCGCCGGCGTTTTTTTTTTTTTTTGCCGCCGCGGTGGCTCAGTGGTTATCGTGCTCGGCTGCTGACACGAAAGACGCGGGTTCGATCCCGGCCGCGGCGGTTGAATTTCTTTGGAGGAGAAATTCTAGAGGCCCGTGTACTGTGCGATGTCAGTGCACGTAAAAGAACCCCAGGTGGTCGAAATTTTCGGAGCCCTCCACTACGGCGTCTCTCATAGCCTCAGTCGCTTTGGGACGTTAAACCCCATAAACAAAACCAAACCAAACCTTTTTTTTTTGCTGGTACTCTACGGCAGACCAAGTTTTAATGCAAGCTGACAAACTGAACTTTCGCTCAGGGCTGCCGAGGATATAATCACATGTTGCACTGCGAGTCGTCCGTCACCAGTTGATGCGACATGAAGAGAAGGAGTTAAACTGATCACGACAGTATGTTTTTTCGGTACCGTAGTTAACAAAGAAAAACTGCACAAAGTAAAAAAAAAAAACGTCATAGCATCGAAATTGGCATTGACTGCCCACGTGAAAGTGTCTTTCTTTCATGCAAACTGCTCATAAAGGTTCTACATACAAAAGCTGGCTCGCTCATTACAATTGAAACAAACTGTGTTGGCAAAAGAGGAGCCAATGTGTCAGGCGAAGTGTGGTTTGCGAAACTCACTGCTGACATAGGGGTGCCTGAGGATCTTGCAGGTGTTGCAGTCAACGTAATCGATTGGCAGGTCGAGCTCCACCTCCGTTCCTGAAGAAGAATGACAGCTGGTGTTATAGGCGCCGTCGTGTTCTCGCGCTGCGAGTGCTATTGCAACGACATGCCATGCTACTCCATAGTTAACTCAATTTCAATAACCCAAGGTGGTCGAACCTAATTCCTCGGCCCTCTATAGTACCAGCTGCCTCGTAGCACACTCTTACAAAAATTACTTTAGACAGTCTATAGACAGTTCTTAGACATTTTGTCAATAAGGCCTATACACATTCTATAGAGAAATTTTGGTCAAATGTTTAGGGGAATCCCCCAAGGTGGAGTAGATTTGTAATAAGGGAGTAATTACTCATTACTCGTTCTGAGTAATTACTCAGAAATTTTATAGGCCAGTCTATGACAATACAAGTCCTTTACATAGTCTATAGGCAATCGATTGTAAAGAGGAAGATGGGCAGCGGTGGCAGCCGCACCGCCAGCACACGGCGCTAGATCGTTGGGTTGACTGTCGGAGCTCGGTCTGCCATTTCGGCTAGCTCTCCTCTGGCTGCTTTCCCTGGGAGTCAACTCTCTGAGAACTGTTACAGCTTGGTGGAGGTGCTCAGTGTGACCGTATTTATTATGGCCGGATTTACGGTCGTATACTTTCAGTAAGCGTTTGTCCAAAGACAGTGACTGTGAATAGACAAAAGGAAATATTTTTAGGAAAGTCATTGACTCTTGAAGAAGTCTATAAAAGTCTATCGGCTATCTTTATAAAGGCAGTGTCAGCACGGTGAGGAATTTTCATCTTCCAGTCAGTCTACAGCAATATCACGACGTGCTGGAATGAATCATAAACTTTGATGTTTTTTTTTTTGTGAAGGCTAAACTTTCTTCACGGAGCTGGGAGAAGATATTTAGAAATAGAATAACTATGAGCAGGTACATGTGTGCTATTACACCAAGAAACGTGTCTCGATAACCTTTCTTTTTTTTAAATAAACTTGAAACTTTTTGCTTTCTTTGTACCTGCGTGTGTCTGTCGTCCGTCCGTTAGAGCTAATGGGCGATATATTTTACTACTCACAAATATATTTTTTTTCTCCTGCGTTTATCGTTTAGCTCTGTCTACGAAACAGTTTGCTGTATTCATCGCCGTGTTGCATTGGGTCTTTGCATGACACTTTTTTGCACGACACTTCTTTTCGTAGGACACTTCAAAGATTTATAAAAATTTCACCACGACCTTTTGCACAGTTCTAGTGTCACGATAAGGCTATTCAGCATTGGACCATCACGTGCAGTCTGCCTCAATGCGACAACAGGATATTATTCTGTGACAACCCGTGCGCTTACCTTCCGTAGGCGACACACGGAGGGCGTTCTGGTGCTTGTAACCTTCAGTGGCGACGAGCTTGACGTTGAGGTCCCTAGGAAAGAAACAAAAAATCACAAAACGGTTAACAATGTAAGCGCGAGGTTCAGCGATTAACAGATGTTTACAGTTATCGATATAATAATATTCATTCATTATTATTGTCTTCATCTCTGATAGAATGTGCATGATGTTATTACGCCTTCTCTGTGTTCGGACCACACGGCGTGACGTCATGCGTGACGTCATTACATGATGACCGATCAGCGTGGCGCGGTGTTAAGCCAACACAGCAGAACCAGGAAACATGCCGTTAACAGCTTATGCTATGAAATAACTGTGGGGACGCTGAAGTTATGTTAAGATTGGATTGCGATAGCATTAGATTTTACATTCGTCTCAGCCTCCGTTGTAACTTCTGTGTGTATTTGCGTCAGTTTCATATCAATATATATATATATATATATATATATATATATATATATATATATATATATATATATATATATATATATATATTTATAGTACAATAAGAAAAACGTACTTGGTTGCTAGTTTAAATAAGATGCGAAATTGAGAAACGCTTCTTTTAAGTAAACGTTTATTGGGAGTCGACAACTTCGACAACGTCGACTCCCAATAAACGTTTACTTAAAAGAAGCGTTTCTCAATTTCGCATCATATATATATATATATATATCAGAGCGACTCATGATGAGGGACGCCGTAACCACGGAGCCAGCGCGGTTTTTCGGATTTTTGATTTCGATTTCTCTCTCTAGGTTATCTAGAAACTAGGTTGCTCACAACACCGTGTGCAGGTTTTGATAACGCCACACGGTCACGTGACCTCTATCGACCAACCGTCAATTTGATTGTCGCCTGCCAGGGCGAGCAGGCTCTGATGACATCACAAGCTCACGTGACCTCTCTCGACCAATGAACGAATTGCGTTTCGGACATCGGCGGGGCTTTCGTATGATGCCAACTCGAATGCTATAGCATTAAAGACGAGGTAGGGGGCTAAAGGATGCAAATATGCGGCACGCGTAGATCACGCCATTACGCAGCATCCGCTATTCGTAGCTGTAGGCAAAGCCCGAGCTCTCTAATCTCTTTACGATGAACCCATTTGCAACGGCGAGAGCGGTGTACACGTAAACAGGAAAAGAGTGCTCGAGAAAACCAAGCAAACCAGGGAAGGGAAAAGAAACGACGAGTGGGCGCCTTGGCCTCGTCTCAACGTTTCCCTTTAATGCGCAACGCATTCTAGCTATATATGTGCCCCGCAGATACCACGTTTCCTCGCGAGGCCTCCGGTAGTGTAGTGAAGGCTGCGTAGCCTTGCGTACATGCGTGAGCAAAAGAGCTCCCTCGCACTCACCCTCCCTGGGCACAATTTCTCTCTTAAATCGAAAAAGCTATTACTGACCTTTCTTCCTTGTAGTAGTACGTGAGAACTAAATTAAGCGCAAAAACTGCAGCAAAAATGCGAATTCACGCACGAAACACTGAATGCAGCTGGTAGAGAAAGAGAGAGAAACGTTTAATGCATAAAATGGTTGGGTAGGCCCTCATTCCCAGTCAAAAAAAAAAACAATTGGAACCAATTGGACATTCCAAATGGAACCAAGTGGACATTCCCATTGGTTCCAATTGGATTTCCCACTTGGAACCAATTGGTTCCAGTGGTGATTTTGGACACCCGACCAATTGGACCCAACTGGACTAGCCAATTGTACCCATTAGGCCAGGCAGTTATTTCACCCAGAAAATATTCACAAAATATGTTATGTTCATTGAGAGAGGTAGCTAAATGTTTGTGAATAATATGCTCTAGAATCTTGGACAAATATTTCTACAACTGAACATATTATAATATGCAAAAGGAAAACTCATTTATGAGGACTGCAGGGAGATGTCGTGCCTAGTGCCAATCAACATTGTTCTACGGAATTGAGATTAACATGTTTTTATGGAAATCAAAGTCAACAGGCACAAATACATCACACGCAAGCAACATTCAGGCACTAGTAGCATATATTAGCTCAATATGTACATCCAGAGAACATACTTCTGCTCCAACTAATATGCCCCATTTGGGATGCTCTCATGCTGGGGCCAGTGGCGCTTGCCCACTGAGCGCAGTTATTTAATTTAATTTCAGCTGCAGTGGTGGTGCAGATGATGAGTACAATTTAGTAGGTTAAGCTTCTGATAGCTCTTATTATAGGAACCATATTGGTTCTACCTTGTTTGTCAAAAGTGCAAACATTCATTGGAAAAATTAGGTGCAGTTGGGCGGTCCAATTGGATGTAATGGGTAAGACCAATTGGGCCCACCAATTGGAAACCCAAATGGTCCAATTGGATAGTCCAATTGGACTATCCAGTTGGAACACCATTCCAACTGGAACCAGTTGGAAACTCAACTAGTCCAATTGGGACCATTTGGAACCAGTTGGAAATCCAATTCAGGAGGACACAAATACAAAATACAAATACAAGTACTTCTGGGAAATCCAATTGGTTCCAATGTTTTTTTTTGACTGGGTTCCAGCAGCTGGATGAATTCTTCCCGATTGCCCACAGAATTGCACGTGTTTTAATGACGCTATCTTCTTCGTCTGCTACTTCTTGCTCTCTTTCTTGTTCCAATAACATTTGTATAACATATTGGGTAACCTAGCAGAACTTTTTGCTGGGCTAGTTGGTCCATTCTGACATTGGTGAAAACAGCGCGAAAGAAGAAGCCCGAAGGCGAAACGATGTTCCTGTCACTTCCTCGTTTCGCCTTCGGGCTTCTTCTTTCGCGCTGTTTTCACCAATGTCAGTTTGGGTAACCTACCCTGCTACCTACGCGGTCACGCACGCTGTGTCGCTTTTATAGACTGTGGGTGGACTTTACTCTTGTTCGGATGAGCTCTGCAGTACAGACGGAAAATCTGGCTTGCGAAATTCTGGCATATGTTAGCCTCAGAAGTGAGTACGTACAACCTTTGTCAGAAATTTAAAGCCCATGGGGTTTCCTTATAAGCGGTGTAATGGCGCTCATGTAGCATTTGTGGGATTCTTACCCATTGGAGGGGGCAGGACCAGAATTATTCTTACCTTCAGGCGTGTTGGGAAATTGTGGATGCCTTACGAGCCAGACGGTGTGGATGCGTTACGAGCCAGCAAATTCCCTGGGCTCTAAACTTTTGACAAAGGGTGTACACTAAAGGAATAAAAGATTCATTAGCTATATGGGCCACTATAAGGTCCAAAATGGTAAAGAGAGCTCCGTTACTTTTGCCCGCGAATGTATACAATTCAGAGGTGCGTTACAGAAGGAAATACGCTCACAGTTTGTCGTGGTCGCCGAACTCAATCCTGATGCGGGTGGCGTTGTTGACGTATGGAACATCCGTGCTGTGGAAGCGGACGCACTTGGCCGCCAGGCCGAAAAACGGATCCACGTCGTACGACCGGTAGGCGATGAACCAGGAATGCTGGAGCGGGAAACACTGCACCGAAAAGGACGGGACGTCGAGGATGGATGACACCGCTGCTCTGTGAGCGCTTCACGCTCGTCAAGCACCTCGGGGGCCATCCGCTGTTGTGCCACGTTGTTTTCTCTCTCTGCTGTGTCTGTTATCTTTGTCGTTCGTATACCAGCTTTTGAAACAGACAGATGCCAGAGACGGAGTTTCCGCTAGCAGACCTGGCTGGTTCCATGCTTCGCTAAACACCTCTGCATGAGACGTGGTACATGAGAACATCCTGTTGTTTTGCCGTTCTGATGATAAGCTGACACTGTGCACTACCTCAATCAGTCGAGTCTTTCGCGGACCGAGCAGGCTAATAGGGTGACGATTGATGCATGTTCACTGGGGTCTTTTCTGTAGCAGCAGACTGCCGAATGAGTTCGAAGCCGAGTCTGCGAGTTTCGGAAACGTCTGGTCAATTACTTTCCCAACAGACATCGATCGGTGTATTGCCAAACGTGACTCGTCTCCAGTGTCATATAGGCACTACAGCTGTCACTGCATCCGCCATAGGCACCGGTGTAAACCACCAGGACACCAATTTGTCACAATTCCGACAATAATAATATGTTTCAAATTCTTATTCGCTCACATTTAAACATTGCAGTTGAGGGTGAGGGGATGGGGCTCCGAACGATTGTTATTAAATAAAAAAAGAAACGGTTTGCATCTGAGAGTGACCTACTTTCGAAATTGACACGAACTTACTTTTCCGTCGTCTTGAAACTGTCCCAGCTCAGGGTTTCTGGCGTTGAACTGCGCCTCGGCGGCGAGGAGCGCGCAGGCCGACATCAACAGGCACCTCCACATGGCGATCAAGCGAGTGTTGTTTCTCCTTCTGGCGGCGGGCGCTCGCCTGGACGGCGCTTTTAATGTCTGCTATCCGTCACCACATACCGTCTTGTGTGTAAGAACACGTGCGGAGGCAAGCACAGCAAAAAAAAAAAAAAAAACGCGGAAAGAAAGATTAGCAGTGTCCCCGCTCAGAGGATGCATGGTGGAGAGGACGTCAAGGTCATCGCATCGGCATTACCGCCCCGTGAGTGCGTGTCTGGGACATTTAGAGAGCGTGGCTGTCATACAACCGTCGTCAAAACGCACAGTGTTTATAGTCTGTGCACGCCGAAGGCTATTACAGCGCCGTTTTCCTTCTCATGTCTGCTACAAACTGACCGGCCTCTCAGCCTCCGTCGAAGTAGTCCTTTCTTGAAGTCAAGAGTTTTACAGAAGCCCGTCTCGTCGGGATGGGGGCAATCTACCCCCAAGTACACATGTCTGGGATCTGACTTGCGCTGTATTTAAAGCACCAATTTTCCGCTTCGCCTTCATCGTGAACAAGGCTGCCATGTGGGAGCCGAAACGTCATTTCATCTTTATTTTGGTCGGTGCCTAATCCTTTCTTACAGCTTCGGGGCCCAACAGCTCCCTTTGCGGATGAATGCATGGATGTATAGGTGGGTTGAATAATGGATAGGAGCGTCCCCTTTGAAACGGGGTGGTGGTAGCTGCCACCACCCCGCTCGGCTCGGCTCGGCTTTTTTCTTTCTCTTGGTGTAATAAATTGGCCCATAAATTCGACATTTTCTGTAAGTGAAATTTTAATCCTACACTTCTGAACTACCGCGGTGGCTCAGTGGTTAAGGCGCACGGCTGCTAACCTGAGAGACGTGGCTACTATCCCGGCCGTAGTGGTCGCATTTCGATGGAGGAGAAATGCTGGAGGCCTGTGTTCAGTGCGATGTCAGTGCGCGTTAAAGAAGAAAACA
Organism: Amblyomma mixtum; assembly: GCF_055824585.1. Classification (NCBI taxonomy): domain Eukaryota; kingdom Metazoa; phylum Arthropoda; class Arachnida; order Ixodida; family Ixodidae; genus Amblyomma; species Amblyomma mixtum. The sequence continues at coordinate 81,564,892 of NC_143013.1, forward strand.
AAAACAGGTGGTCGAAATTATCAGGAGCCCTCCACTACAGTGTCCTTCGTAGCCAGAGTCGCTCTGGGACGTTAAACCCCATAAACCAAATACTACGCTTCTAACCTTATGTCACTTGTCTGCTTTGGAGCCATCAATCTACCAATCGCTTTTTGCTAACTTCCACCGCAGATTCATTCACGCGAAGATTGTTTACTCTGAACACTAGGGCATGAGTGCGAGCGGCTGTGCCTGCATCGACATCCGGATGGACAGCACCACATTCGAGTATAATATGTTCAATAGGCGATGAGTGAAACTGATTGGCGGTCTGGCCACACCACGCCTGCAGCTTTTGGTTTCCATTCCGATGAATCTCGCGAGCGGAATTTCAAAAGATAAGCTTCGGCCGCTGCGCTGCTTGTACTGCTCATCTTTTACCAAATGTGGGTCGTTTTAGTGAGCGCCAGCATGCCCATACCGCGTCCTCACCTTCGCTTTAACTTCGGCGCTGATGATGGCAAAAATCAGCACCGTGACATGCGTTGGAAAGTCTAAATCTGTGCAGTTGTCGTTTTAATGCCTGCATCAGAGCACCGGTTCAAGCGTCGCGCATTATCATCGCTATTTTATTTTCAAGTGGCCGAAAATCCATTTCGTAGGGTAGCGAGCGGTTGTTTTGCACTGAGTGCACTGATAGGGTTTATATTAGGGGTGTGCGAATATTCGAAATTTTCGAATATATTTAGAATATTATATTTTTAATATTCGTATTCGATTCGAATTCCAAGTATTCGTGTTCTTTCGAATATTCGACCCGACGCGAATATTCGTATTAGCCGAATATTCATTGTGAGCACCGGCGTTCATTTCTGTCCGTAAGCCCTATCGACAGAGACATAACAACATGGCGGCGCCCAAGCAATGCGCATGGATGAAGGAAAATTTTTCCTTCGAATTTTTTCTTTGAGATTTTTCCTTCCTCCAAGGGCCATGCCGTAGCTGACTGCGCTGGTGAGCTTTTCTGTGGCTATACCTGCGAAGCTGCTGTGGTCAGAGCTGTGCACGATGTACCTCGCAATACGTGCCAGGTCAGTGCCAAGTGAGAGGGCATTTTCTGTGGCTGGAGGAGTCGTTTCATCTAGAAGGGAACTACTACTGCCTGACCATGTGGAGCAGCTGGTTTTCCTTCACGACAACCTTTTATGTTCATCCCAGCAACGCGCTTTTGTGCTTATGGCAAGCTAGCCTTAATCAATGCTATGTACTAGCCGTCCTCTCGGATATTTCCACTATTCTAAGAATAATGTTCGACACTTTGATACTTTCTGTGTAGCCACACAGACCTTTTGTGTTCATTTAATCATCAATAATTGAACTGTGATGTTCTTGGGTGCTCAAATAAATGCTTTGTAGTGGTTAAATGCGTCTGTCCTTGATTATTCGATATTAGATTCGATATTCGGAATCAAGTATTCGTATTCGATTCGTATTCGAAAATTTTGATATTCGCACACCCCTAGTTTATATGTTAGCCTTGACCAACTTCAGTGGCAGTGCAAAGTATCGTGCACGCCGACGTTAGCGAAGCGTGACAGCGTGCATTGCAATAAGATCACACAAGACCCTCGGCCAGCTTTGCGATGCAGATCCATGGTTTTCATGCAACGCCACCGTTACTGCGGCTGGTGCCGTTGCCAGCGTTGATTTTTGCTGTCTTGGCTTCTAGCGCCACATTTTCAACGAGCCGTACACGCCTCGTTGAAACGGCAGACGCGTTTGGAGCGAATATTGCGCGGTTGGCCGTCGATACTAACAAAAGGAAAATTGGTATACATAATTTAATATATTGTAAGCAAAGGGAGAGATTTTTTTTTTACTTTCTACTTGCGATATTAAATTGAAATTGATTTTTTATTTTGCAACTAGGTGTTGCGAGGAGAGGCAGGAAAGAAGTTGTATAAACAACTTGAAAGATCCTGAATTCCTTTATACAACAACAATGATTGTAGCGCGTCCTTTCCTGCTGTCATGAAGGGAGTGCTTGATTACATAATGAGCCGACAGCAGTAGGAGCATGTACTCCATACGCAGGTCAAACTGTGTGCGCAGGTGTGAAATTCGCATACTTTAGATGCTTCCGGCGCTTAACTGGCTTGCACCCAAAGTTAGACAAATGGCTATTTTGGGTACCAAGTTGTTGCCGCTTGCCACAACAGTAATAAAATCAGGCGGCTTGAAGCGTTTTCAGCGCGCTACCATACTGTGCAACATTGAAATGCATCCCTCCGTCTCAATAAAAGAGCTGCATTGTCTACTTTCTGAGCAGACTTTTGTCACCGAGAATCGATTGTAGGAACGCAACACTCGGCCCGACCAGTGTGAGTCGTCATCGGAAATATTGGTACAATCTTCCATGACGAGTACAGCACAGGGTTGGCCGTTAAAAGGTTAATATAATAAACGCCACTTTTGTTGTACTTGCAGTAATATCGGAAGTCCATTTACTGCGAACTACGGATACAACGAACGCCGTCCGCGTAACTGTCAAGTTCGTTGTAAGTGGCCTGAACTGTAATTTTAACAGAATACGCGAATACTCAAGGAAACAGAGCGAGAGGATTCAACAGCAGCTTCCGACATGTAGCGATTCACTGCGACAGTTTGAACCCCTTGAAAGTCCCGCCTTGCTGCCCGTAATGGTTGCGTGGCGCCACCGCGTGTCAACTTAGTTAACGTGTGGCGCACTTGTCGTTGCCGACGTGGTGGTGGTGGTGAAAAACATTTATAATACAATAAATATTTACAGAGAGGTGATTGGGGTAGGCCCTATTGGCCCTTTCCCCTAACAATACTAGGTATGGGCGGTTTCGTCAAGCGCCCATGCTTAGGTTTCTCTCGTCTCGCGTTTATACTCGTGGCGCTGGGACCACAATTAGGTGTACGAAAATGTAAATAAAAAAAAAGTAGGAATAAGTGGGATTAAATTATTATTGCTGCCTCCACTCCGCCGGCCGGGGGTCGTGGCGTACCCCTGTAATCCAGCTGCTTGGAGGCGAGGTCTAGAGGACGGGCTGACACCGGGAGTCCTGGGCCGCGGTCGCCGATGTTGACTGGGCGTCCGCGCTAAGCGGGGCGTCGATATGGTCACCTCGGCGGAGGCCGGCGGCGGCCAGGTCGCCTAAGGAGGAGCGGACCGGCCCAGGGCGGAGACGCAGCAGGCAAAAGCTCCCGCGTGTCGCAGTAGTGGGATAGCGCCCCGGAATGGGGGCCGCGGTGCAGCCCGGAGGTCAGATCCGGACCTAGATCTTTTTTATTTTGCAGCGTCTCATTCTCGCCAAACTGGCGACAATCATCGTGCGAATTATATTTCGCAAACGGTTAGCTTACATTCCTAAACTTTTTTCTTGGCTCTTATTTCTTCTGCAATTAAAAACCAATGAATTTGAAGAAGGGTGGTATTACTCAATGTTAGTTTTATATCTTGTGTTGAAGTGTCTTTGCCATTTGTGCGCAATGCGTTAATCATCAGGATCACCTTTGTGTTTCGCCATGTGTTCATGGTTTTATTCTTTTCGTTAAAACATATCTGCCAAATGCGGGTTTTATATCGCATCTTTATACCGCGTGTTCCGTATTTATCTGTCCCTGTTACGAAAAATTCTCCTGCGCAATCTACTGAACTATATGGGCTCAAAACGCAGACTACAATTAAGGTAGCTTATGATGCTCGTCTTTCAATAAGTAATTAAATTCCTAAACTTGCCTGTATTTTCAGGAATCGGCGAGAAACTGCATTCGGCTGCGGCAGAACTTTTCGTCGAGGCGAGCAAAGAAGCCAGTTTGACAGGTTGCGCCATCTGACGAGCGGTGAGGCAACCGATGTCGCTGCTTGGGGCGGGAATGGCTTCGAAGGTGCGTGTCGCCAGCTCGTTGAAATTATTACGACCTAGCGCAGCGTACAGCAGCAGCCTTCTCGTCCGCGGAGTATGACGGCATATCGCCATTTTCCGCACGGCGCGAACACAAAACACAGGGCTAAAACGAAGCTCCCGTAACGTCCGGGCCGAACCATCGAAAACAGACGGCATTGAAAACAAGATGGAAACAAGAGGGGACCAGCTCCCGTTTATTAGTGTCTTGGATGTTATTTTAAACATTGTTCTGGGTTACTTTTAAAAAAAAGAATGATATCTTTTTCCGATCGTATTAATTTCAAGGAGCAGACGACACGCACATTCGAAGAAACCGCGCGAGGTGCGCATTCCCGCTCCAAGCAGCGACATCGGTTTCCTCACTGCTCGCCAGATGGCGCAGCCTGTCAAACTGGCTTCTTTGCTCGCCTCGACGAAAAGTTCTGCCGCAGAAGAATGCAGTTTTTCGCCAATTCCTGAAAATGCAGGCAAGTTTAGATATTAAGATATATTATAGAAAAACGAAGACCATCATAAGCTACCTTGTGGTCGGCGTTTGAGCCCATATAGTCCAGTAGTTTGCGCAGGATAATTTTTTTAATACGGACAGATAAATACGGAACAGGCGGTATAAGGTACTCAGTCCAGTGTTCTCAATGAGATGTAGGGTTTCTTTTGTGGGTGAATTATTTCTTTTCCGTCACACTGTTTGCTGTTGCCAAAAGAGGGCTCGTTGCTTTGTCAAGCTTTCGAAAGACAGCTTCTACTTCGCTCCCGTCTGTATCATCATTTTTTGGCATGATGGTCAAATAAACTTGTTATTATTATTAATCTGAAGGAAATACCATGACACCGAAAATGAGAAGGAACACGAACCTGAGTCTGGAGAAGAAAATGAACTCGAAATTATCTGAAACGCCTCAGTATTTCCCGTCTGAATGGGAGCAGAAAAGAAATTGCTTCTAGCCCAGGTCGGAATGCGAACCGTCGGCGCTCTAAACCGATCAACATCGCCTTCAGATTGGCAAGTGCCGCTGCCTCCCACGGCCCGTGTTTAAGTGATAACCTCTCGAGCTTTCCTTTGGATTTCGTCATCATGGTTCATCAGCAGAACATGCGCACTAAACACTGAAAGAAACAGAGCGAAACGATTCAGCAGCAGCTTCCGACATGTAGCGATTCACTGCGACAGTTTGAACCACTTGAAAGTCCCGCCTTACTCTTTTGTAGTGGTCGCGTGGCGCCGCCGCGTGTCAACTTAGTTAACGTGAGGCGCACTTGCCGCGGCTGACGTGGCGGTGGCTGGCTTTGAGCATATGGGCGGTTTCGTCAAGCGCTAATGCTTTGGTTTGTCGCGCCTCGCATTTGCACTCGTGGCGTTGGGATCATAATTAGGTGTTTCAAAATGGCAATAAAAAGAAAAGAAAGTTCTGAGCATATGGGCTGAAAACACGATTGCTTTCCTCGAGCTGTCGGCTGGGGGTCGTGGCGTACTCCTGTAATCCAGCTACTTGGAGGCGAGGTCTGGAGGACGGGCTGACGCTCTGGGCCGCGGTCGCCCATGTTGACGGGGCGTCCGCGCTAAGCGGGGCGTCGATATGGTCCCCCCGGCGGAGGCTGGATTGGGGGCCAGGTCGCCTAAGGAGGAGCGGACCGGCCCAGGGCGGAGACGCAGCAGGCAAAAGCTCCCGCGTGTCGCAGTAGTGGGACAGCGCCCCGGAATGGAGGCCGCGGTGCAGCCCGGAGGTCAGTTCCGGACCTAGATCTTTTTTTTTTTTTTTGCAACATGAAACGGTTTTAGCTTTTATGCTCGGCAAGCTCAGCCGAACGTCGTTCATATCTGAAGGAAGACATAATAGCGAACCTGGAGAGAGACGTGAAATTGAACTTATCAGAAACGCCCCTAAATTCTACTTACGATTGAAAGAGAAAGGAAAAAAAAAACACTTCTAGCCCAGAGGAGGATGCGAACTGTCGGCTCCTCGAACTGATCAGTATTGCATATCCCCGCAGCAGTCGCCGCAGGCTCTAACGATGCGTGTTGTTGGCCTTTGTTGGAGTGGCCCATACCCACAGAGGGGGACTGGCCAGAGTGCGTTGCAAATTCAAATAGGAGAGACACATGACGTGATAAAATTACAGTTATTCGGCATCTTTTGAGTGAGAAGTATCTAATTTAGGAAATCAGACACTGGGTTTATGACATATCCACTGGCGCTTGCTATAATGGAAGGAAACCGAAAATAAAAGAGGAAACCCTAATCGAGTGAGGAGTATCTCCAAATAAGCTCTTCGCAAAGGCAATGCGCCGGCAGGGACGTAAAAAGTGATCAAGTGTTATTAAATTTCACGAAACACTCACAAAGGTTCGACAAAGTGAACCCCGATCAGCATAAATAAAGATTTAGTCGTGGTATTCGGCAAAGCAAGAAGGTCATGGACACCTCGCATTGCCGTGGAAGGCATAAGAGGACATTCTAAGGGAATACCAAATGCTGAAAATGCGCGGCATCAAAGAGAGGCTCACGACTCAAAAAGGAATGCAGACGCAGGAAACGTTGAAAGCGTACTATTGTCAAGTGCACAGTGTTTGGTATAAACGGGACTATACGTCCATTAACGGTGGGCTTTGCTAAAAGCTCAGCCATTGCGTTAGAAGCAATGCCAGTTTGTACAGGTACCCAGTGGACACAATGCTTGGAATATATCTATAATGTTGTTTTGCATTGACAGTATTTAGCTAGAATCTTAAATAATGTTTACAATATATGTATTCACTATTACTAATTAATTTGTACTATTATACTAACTTTTAGAACATAGCATTCACGCGATTTTTTCGTTGAATATTTTATTGATGTTTATTATGTAATATACAAGGTTATATGTTAATTTTTAACATTAATATAGCGTTCCATTGTAACACGTAACCTTGCAACTTACATAACAAATTTATAACATTATTGCAATATTCGGTGCTACCTGAGGAACGCGCAGTAACTGTCTCGCTTCCAAGTGCCGGACGTCCTATAATGCGCGGTGGTGGTGGTATGAATGTACAGGCTCCGCATGAGTAATTGATCTAAATGGTTGCATCTTTACCACTGTTTCATCATAAGTCCGTGTCCTCTAAAACTTTGAAGAGTGATAAACACCTTTAGCATAGCGTGTACCGCGTTACCGTTACCGGAGGATCGGGAGCCCGCCCACCGCCAGTAAGCACGCGCTGATTGGTCACTATGAGGCAGTCAGGCGCGCAGTGTAGGTTACCTCGGGCCATCTGGCGCCCTCTCAAAGCGACCTGAGAATGTGCACTCGTGGCCGCCGCGATGTGCTCCGGCGGCGCGCCGTTGCTCCGGCCGTCCCATTCGGCGCCTAGCCCAGCAGAAGAGTGTAATGTTCCTAACTCCCTAAAACGCCGCGAGGTGGCTGTCTTAGCCCAAGCATCACTAAGTCAGGTGTGATTTTCAGCGATACAACTGATCAGGTGCTTACAATACAAGGCCACGAAATACCCAAATTGGCCGAATACAAATACCTCGGGATATGGCTAAACGAAGAACACGGAACCTTAGGGCAAAAGGACGAAGAGCTGCCGGAATAATGAAACATAGGGCATTATGGGGGTACAACAAATATGAAGTACTAAGAAGTATTTGGAAAGGAATAATGGTGTCGGGACTTGCTTTCGGCAATGCGGTTCTGTGCTTAAGGGCAGAAGTTCAGTCGAGATTAGACGTAAATCAGAGAGCTGCTGGAAGATTAGCACTAGGTGTCCACGGCAAAACCACAAACGAGGCAGTACAAGGAGATATGGGCTGGGCATCGTTCGAAGCGCGGGAAGCTAAGAGTAAAATACTATACGAAGAACGCCTGAGGAAATTGGGCAGCTAAGGTATTTAAATATTTGTACAGAAAGAGCGTTGACTCACAGTGGCGGAAAAGAACTAGAAAACTAACCAGTAAGTATGCCGGTCATGAGGACGGAGAAAGAAAGAAGATTAAAAAACAAGTTAAAAACGCGGAAGTTAAAAATTGGATTAATTCAATGGAAGAGAAACATAGTTTGGTTTGGTTTATGGGGTTTAACGTCCCAAAGCGACTCAGGCTATGAGAGACGCCGTAGTGAAGGACTCCAGTAATTTCGACCACCTAGGGTTCTTTAACGTGCACTGACATCGCACAGTACACGTGCCTCTAGAATTTTTCCTCCAAAGAAATTCTAGCCGCCGCGGCCGGGATCGAACCCGCATCTTTTGGGCCAGCAGTCGAGCACCATAACCACTGAGCCTCCACGGCGGCAAAAAGAAACATAGTGTATGTATATGACGGTGCGTCTCTATCGCTGACATGCGCGGTGCGAGCTGCCTGTTATCACTTGCGGGCTATATAATCAGCACGCTTCAATAAACGCATGTTCTTCTTGTTCTGGACATCATGCTGTTGCCACGTTCTTTCCAACTCGAATACAGTGTAGAACTATATCGATACTGGAAAAGGCAGATAAGGAAAGAATGTTCTATGATAACTCAAGAGGCAGTGCCCTACTTTTTGAAGCTAGGTCAGGGTGTCTCAGAACGCGCAGCTACAAAAAGAAATTTAACGAAGAAGATGACACATGTGCAGTGTGTGGTCGATCTGTGGAAACAATTGAACCCCTCATACTCAAATGTGATGGTATCCATCCGGATGTCGATGCAGGCACAGTCACTCTTCCGGAGGCCCTAGGGCATGGAGGAAGGAAAGAACTTCCTCCATGCCCTAGGGTTTAAAGATAACAATGGTCATGTAAATAAATCTGCAGTGGAAGTCAGCAAAAACCGATTGGAGGATTGGTGGCTGAAAAGTAAGAGATGTGGCATAAGGTTAGAAGTGTCGGAAACCGTAGGTAAAGAAGATGGCGAATCTTAATGAGAATTGACAACACAGTTGAACAAAAATACAGAAAGAAAAGCTGAGCATGGTGGCAATTGCCACCACCCCGTTTCAAAGGGGGTGCTCCTATCCATCCATCCATCGAGCGGCGCTCGCCTGGCCGGCGTTGGCGTGCTTCGACGCTGAATGACTTCGAATACGCAGGCATTTTTGTCTGACTCTTTCCTGAAGTGACAAGGAAGTTGAGGCACGTTGTTAAACAGTTGCGAATTGCTTCTGCGTGCAGCTTTTGTGGTAATTTAAGATGGGGGCAACACATGCTTTCACCTTGCGACATGTCGTCTAAATTGCATGCCATTGCGCTGAGTTTTTTCTTCACATCCTTGAAAGCGTTGCCTCGTGAGTGCCCACTCGTTCACCTACTCCACCCATGAAGTGCAACCAAAAAGCGACCACTTTGCTTTATGTTCAGGCTATAATAACAGTGATAACAATGCCCATGATTTGAAAATTCTGCAAAACATTGCAGAATGTCTAGGTCGGGATCATGGTCGGGATACTTACGTGGGAATTTTCTATTTCAGTGCAGCGGCCACCATCAAGCATCACAAATGCCAGCAGTGCTTACATAGCAGGGTTCGTGGCGATATCTTGAAGAACGTAGAAGGTGCAGCTTCTGGCCTGCCCTCCGGCAGTCGGATGGGTCTAGTCCGTTGCTGATGGGGCTCATTAGCCTACAGTCAAGGGGGGGATTAACCTACCCAAAATCAGAGTTCGTCAGTGTTCTGGTGGCCACAAGAGGGCTGTTGATATTGCCCTGCTGCATATAAAAGTGAGCAACGTGCGGCAGCAGCTGGCTGCAGCTATTACTTCCGAGAATCCAGCAGTGCTCCCTTTTTGTTTGCAAAGCAAGGGAGGACCACCCCGCAAGCACAGTATCTGTGGTGTTCGATAAGTTCGTGAGGTCACTCTTATCTAACGTAGAAGCTACTGTCACAGACTGGGAAAGCTCGCCAGCAAGCCGCTCCACAGGAAAGTGCTCCGTGTTTAAAATGAACACTATGTGAGAAACATTATAGATCTGGTTTAATCTGCGTAAATAAAGTATTGTGTATCCTTATATCTCCAAATAACTTTATTTGTCCTCCTTTCTACTTGGAGCGCGCGAGAAAAAAAAGTCTAAATGCGATCGGTTCAGTCTATATGCACCGAAAATGTGCACGGCCCTGCCCAACATTCGACAGGGAAAAAGGAATTGAGTGATATCTACAAGCGCCGAAAGCAAACGTTTATTGGATGCATCAAAGTTCAAATCAAATACCATGGCTACACAGGAAAACCGACAGAACTGTAAGCTATATATATATATATATATATATACTTTAATGCTCTAAACTGACGTTTAAAGGGATAGCAAAATCAAAATAGTCCGCTGTGCTCAACTGTAAAGTAATACATGTTTGGTGCCATATAAGACTGCACAAATAAAAAACGCTCTTATGACGATCTGCTTCAGCTCGGTCCTAAGTCTGCTTTCGAATTTAGGAAGATATTATACCAGCAAGCTACCTTGTCCTTTGCCGGCGCTGCTGTGCGGCAATTTTCGAGCGCGCACAGGCCTGCGACAACTGCGTTTTCGTGGTCTACGCACGACCGCCTCAGGGAAAGCGAGCATTAGGGAGCCTACACGGACATGTATGCTCTCTACACGGACGGACGGACGGACGGACGGACGGACGGATGGACGGACGGACGGACGGACGGACGGATGGACGGATGGACGGATGGATGGATGGATGGATGGATGGATGGATGGATGGATGGATGGATGGATGGATGGATGGACGGATGGATGGATGGATGGATGGATGGATGGATGGATGGATGGATGGACGGACGGACGGACGGACGGACGGACGGATGGATGGATGGATGGATGGATGGATGGATGGATGGATGGATGGATGGATGGATGGATGGATGGATGGATGGATGGATGGATGGATGGATGGATGGGTGGGTGGGTGGGTGGGTAAATGGGTGGGTGGGTGGATGGATGGATGGATGGATGGATGGATGGGTGGGTGGGTGGGTGAATGGATGGATGGATGGATGGATGGATGGGAGCGCCCCCTTTGAAACGGGGTGGTGGCAATTGCCACCATGCTCAGCTTTCAATTCTCATTAAGATTCGCCATCATCTTTACCTACGGTTTCCTACAATTCTAACCTCACGTTACATCTCTGCTTTACAGCCACCAATCCTCCAATCGCTTTTTGCTAACTTCCACTGCAGATTTATTTACATGACCATTGTTATCTTTACACCCAAGGGCCTCAGAAAGAGTCACTGTGCCTGCATCGACATCCGGATGGATACCATCACATTTGATTATGAGGTGTTCAATTGTTTCCACAGATCGACCACACACTGCATATGGGTCATCTTCTTCGTTAAATTTCTTTTTGTAGCTGCGCATTCTAAGACACCCTGACCTGCTGGGTATCTGGCGCCATCTGGCGCCGTCAAGGTGATTTGCGCATGCGCATTGGCTGCGCGCGGGCTGCCGGTACTCCCGTACCGGTATCGGTAACACGGTACACGGTATGCTAAAGGTGTCTATTAACGTAGGTGTATGTATAACGGATTAGCGGATGCGTGCTGCATGAGCGGGCGCATTGGCGAATGCGAGGCCAGATGGGGCGCACACCTCCCAGTCTGATGGCACTCAACGACGAAGCGGCAAATGATCCTAAAACGACTCTCACAGACCAATGGTATCGGTATATTGTTATGACGTCACGGAAAAACCCCTTGCTCCTGTTAGCGGCTGCCTTTTGATCGAGGCGTAATACATAAACACCCGCGCGCTGTGGTACGTCGGCGCACGTTAAAGAACCCGGGGTGGTCTAAACTAACCCGGAGATCTCCACTACGGCGTTGCTCATGGGGATGTGTCACTTCGGGGCATTAACATTCCACAGTTTACAATTTATATTTGTGGATGTAGAAATTGAAGTGTGGTATGTGACAACGTAGAAGAGTGAAAGAAACCTAAAGCCTGTTGGATCACCATTCTTTAATGTTCCATGGGTATAGAACTCTGGTAGTTGGTAGAGGAAGCGCAGATGCAGCAAATTCATGATTTCACATACGCCTGCGAAACCTAGCCACCGTAATAGTCGCAGGTCGATGGGAGAACAATGATTGGGGCCTCTAACAGACGCCTTCGCCTAAGTATCTGTACCCAAATCAGCCATACTCAAAGCGCACGCGATGGTATACCAGAAACTTCAGTACCCGTATATAGTGCCTGCGATTCCGTATAGACGCGGTTAAACACAGACAGATACAATGAGCCTACAATTATGCGCACCAAAGTTGCGTTGAGCTTAACCAGGTAAATTGGGTGAATATTATCCTTTAGTTCACCGAGCGACGCTCAACGTGTCTTGCTCAACAAGAGCGGTGATCTCATGAAACTTGCGCGCGTTTCTTGAGCGTAAATTACAACGCGCACCAGTATACGTATACAGTACGCTGAGAGTAGCTCACGTGACGTGATATTTCGATCATGGCCACCCGACCATGGTTACTCGATAATTAGATTACAAAGCTTTGATCATGGTCACTCGGGGAAGCTTTGTAGTTACCCTCAAATACAAGCATGTAGAGCGTCGTCTGCAACAAGACGTGCGTTATTTTAATGACCCAAGATGCAGTGTATGTCGTGAACATATGAATAATAGAACGTAACTGATAAAAACCTAAAGGAGACAATGCTGCCTCCGTCATTGTCTCCCGCCTAGCAGATCGAAGGCGCAGCAGTTCTCCCGCCTTGCCGACGTTTCGGTCTGTCCTTAAGTGTCCGCCTCTGCGTTCCAGAGGGCTTCTTTATCTTCGTGCTTCCACACGGGGCAGCGCGAAGCCAGCGATTGCTGCGGGCACTTAAAGGCGTTACGGAACGCCTTCAATTCCAGGAGGGCGAGATTGACGCGAATACGCGGCGGCAGACCCCACTGATAGCGCATGCGCTCGCGGGCCTGCAAAACCTCGCTTTTGGGAACGCAAAATCCTGCCGCGTAGTTAATGAAGAAGAGCTTCTGCGCACTCATTTGGACATCACTGCGGCTAGGCACAAACGTGGAGCCGTGCGAAAAGTGCAGGTAGGCCACCGTAAGTGGCCTGATCACGGCATTGTCTGTGAGGATATCGTCGAAAAAGTCGTCCATGTTGGTCGAGGACAGGTTAGCCCTATGGACGCGGCTCTCGTAGTGATCTAGGAGACACCTCTGGAGCGCCTGAAACCTGTCCCGAGTCCAGTTGGACCACTGCGGCTTGTCCAGTGACGTCAGAAGCAGCGCCCGGGTCACGTCCGCAGCCAACAGCGGGAGCAGTATGGAAGGCAAGTCGGCTCGCGTCACCTGCGATGCAGATGCTACGCCACTAGAGGTCAGGTAGACTTTGAGCGCGGACTCTGGAGAACGCGTCCAAGCGGCGTCAAGATCAGTGGAGCGCTCGGTGAAGCGGGCGTCGTAGTTGGCGTCGTCGGGGGTTGTCTCCCAATACTGTTGCAGGGACGCAGCAAGGAGGTTACCGTAGTAGCCGATGAGATTTTCCGGCCCGTGGGTAGCGTTCACGGAAGCGTAGTATTCGTCGATTAAAGCTTCGTCCTCCTTTCCAGCCAGGTAATTCACCTGCAGGGCGTTGAGTCGCTTTAGAGAATTTGAAACATCCTCGCTCTGCATCCAGGTGGTGCCTTCGCGGAAGGTGCGCGCCAGAGAGGTGACCACGTGTCTGATAGTGGCGGTCCATTGGAGATCCAAGTCGGTGTCCTTGGCGAGGATGTCTCGCAGGATCCACCGAAAGCCGTGAGGATACAGTCGGTTGACCAGGTGGAAGCAGCTCTGGGTCCTCGGGTCTACGTGTTGTTGGAAGCTCGGATAGCCCATGCGGATAAGGCCCCGAGGTATCGAACCGGGCGGCAACAGAGGAGCCATCTGTGAGACCACCAAGACGCCGAGAAAGTTGAGGATGGTTCGGGGGCTGGGCTTGCGCAATATGTCAGACAACCTCCTGATGTAGGCAGGTTTTAGGACTACTACACTGCCGCCATTACGGCCGCGAAGGTACGAGAGATACACGTCCATGCGAAACCTGGACATCTTTGGGACCTTGTTCATGGTGTAGATAACCTTCTTGTCCCGGACCTCTTTTGCAGAAGAAGACCGTGACGCTTCCAGCAGTTGCGCCTCAAAGCGCATGACGTCTTCGGCCACAGCGTTGCTACGAGGTAGCGTCTTCCAGAGGCTCAGCGTCTGTCTAATTAGCTCTTGGTAGGGTAGTGATTTCGAAGTTCTTTGCATGACGTACTGCACGAACAGAAAGCTCCGTGGCGCATCGACGTGAATAACGTATGAACTTTCGTCTGGGAGATTCCGTAGCGAAGCGTGTAAAATGGGAAAGATGGCCAATCGGCGATCGATGAGTTTCAAGGCTTCGTCAAGCTGGAAGGATTGCCGGTGTGACTGCGTCCATGGTTCCACGTATGGCCAGTCGCCGAGTCCGACCTCTTCGAGCAACCCTCGAAGTCCATCCCACTGCGTGGCGTCTTCGGCGGCCGTGTTGTTCAGGCAGCCGCCCAGCACGATACTCGAGTGATCCAAGAAATTGTTATCGTCGTGGCGAAAATGTGCGGCAGCCGGCACTGGCTTCGCTCGCAAGCGTTCCGTGAGGTACCTGCAGTCAAAATGCACCCCGATTAGCTTTGTGCTGACAGTACATTCATCGGACACACTGGCGACTGGACAGGGGTCAAGTCCTTGCTGTATGTTACGAAGTCAAGCAAGACATTTTTAGGACGTGTTCAGCTGCTCATTATAATGTATTCGTATCAGCGTATGGCGGGCGGACAGAACGGCCGCTTACAGGACGAGCGTCAGGCAGCGTTGCGTTCGGACCCTGGCTACTTCTAAGCAAGACTCTAAGCAGCCCACCGGAGTGTGCTTCGTATATCCACGATGTTAATTAGGACTAAGAGTGTACAGTCGAACCGTGATATATCGAACTCGAAGGGGACTGCGAAATAGTTCGATACATCGCTAATTCGATACATGAAAATGTCAATAGGTAAACTTATCCGTAAGCTAGAAGCAAGAATGCATTGCGTCCATACTAGTGACGCGTTTCTTGCAGCGACGTACCGCCCGCCGATCTGCTGCCAGCGCATGCGTTGCTAGGCCTAACCTATTCGCATCGAAGCCGCAGCGGACAGTTCATTGAAACTAGCCACTGCCAATCATAAGATGCCTAGTTATGTTACCAGTACACTAAAAATAGAATAATCGCACATTACAATTGAGGTACGGCTGGTTTCCGCAGCGCCTTCGGCGGCGAAACGAGTGGTGCACGCCAGGCGAGGGCCGTCGCTAGGCTTTAGGTTGGCCTCACCGCAATTGCAGCGACGTGGCGGGAACAATTAGTACTAGAGATCGACAACCATCCTGTACATCCCACGTTCACCTCGTCAAACTGTTTCACAGCACTAGCCGATTCGTTTTCGCGCGCGAAAAGTGATCGAAGAGCTCCGTTGAGAAGCGCCAGTAGCAGGAGCGCGGCGTGCAGTTCATTATATCGAACGACCGGCGAAATTAGAGTTCGACATGATGCGCGGCTTTCGTACACTTTTACGCGGGATTTACAAGAAGATAATCTGTATGTTCGATATAGCCAATAATTCGAAATATCCGGGTTCGATATATCCGTGCTTGAGTGTGGAGGCTTCTGGGTACAGCATTCACTTTGTGACATTTAAAGCGGTAATGGCAAACATTTCCGTACAGCTCCTCACTTATCAAGTCGCTATGATGTGATTAAGATTACTCTATTGCATGAACGTACCGCAAACGCTCTAGATGCTCGGATAACGTTATATACATTTTTTTTTGCCACTCGTACTATATCTGCTCCATCGTGACAGACGCAAAGACAGGCTCAGCTGCAATGTCGAGACAGCTCCTCAGCTGCATATTAAGCAGGGCAACGGTAGGAGTGATCTTGTATTCCAGACGCTGCTTTAAGGCGTCTGAGATGCATCGCGCTTGAACCAAATCCAACTACCACGCCTTGCAGACTTCGGCCACGTGCAATGAATACTGCAGGGGCCAGTAGCGTTTACGTCAGATAGCTCAACGTGTAATGTGGCCACCTAACTTCGCATTTTGTTCGGAATCACTAAAAGGTATTCCCCTGAATAGTGGGGGCTTTCCAAGTTCAAGGTCTCAACAGTACTGTGACGTGCCGTGGACGGCTCGCATAGCCCACAAGCAAAACATGCTGAAGGCCGCAAAACACAGCGAAAAGGCACGCTTTTTACTCGTAACAGGGCGCCCCATGAGGTGAAGCAGACTGCTGCTATTGTGGCGAACTACCACGTGATGATAACCAACAAACTTGCGATGTGGACGCAAAAACAAGAGAGATGATTTAAGTGCTCTAATTAGCTCATATTACTTAAATTTAACCCCACCCAAACAAGAATGGAATTCGTGGTCACCATCTAATAACAATGTGTAACAAACAGCGCTTCAAAGCATCGCAGAGAAAGTTAAATGAGTACACTTAAAGTGACGCATCAACCTTTTACTGGAACGTTATCAGAGTCAAGCGCAGGATTAAATCAATCTTTTAGGAAGCAAGTTCAACTGGTGATTATACAGGGAAATTTTCTTTTACAAAATTTGCTTAATTAGTCGCGTAACCGTGACCGCTGCCTCGTTATCTTGTTCCTGCTGAGCACAATTCACACACTCAGTGAAGGCAGAATCCATGGTATCATCAGCATCACTGTTTATGTAAATCTGCAAATATTTTTTTAAATTGTCCTGTATAACTGGTGCAAGGGCCAATCCGGGCAGCAGAAGAGGCGACAACTGTGGCGCCAGTGAAAACTTCAAATCCAGCCTAACGGATACTAGCAGCTCTGTGAATTGTTACCTTGTCAAATCAGATGATCTTCAGGGACCAGCTAAATCTGCCGCTCAGCTCGAAAACTGCTCTGAGTTCTCCTTGAACTTCACAAGTACTTGAGAAAAATTCAATTTTTTCCTAGTCTCTTAACAAGGACTTACATATGTGGGGATAATTCAGCTAAGCGGAATGGTTTGCGCTTTACTAAGAAAAGTTGCGTGGCAGAGCTCATTTGGGCATTCATCGTAATTATTCCTTTGTTAGGTACAGCGACCTCCAAGACTGCTTCCCTACCTGGTAGTCTCCTTTATCAAGAAGGCTCGTCCCGCCGACTTGTACGGCAGACTTCCGTTCACCTCCCACGCCGGCGAGCAGACGTACGAGTAGAAGTCCACGCACGGGTCGACATTTACGTTCAGTTTTTCTTCCACCAGCCGCCTCTGCCAGCCGCACGCATCGGTGTTGCATTCAAGCGCCCCGGACGGCGTCGTTCGATCACCACCAGTTTTGGTCTCTTCGTAGTCAGCCAGGGTGAAGCGTCGTGCGGGGGTAGCTTGAAGTTCCGGAAGCAGCGTCACAAAAGAGGTCGCCGCACGTCCCCTCGCACTGCCGCCACCGTAGCTCACCGACTCGCCTTCGTCTTCGGATGGGTGCTGACCCTCTGTCTCTCCAGTGCCGTGGTGGTGATCACCCGTCTCTGGCATCACCTGGATAACCACAATCAGCGCTAACGAGACGATCAGCGAGACAATGGCTACCACCACCGCGTGCTTCTTTATAACCTTCATGGTGACGCCCCCTGACGTGTCGCCGCGGCCACTGGACCTCAAGGCGTCTTCGGACGTAGCCGCGGTGCTCTTGTCCGTTTCCACATCGTCTTCCTCGTCGTCCCAGTCACCTTCGCTCGTGGGTGAAGCGGCCCCCGACCCGCTTGTCAGCGATGAAGCACTGCCCAGGGGTGACAGGGCGGTCGTGTTGGCCCTGTCCGCAGAGAAGCCAGCCCGGGACAGGGTTGAATCACTGAGTGACCGTACTACCTTGGATGGTTTGGTCTTCACGGTGGAGGTCTTTGTGGTTGGAATCTTTGCCGCTGAGTTCTTGGCTGATTGTGCTGCTCCAGCCGAAGGAACGATCTTGACGGTCGCATCCGCGTTGCTGGCAACAGAGTGGCCACTGGAGGCGGTGGATGTGTCCTCGTCAGACGAGCTGTCGGCAGCGTCTGGGTCGGGGAACGCAGCCTGCTCGACGTACCGTCTTGGCATCGGTATATTCGGCCGCAGGTACGAGAAGGGCTTGCCTATGGTCCTGTTGTCTATTATGGACATCGCGAGACCTCTCGAACCAAACTAAAGAGTCAAAGGGCGTACCGGATATGGGTCAGATGTAGCTTCCTGTCCGGTAGAACAGTGAGCTCTCAGGTGAGCCCAGACGACGTTTGAACTGTGGGTTAGCGATATGCCCCTACGTTGCTGCGCCGACAGCTGGGTCTTGAAATAACTTCGAAGAATCGCGAACAAATCCAAGCGTGTGGAAAGCCGTAGCTACCGAAGAAACAAGCTCGAAAAACGACAAGGGAACACAGGACTGCGAGGCGAAAGAACGAGGACTAGCAGCACGGACCAGTGGGCACGTGCTTCTTCTTTCATTGCTATACATCCTGGGAACGGCACGCTCTGACCGAGGATAGTATATGTGCGCGGCATGCACACGTTAAGCCAACAAGACAAATTTTTTATTGCAAGAACTTAGAGGACGAACAATGTAACAAACATGAGGGAGCCTTACCGAAACATAAATAAATGGTAACAGCAATTGAAAGAGAGAATTATTTTACTCTCAGGCAATATTCGCACGCACAAATAGCAAAGCATCATCATCAGCCATATTACAGGATTCCAACTAGGCTTGCCTCGCGTCAGCCATGGCCGTTATGTATTAGCGAACCTCTCGAACCTCTGTCCCCTTGACATAGTGGTCGATGGACACTTGAAAAGCTCATTTTATTGCCGCTCTTTTTCCTTTTTTCCCCTCCCTTTGTTCCCCTCCCTTTGTTCCCCTCCCCAAGTGTAGGGTAGCCTACTGGGCATCGCCTGGTTAACCTCCCTGCCTTTCCGTCAATTTCTCTCTCTCTCTCTCTCTTGATGCGCGGCGAGCGCGCGCAGCGGAATAGCACAGTCGTCCGGCAACCCTGGGCGAGGAGGCGACCAGCAACCATGCCAGCAACCCTGAGGAAGAAGAAGAAAGAGAGGGCAGAGGTATAGCGAACTAGAATACTCTTCTAGTTCACTATAGGCAGAGGTAAAGTGGACGCTGTAGACTCTGTGCAGTACGCACCCATGAAACCACTCTCGACTTAACCTTATTAATAAATAGTTCGAAAAAATAAGGCATCCTGCCGTTAATTCTTGCCCCAACAGAAGAAAATAGACGACAGTGGCTTAGCTAAGCTAGGACAGAATATACGCAGCAAAAGGAGTTTTGTCTAGTGGCATTTCGGTAGCGACACGCCGTCGCTGTCGTTCAGCAGCTTCGCGGCGTCTCTTTGCGGGACGTTCCTCTCGTTCTTCGGGTGTCTCGGCCTCCCGCTTAGCCTTTCTCGCCTCGTTTTCTCGCTGTCGACCGACCTCGTACCATGCGACGACTTGTGGATCGGACGACTCAATTTCACGCAGCCTGTACACTGCTGCCGTGACAAGCACGGCCGCTCTCCTTCCATGGTGCGCGTGTGAGGAGCGAGCGCATCGCTTCCGGCTTGCATCCCAGTTGCGCGGTGCGACTCTACGCATGCGCAGTGCGGCGCAGCGGCTGCGGCACCATGGTTGCCATGGTACTGGTTGCCATGGTAACGGCGCATGCGCAGTAGTGGCCTTTGGCAGGCACCGCGAAATGCGCTTCTGTTATAGCCAAGTGTAGTTCTCGCTACAAAAGCCTGCACATGTTTCAACAAATTTCCAACCTCGTGTCTTCACGTGACTGTGTCGTCCTCGACATTGGTGTTGTCTGTTGTTAATGCCGGGACCATATCTGTTTTGTTATCTACATTAAATGCACTGGCCAAGCCTTACCTTCCGCAAGGATTCTTAGCAAAGGCTGAGTAAAGTTGTGCCGGTGGTGTTGGTCCGGTGGTTTCCAGCAACTGGATGCACCGCTTGAAGGGCTTCTCGATGAAGTGACTTCCAGGCGAAGCGATTCACGGAGAAACGAAGAACTTTTATACAGGCTATTTACAGATGGGTACAAGATTCAGTACGGTCAAACTATCCGCGGCCGGCCTAGCCGACCGCCTTCACAGAGGCGAGGGACACCACGTCCCAACAGTCGAACTGGCGCGCCTTGCACCAGCTCTCCACGGCCGCTACCTCCGCGCTCGGCCCAACCGAGCGCCTGCCAGCTAGGAGTAGCTAGAGCAAAAAGCCCTCGGGCGCGGGTCTCTTCACGAGTTCACCCCGATCCCGCGCCCCTTTCCACACGCCAAATTTGAACTGTGTTACAGCTTCCTGCCTGACATCAGTTTTAACGAATAGGAAAGCTCAGAACTGATGTCAGGGTTTTTCCCTCACCCCGAAATTCCTCCCTACGTGGCTGCGCAATCCTCCGCCAAGTGGACCGGAGGCGCGCCAGACGTGTGGGGCCAACGGACACTTTCAACTCCTAACCGTGCTGGTCTAGTATACCGCCCGTCGCGTAACGCGACGAAACCGAGACCGTTCTCGCTTGTTTATAGCCGGCGGCTTCTCCCCCCGGGAGGCAGGATTCCGGGAAGATGGGGGACAGGAGCCCAAGGTCGATGTCGGCAGAGAGCCCCGCCATCTGGAGTGGCAAGGGAAAACGCAAAAACGAACGGGGAGACCAAGCAAAGAGCATGGGCATTCGAGCCGCTCCTCCCCTTCCAACGGCACGCACTAAAACAAAACAAACAAAACGAAACAAAACGGGGCGCGCAGCCTAGTCCACTCTCCTCTCGCGGAATGTTTGTAACACATGTACAAAAAGAGGCGGCAGCGTGCCGAACCCTACAGGCTGCAATTAATACACCTGTTTTTTTTTAATCGGAAGTGCTTAAAATCGACGCGAAAAGGGCCGCGTGTATTAATGAAGCCTGCGCTTGCTTATTGTACAGTATTTATGTGCTACCATAAGGAGTACGCGGCGTGGGCGTAGTGTTATCTCTGTAGCTATTTGTTGCTCTTATGACTCTGTATATTTTGCTAACGTGACAGTGTTAGGGGTCCCGTTCAGCTGAAAACCCGGTGGAGGCGTGAGCTAAATTCCCCAGAGAGGCAATCATTTATTGGTGGGGCCACCTGGATCACGTGAGATTGTGACGTCATTACAACCTGTCCAGCGAATTGCGAGCAAACTGCTCACTGAGCCAGGTGGCAGTTAGATTAATGATTGGTCGCGAGAGTTTGCTTGGGAAGGGCAACCTGGGTCGCACAAGCCCCACCAGGGGCAGCACCTGCCATCGCGGGGCAATGGCGCATCGCTCAACCGCTGCACCACTGCGCCAGGTGTGGTACGAGAACTCCCAGGGATCTATGAATGTATGGTAGAGAATGACCAACTGCGCAGTGGCGTAGCCAGAAATTTCGTTCGGGAGGGGCTCACGTTGCAGCGCGGTCTCCTCATAGAATTTGTGGAGGGATCAAACGCAAGAATAATTTATTTATTTATTTATTTATTTATTTGGGAATACTGTAGCCCTCACTTGAGGGCCATAACAGGAGAGGTTTTTATTTTAATTATCAAGGAACAAAAACCTCAGGCACCGACAAGACACAAAAAACATAATCAAAACACGAATACTTAACAACTTAACAAACAAGGATGAGGGAAATCATAACAAAAGCATGATCAGTTGTCAATTCCCCTGTTGCCTGTAATATAATTCCAAAAGGTTCTCAAACTTTTTGACATTTTGAGCTGTGACAATGAATTCCGCAAGACCATTCCACATATTAATACATGAGGGGAAAAAAGAGTTTTGAAAATCACATCGGTGGGCTCTGTACGGCCATATTGTGGCACTGTGGTTTAAACGCGCACTTTGTTTTAGAGGGGGGTGAATATATGTTTCTTTGTTCATTTTTAGTTGATTCCTGGTGATTTGGAAAAACAGTTTCAACCGTTGTTTTTTCCGTCGTGTTTCGAGCAGTTCCAGGTCGCAAGATTTAAGCATGTCTGTTATAGAAACGGTCTTCCGATAACGCGAACATACAAAACGCACTGCGGTTCTCTGAATTTTTTCGAGCTTATCTCGCAAGTTCACTTGGTGGGGGCTCCAAACAGAGGAGACATACTCCAAAACCGGGCGGATAAATGTCTTGTATGCAGTTAACTTCAAATTTTTGGTGCATGCTGTAATTTTTTTTCTCAAATGCCATAGTTTTCGATAGGCTTTAGAGCAGACCTCCTCTACCTGGATGCGCCAGCACAGATCGTCCTGAATAATTACTCCCAAATACTTAAAGCTACGTACATTGGACAAGGAGTTTTCACCAATTTTGTAATCGAGCAAACGTCGACTTAGAGTAATGAATTTCCATTCCACATTTTGCGCACCAGTCATATAAACATTGCAGGCATCGGTTGATTTTAATTTGATCAGTTGAATCGGTCACTCTAGAGTAAATTAGGCAATCGTCAGCAAAAAATTTGATTTTTACAGGTGATTCAACAACACTAGGAATGTCATTTATATAAACCAAAAACAATAACGGCCCCAATACTGACCCTTGTGGAACCCCAGACAGAACTTCCAGTGAACTAGACATGTGGTTTCCAATGCGGAAACCATAATAACTGCATTGCCATATTGGCAATGCCATATTGTGTATCAGTTAACGGTACGCACGGTCCAGACAAGTTAAATACGTATTTTTAAAATAAAAGAATGCATTCGTATGTCTTAAAAACCGTGGCATACAGGACTGATACCAATGCTTCCATGCTTTTCCGTATTTAAAAAGTAAAGAAAATATCACACGAAGTCTAGAACCACGGCCGCTCAATGGAGTGCGCCTCCATTGAGCGGCCGTGCTAGAACTATATATCAGCCCGAAACCAGCAAAGCAGCGCATGCCGCTGTTATGAAGAAATGTAAAGGCCATGAAATTAGCAAGTATAGAGGACAAATATTTAATGAATCTTTGTCGTTCAAGAACCTTTACATTTTTGTACATATGCAATGGCCAGGAAAAAATCTCAACGGCGCTGTCCTTCGTTCCAGCGTACTGCGCTGCAGCAGCTGCCATCGGTCATGTATTGTGAGTGATAGCACCGAAATTTTAGTGGCAACAGCGAGCGCATGAACAAACGGGGAGTTCTGCAAAATATGCATTAGAAGTGCGAAGATAAAATGGAGCATTAGAAATGCGAAGATGCAACTTGATAAAGGACAAAAAAAGTGCCAATGGAAGCAAAGTCACTGTATGTATACACAAAACCTCGCAACAAGATATTTAAATACACGTACGTCTCCATTAAATCTACGTATTTAAGCAAAAGTCACTCTATATAATGCGTCAAACAAGGCAAATAAACATCTTGCGCAATAACAGATAGTATACTTTACGCACGGAAAGACAGACGATCCAGGCAAAAACGAAACTATGATAGCTGAATTCGCGATATGTACTTGGGCCATGCTGCGGTCGCGACAGCACCATATGGTTAGAGAATAGAAGAGCAATGCAGAAATCAATACGAAAGTACGTATTTTTTAACTGCCTGCATGACGACAATTATTCTGCGCCCATAATTACAGAAGGGTATTCCTTTGGTTCAAAGAAAAGAAAAAGCAGTTAGCTAAAAAGGAAAGAGAAGGACAAGCGAAAGTCACGAATGATGCCACAAGTTAAAATAACCAATATCCGAGTGTGTAAGTTGGGAAACACCGCGTGGGCAGGGCTTTCAATAAGCAAGGTCAGTCATTATCGGTTACTGATGCCCTCAAAATTTTCGTATTTTGTATTCAAAATTACAATATTTCGATCATGATGCTAACTGATGCTTGGGCCATGTGACTCCAGGTGCATGGGCGTTGCCATGAAATCCAACCCAAATTAGCAATGTTCGCGCCAAAATATCTTTTCTAGTCCTAAAAAGGCATTTTAGGTGACAAAATCTCTGCCTCTCCCGTAACCGAGAGTAGAGTAAGCACTAAATGCAGGACGATGCAGAAGCGTACGCGGACACGACGAGACGCAGGCCTGACAAGAATGTATATGCAGCGCGTTCGAAACTGTCTAAAGTGCGTAGAGGCGAGTGTTTTCCGTACCACTTTGCCTATGTAACACTGGTGACGTCACCACTAAATTGCGTCACACATAATTGATGACGAATTAATGACAAATTACTAATTAGTGACTAATTACTGATTAATGAGTAAATACTAATTAACTGTTAATTAATGACGCTTAAGCTTCGCCTTTAGGAGTGGAACGCGACAGCGTGTAGCGCTGCCAGGCAGTCCACGGAACGCCACCACCCGTTCGGCGCGATGCCTTGCCCTTTGAACGCAACGCTTTTTGAGGAAAGGAAATGGCGCAGTAATTCTCTGTCATCTCGGTGGACACCCGAACCGCAACGTACAGAGGAAGGGAGGAACGCTACGACCCGTTCGGCGTGAAGCTACCGGCGCTTGTATGCCGGTCCTGTAGGAGGGCTTAGAGAGTCTCGTTAAATGTCGTACGGTGCCCGGATGCTCTCGTTTCAGCTCCCGGATGTGTGGAATTCAGTGCCCGGATGAGTGGAAATCAGTGCCCGGATGTTGGCTCTCGGTCTCGGCATGACGTCACCACACTGCCGGCAACGGGAGCTAAAAGCATTTCATGCTTAAAAACGAGAATTACTTCCGGCTCCGGTGGTTGTTTTGGTCAGCGGCGCGTGACAGTTCGAAAAAAATTCGGGAGAAGCTTCAGCCCCCCCCCCCCTCCCCCCGACCGGCTACGCCCCTGCAACTCCGCATAAACGGGCGCCCAGCTTAAGCGTCCCCTACAGTTTTTTGTTTTGGTGTGTTTGTTTTTTCCTTGTCCTGTAATGGCGTATTTGCCCGTGCGTTGCCCTAAATTTATTTTTTCGCGCAGCCTTAAGATTAGTTATAGTAGCGTTTTCCGCTAGTTTCCTTCCCATCGTGTTGCAAATTCTGAAAATATGCAAGCCTCTTTGAACCACCACTCCATGATGAACTGCAGTGTTGTACGTTGGTGGTCCAACATATACAGAATCTTTCACCTGTTTGCTAGCATGTCTGGGACCGTTCCCGTACATAAAGTCATGGCATAGTACGCGCTGCAAATAAGACAATAGTTTTTGTTTATCTTCATGCATAAAAAGAAACTTCCAATGTATAAGCAGATGTAACTGCAGGCGAATATGTACACAAGAACGAAAAACTGGATATGCAAGAACATGCGAGTTTTTTTGCTGTGATGCGCACTCCTGCGATGTTTAGCTCGTCGTATAATACCCTTCGACGGCGACCACCTTCACAAAGGACCGAATGCTCTTCGGGAGAATTGCCGCCCAGTCAACAAAAGGCCAGTGCTGCCTCTGAAGCAATTAGTGTCCCCTCCCTCCATGGCCTGTCGCGGAGATAGCGATCTCCCTGCGACAAGGGAAACGCAAGTCTGAAAAGAACCGAGGTCGACTGCTCCTTGCGTTTGCCGCCTCCACCTGCCGACACCAGAGGGGCTGCTATTTACAAGCTCGTTTCAGGCCATAGAGTTTCTTACTACAACCTAGAGGGAAAGCTGGCGGCGCTGCACTTCAGCCAACATGGACGCTCAAAGCATCATGGGGCGGTGAGCTACTTGTTGCGGCACAGTCGTAGTTTTTCGGGAACACAGAGTGGCAGTACTAAGGCGTTTCATTCCGAAAACGTAGTTCGTCTGTGCGCAGACGACTTTCGCGCGATCGCAGTGTGCAAAAGCCATAGTAGTGAAGACGCTACGACACACGACGCCAATAAGAGGTTTTACTCTTCCGAAATGCCATTAAAAAACCTCTTAAAGTATCTAAACAACAACATTTTTTCTGAAAACATATTTACTTTTAAAAGTGCGCCTGTTAATTACGAAATATTAGTTTTTTTAGTGTTCATCACTTGGCCAATAGAAAAGCTAGTCATGTCTTATTTTAGGCAAACTTTGCACTTAAATGCTTTTCTGCTCGTTTGTTGCAATCATTAGACAAGATATTGAATGTTAGGACGTTTGTAGCTATCAAACAGCTTTATTTCGTTTATTATTTTTTGGCCAAAAGTTACAGTTCCGCAACAAGTAGCTCACCGCCCCATGATGCTTTGAGCGCCCATGGTGGCTGAGGTGGTCACGTGGGGTCTCCATGCAAACTCCCATAGACGGCTTGCCAGCTTTCCCTCTAGGTAATAGTAAGAAACTCTATGTTTCAGGCAGCTTTTGAATGAAAACGCGTGGCGACCTACCCCCTCCTGTGGCCGGCCTAGAGACTTGAGAGAGGTCTGTTTACAAGTAAAGGCAGCGGGCTCAGAGAGGTTTGCCCGATTTCTCTGGCCACTCCGCACTGGGGAAGAGAGAGAGGAGAAAAAAATAGTATTGAGGTAGGTGGCTGCGATAAAAGTGAAGTTTTTAAATACATGCAAACACATCACTGATGACATATGTGTGTTGAGGTGAACGACGGAACGCTCGATTTGCCTGGAGAGAACTACATGATGATCCTTGCAAGCTTCGGGAGCGTGCCTTGTCGTCCGGAGACAGAGCTGAGGATCAGCGAAGACGAGCGGGCACCCACGCAGTAGGTAAGGAAGACACAGACCAGCTGCGGGACGCGAAATGCGGTTATCCCGGCCGGGATCTGAAGAACTTAGGCGCGAAACTCAGAGGAATCTGATTTATAAGATAATCTATCTAAGAGGGAAAAAGGCTCAGAGAGATCCCGAGACAGCGATAAAAGAGTCGCGCATAAAAAATAACGATGGCGAATCAAGAAGCGGTAGCCAGGCGGACTGCCGAGCAACGGAGAGTGCGTACTCCATACGGTCGCTGCGGTTGCGAAAACATCGTCTGCTCGAGCAATGGCCACCAAGCAGAAACTGGTGACAGATAGGGAGACAGATGGAGACTATCGCGGTAACAAAGGAAGACGGGCTAAGGAAGGGACAGTTCCAGCCCGCAAGGAATGAAATCAGCCCATGCTTGTCTTGCGGGGGTCAACTCGCACTGGGGCCATTTTGTTATCTAAACCTCGGTACTTCCGACAAGTTCTAGGTCGCAGTGGTAGCAGCCGCGCATGTTCCAGAGGTCCCATCATTTTAAACTCATGTAGCGATGACCTAGATGTAGAGCTTCTGCCTTGCGTGCAAGGGGACCGTGGTTTGAATCCCAGTACCGCGCAATTCTCCACAGGGTTCGAATAATAATTTTAAAAACTTCGCATATCGATGGAATTGCATAACCAGGCCTGGGGTGCGATCTGATCTCAATGACCAGAACTATAACCAGAACCAACAACGCACTCCCTCACCAGAGCAGGATTTGGCCACCCTGGTGTAGTAGTTGACCACAACCTTCCATGAACACACACCAATTTAAACGCGGTAATATGCACAGCTGCTTGCATTGGCTTGGTCTACATAGGTTCGGAAGCGCTCGGAAAGACACGCTGAACGCTACGGCAGCTACGGCGCTGCGGAGACTCACCATCTTTTCCTTCTTTCCTCCATGCTCACCATTCTCTCTCCTCCACCTCTCTCCTCCTGCGATGCGAGCGCCCCTCGCGGGTGACAAGAAAGTAGCCTCTGTAAAGAAAGGGCTTTGAACGTCCGCGGTGGTGGTCCGCGGCTCCGCGCCGCAGTAAACGTGGTGGTAGTTGGTGGTAGTGCCACAACCGTGGTGGCCGTAGCGTGAGCCCGGCACTTTTGTATCGCGATGCACCGACCTTGTTGTTGAAAGGTATGTACAAGTATTTTTGTCAGATTATGCTCCGCAGCTGGTGTTTATATATGCTTCACTTATGTCGACGTGACTGTAGCGATGCGCTAAGTTGAAATGACACGATACAACGATGACTAACGACTGTTTACAATTCAACAGAGATAAACGATCCAAGTACGTTTTCTTTCTTACCGCGCTGTGCGGTGAAAAAGCAAAAACAAAAAACAAAAGGGACATCGAGATATGTGTTGTAAGCACCCGGGCGAGGTTACTTGATTTGATTTCCATCTTTCGGGCCACGGGAACGCGCGGTCCTTTCCGCACGCGTTGCTTTGCTCTCGGACGGCGAAGCTGCAGTAACTTTGTCGGCAGTGAAATTCCAAGTATCCCGATTTGGACTTTAAAGCCACTGTTGGTGCCAGCCTATCAGGAGCCAAATTTTCGGAACACATCTTGTGAAAACTGTTCACGGACTGCTGATGGTCGTAATCATGATGGCCTGCTTTACAAGTTTGAAGGCGTTGAACTCTTGACAACTTTGATAACGCTTTTTCTGTTTTGCTGACGTCATCAGTACCTTATAAAGTGCAAATAAGTTGTACGAGTGCGGACGCGTTTGCCGGTCCGCCCGATGTAAACTAACCGATCACGCAAGGTGAATGCATGCTGTAGACGACTCCGTGCTGACCGTTTATTGAAATTGTCTTTGGGTTTCTTCGCGCTCGCGTAAGCTGCCTTCTTACACGTCATTAAGTACTACTACCTTCAGGTTAAGCACGCATCAGTTACTTTTTGCGTTTTTTCTACTTAGTTTTGCTTATGTCCCTGTCCAATAGTATCATGCCACCAAAGCCAGCAGGTGCAGCCCATACGGCTTTTCCAAGAGCAGGAAGGAGTTAACTAGTAAAAAAAGCACATAGAACAGCGTCAAAAACAAGCATGTGAAGAAGTCTTTTTTCAAGTCAATGAAACAACATCTGGCAGGATAATATTCCATCCCTTCATTTTTCAAACAAACTAACAAAAAGTACCTAGAGCAGTCACCCTTTTTCACACATTTAGATTATGCTATCTCCTTGTGAAAATATACGTGAGAACCTGTGTACACTTGTGTTTATCCAAACCATTGTTTCATCACACTGGTTTGGATATGAGAAAACTTAAGTTCTCAATTTTTTTCTTTGGTGTTTTATTTTAGTAATGATCATTTGGGTGTATGCTTGCTTCCTGCCATGCTGATTTCTTTGTCATAATTAACCAGCATAGAGCGGACAACCCTAATTCACGTCTTCAAGCTTTTCACTGATCTCTGCAGTATACGGACCCCATCACACACTGATGTGATTGAGGGATTGAACTGCTCTTTGCGATTGGGAAGGAAATTACAACAGCCGTGTTGAAAGAGACCTAGATTATGGGCTGCCCATCATGAAATGTAGTATGTGTGTTTGTTCCACGTGATGTGTGGACTGAAAATAACTCCCGAATACTTCAAATGTGTGAGTTCATCTTACCTGCCATTTATTTCACATGTGTGCAGTACAGAAGCTTGTCTCCTTGTGAATATTGTGTTGAAGAATTTCTTTACATTTGTTACCGGTAAAATTTTAGTTAGCTCCTCCGACTCGCTCGTTCTGAGGAAATCACTTGTGGTCTGTAATTAAAGAGAATACTTATCAGAAAGCTTATGAAGAGCCGCTTAGGGCACGACCCTTCTTCTAGAGTCAGTGTGAAGCAAGAACGCTGGTCACAGTGCAACAATTGTAGACCTGATAAGTGATGTGCTTCCTTTTATTGTGCCCGGGTATTCATTATTTCTTTGAGGACTTTATTCAAGCAGCATACCTTCATTTTGAAAGCAGGCTTTTAGGAGTTTCTGGGATGAGCTTGCTGCTTGTCTCTTTAGCCTGTCCCCGTGAGTTGCACTAAAGAGCATGCTTTGGCTAGATTTCAGTGAAACTGAGAGGTTTGGATAACACTGTTGGTTCAACGTTTGGGGAATAGCCCAAGGGGGGAGTAGCTATGTAATAAGGGAGTAATTATACTCATTATCATCCCCCCAAGCGCAGCCATATGGCTATAAAGGAAAGCTATACAATCTCCTCAGGAACTTCTAAGGTGAAGAAAAATTAATCTTGGTACGGGGTTTGAACCCTGGACCATCGCCTCTCCAAGGCAGTCGCTCTGCCAATTGAGCTAATGAGCAAGGCAAGCATATGATAAGGGAGAGCAAATTTTTTTGCCCAGTGATTACAGAAATCCCCCAAGGTGGAATCTACCATATTCTTGCTGTTCCGTCTTGCTCAGTTGATATAGTGGCTGCCCCGGTAAGGCAGTAGTCCCCGGTCCGAACTCCGAATCAGGATGAATTTTTCTTCTACTACGAGGTTTCTGTGGAACATCTATAGCTTTCCTTTGCAGCCGTATAGCTACACTTGGGTGGCTTCTAAGGAGTAATTACTCTCTTATTGGATAACATTATTGGGCCAGGCCTGCATTATCTTTTCCTTTTGTAGAGAATGTGCTGTAAAAGGCAGGGGAAGGTGAGGTTACGTGTAGGGCACCTGTAGGCAGCGCATTAATAGCTTCTGCTCCCCTGAGTGGACTGTCACTTTAGCTGTGGCGGTTGCCTAACCAGTCCTGTCAGAACAATCCAGTCCACATTGAGTCAGAATTCTGCACTTATAGCACCATGCCTTGACCAGCTTGTATTTGGAGCCTCTTTTTATTTAGCAACTAAAATGAGACATTCTGTTCAGGTGATACTGTTCTTTAGGGCACCTTTAAGAGAAGGAGCTCTTGCTTCACTGAGTGAACTCTCTGACTGCTTTTCAGGCTTTGTGAACAGCCGACGTTAACTTAAAATAAAACGATAATTATGGTTGTTTCAAATACAACAAAAAGGAAGGGATAGTGAGATTAGGCTTTACTTGCATTTCTTCGCATTGAATACATGCCTTGACGGTTTGCAATGCAGGCCAGGGCCATGTTATCACCGGCCGACCTCTTCTCCTTTTCCTCTCATTAAAATTCCTTTCTCTCTCTTTCTACATTGCGAAATTGTGTGCCTTTATGCATTGCACTGACAACTTTTGCATAATTCGAGTAGACTGCAGTGTCTCTTCATTAGATAGAGTAGTCTTGTAAACATCACTAATAAAGCATAACAATGTTTAAGCAAAAAGAGGGCATGTAAACAGTTTCAGTGCCATACAAATGGCAAATAAATGGGACTCCTCATTTTGAAAACAAGACAACAGGTCCCCGTGAGGCTAGTCTCTTCGCTTTATTCATTTTTGTTAGCTTGAAAACTGAAAAAGCTTGTATTCTAATCACTCTTTACTATCATTAACAAGTTAATTTGTTAATTAGTCTTCCTTACATTATGCATATATATGTAAGTAGTAATTTTTAGTTAAAAGCAATTAGTGCACGAGTTGCCCTTGAAGTTGCTAGCACAGCTTCATTTGCAGTTAGTTGCACTAGTTGAGTGAGCTGAACTGAACACTGTGTTCACATTGTGCTTTCTGTGTGTCTCATTAGATAACATCCAAGCCCCTGATTAATGCTAGGTTGTCTAATCCTGTTTTCTGATCACGTAAGCCAGTGCATATGGTCAAGTTGATAATTTAGTCTATCACTGCACATGTGGACTTCAGGTACAGACTTCAGTACTGCACCTAGAGTATGAAATAGTGGTGAGGTTACATAATCTGAAAAGAAAACCGACAGACCCGGAGTGTAGTTCAGTGTGCACTGACGAACATTGCAGGTTTGTACCGATCATGGCGTTCTTACTCCACTACACAGCAAAGTTGCCTGCTTCTTTTTACTAATGATTTAGGTGGCTTCATTTCCTGGCAACTGCACTCATGCAGAATTGCATTGAAAAGTGAGTTGGTTGGAATAGCTGGATGCAGCTGCTTGTCTTTATTGCTGAAACAGTTGGCTGACATGGAGTTCAAAATCAAATTATGACTCAAATGTGTCTTCATAAAGCTCATGAAAGGGTTTCAGCTATACTCACACTGGTGGCTGCCTGCCTACTTTTATTTACTGGTGATGCTAGCCGCTGTTATAATGCACCTCATGCACATGCTTCATCTCACGGTTGGAAATACAACCTGATTGTGTGGTGCATCTTGTCCTTTGTTGATTTAAAGCAAGCTTATCAAGGGCCTGTGGTTAAATTAAGCCATCATTGTGTCCCTGTAACCTCAGCAGACAGCTCTAGTATGTACTGCTAAGTTGTTCAGTTGATTTCACCAGGCCATTTCTGGCACACTTGTACCCTGTATCTTTAAATTAGCTGCTATGCTATTATGGCATAGCACCTTGTACAGGACAACGCCATGCTTACTTATTGCCTGCAAGGAGCCTAAGCTCTGTGACTTGAAATTGAAGCTGTAATACGCTGCTGTGTGTTTCAGTACATACTATTTCTGGTAGTGATGAATAGCTTCAGTGCCTCAAATACAGTTTAATGTGCACTTATAAAAGGTTCCTTAGCAGCTGCTGCTTGTATTTTCAAATAACATATTATTAGCCATATAACACTCTATTTGATCTTGTTAGTGATATGTAATCAGAAGCTTTGCTTTTTTGAGAAGTGGTGCACCTTGCCTCTGTCAGCTCAGATATTTGGCTCATAGTGTAATTGCACCTGAAGAGCCTTTAATTCCTGTATTCACAGAGCAGCTGGTCGAGAAGAATTAAAAAAGTTTAATTAAGCATCCCACTTTGCTACCAACACCTTTTGAACGTCTCTGAGGCATCCTTTTTTTATCTTGGGTAGACTACATCTGCTATATATTCACCCACAGTTGTTCATCTAATGGTGAACCTGATTATATAGCTATAATATGGTTGCTACTGCTGCATATGGAGGAGACTTGGTAGAGGTTTTAAAAAATATTTTTGGAACAGTAGTTACACAGCTCCATAGCATGCAACATTTAAAGTATCATGACGTAAAATTTTCTTTTTGAGAGCCTTAGTGCACTGTACAGTTCAGCATAAACAAGCAGAGCAGAGGGCAAGTAATGGACAACTTTATGTCTGCTTGATTGAAACCAGTAATGATAACTGATATTAATACTCGAGTCAAGAAGAGCATCTCCAGACGAGCCACTGGAGAGCCCTTTATCAGTAAAATTATTCCTACTCTAAATTTTTTGGCTATTCATTTTCTCATCGCTGTCCTGTAAAACTATATGTCACCAAAATTTTCCTAAACACTTAAAATAAACTGAAGAGTAAAGGAGCTAGTTTGTAAGGTAATACTACTGCTTCTTTGAACTCCAAGAGCAATGTAGCACCATTTTTGCACTGCATAAGTTTCTGTTTGCATCTGTAAGATTATTTATATGAGGCTCATTGTTCTGACCGAGAAATTAATGCCAAAAACCCTTGTAAGTGATCTATACTAGTAATGTAGTAATATAGAAAATAATAGAAGCGATAAAATTATTACTCAACTTGTGCAACTCATACAAGGCTGTATTAAACAAATACAGAGCTCTTTTAGAACTATTATCTTGAGCAAACAAGAAATTTAATACGTAGCAGACTGAGTGACTGCGGTATGTGTACTCTGTTATCGATAAAGTGCGTTCATGAGTTGGACATTATTCTCCAGTGGAAATCTTGTGATTCGTTCATTTATAGATGTGTGGGGTTGGCAGGAGTAGGAATAAATGGTAAAGGGGCAATAATGATGAACAGGCAGCAGAATGAACCAAACAGAGCCATGATATTTCAGTGCTGTATTTTCTGGTCTGTTCATTAGCTATTTCAAGGGTGGAAATGCCGTTCCTTTCTAATTAGAATTAGGTTTGCAATGGCCACACAGATATTCTTCCCACAGTCTCATGAAGGCGTCGAGCTAGTACAGCATACTTAGAGTGTTTCAGCCCTTCAAAAATAGTGAAACTGTTGTTCTGAATCACCAAAAAAGTGAAGAAAGTTTCTGAAAAAAGCACGTCAAGCTCATTGTGGAATGGGCTGCCACAGTTATCTACGAGATACCACTAACTTATGGGAGAGTGTATTAGGTCAAACATGACACTGCATGAAGGATCGTGCATGGACATGCGAGATATTGTTTTCAACGGGGAAGGGGGCTCAAATTTAGCTAAGCGCTCTAGTGCCTGCGAAACGTGTCCATAGCTGGACAAGTAAGATTCTGGCTAAGAGCCGTGTGAGTGGGATAGCTTTCTGGAGCTACCAATGAAGTTAGATATGAACCAACTGGGCCTATTTCCAGCTTTAGCTATTGGAAGCTTAATTCACAAGGAAAAAATTGGATGGACGATCAGACAATCTGAATCAAGCAACGTGCATAGCAGTGATGATTTTCCCTGATTGCTTTTATGATGCAAAATTTCAAAATGATGCTTTTGCTGGTTTTCCAATTTTACCGCATCGAAATGCTCGAATTTCATCAGATCATTCCGTATTTCCATTTTGCTGGTTGATCTGAACTTGCCGCAGTGATGCATTCCTTTGATTGGCAGGCACCCCTGAGCTTGCCGCAGTGTCATTTGCGATGGATGACTAACGCTAATGTTTGTCGTTATTGTTTCTGCGAGATCATAACCCACCTGTACGCATATAAGCTGATGTAAGTGCTTACAATTATAAATCTCCCAACTGAATGCCATCACTTCATGGAATTTGACGGAAGCTTTGTTTTAAGCGTTCACGCGGAGGATTGGTATTCTTCGCCAGGACCGTATAGCCTTATGATCGGCGCATGGCCGCGCTGTTCTCCGCAGCGAAGAGACACTTCCGCTAGCAAGCAAGGGCCCTATGCTATAACTCTCTACAGTTATAGCATAGCGTGATGCGCGATCCGCTGCCGTGAACCTCCGTGGGACACCGCAACGTACGCGCTGATTGCTCCGACGCGGCAGGCGTACAGCTGCTGACCAGAGCAACCGCTAACGGGAACATGGCGACATCTGGCGCCCTCACGCGGAAGCGGACCGCGCTATGCTATAACTCTCGATAAATTATCGCATCGTAGCTGCTTTCCCCCTTTATTATCCTCGCTACCGGCGCAGTGTCGTGCTCTCGGCCATTGATGCCTCGCTCTTAGTTTTATGCCTTGCTGTCTTCATCGCCTTGGCGATGGGCACGAGGCTCCACCCCTGACGGCAGATTCCCGGTAGGGGAAGGGGGGAGGGGGTACAGTAGCAGTGCTTTCGCACTAAAAGGGTAGTGAAGTATCAGCGAGACTTCAGTTGCGCCGATGCGTCGCGAGCCAGGCATGTCAGAATGTAAAAGGAAGGTTGGGCAAGTATATAAGGAAGCAGTTCTGTAATGGCGGCTAGTTGGTTTGTCATCTTCAGTTTGGCGCGCTATACTTATGCACAAGGACTGGTTACAAAAAATAAGACAAGACAGGTACGTGGTCGATACGGCGTACCTGCCTTGTCGTGTTTTTTGTAACTAATCCTTATTCCTAGGTATAGCGCGTCAAGCTGAAGAAGTATATAAGGATCAGACGGCGACGGGTCAGAGGGAGAGGCATTTTCTCCACACTAGCATACAAGGAGGGGCGATCGGAACGGGATGGTTCAGAACGGGGCTTGTGTCGCTCGGTGGAATCGCTACTTTCAGTACGCTCCGTCGGAGCAGTGGGCAGAGCTGACTTGTCGAACTAGAGCTAGAAACTGAAGTCGGATACAACTCGAGAACAGAGCGGCAGATTCCCCTCAAAAGAGACCCCGCAGCAGGTAGTGTGAACTGATTTTCGGTACCCTGTGGTTTACCCCATTATGCTGCGGTTAATCTCCTTTTATCCGCCACCCCAGTGCAGTGTCATGCTATCAGATCTGAGGGGTTTAGCCATGGTGTCATGAAAATCGGAGGACGCCATTGGCCGGGGGGCCTGCTTTGAGGGGGACTTGTTGCTTCCCTCTTGTATCCCACTTGAGGTGCTTGCGCTTGGGCGACGCTTTTCGAAAATGCAGATCCACCGAGCTAGCGACAGTCTAAGCATATCGGGACTTGACTCGACGAATCGTCAAATACCGCGTTTCTTCGCTAGACTTCTTTAATTCTGGCGAAAGTGGCGTTCGAAAATGTCCCACCACGAGCGGTAAGCCTCTATCCATCACTCGCATGCTTTTTTCGTTTTCTTTGTGCTTAAGACTAACGCATAACATGCAGAAAAAAAAAGTGAAATAGAAAGGCGGAGAGTGTTGTCCGATATCATATGGCTCTGAATAGATGGATGTTTGGTGTGTCCCCTTTCAAACGTGGTGGTGGCAGGTGCTACCGTACTCGGCATTTCTTTTTCATTACATTTCTCTAAATTCATCTGTCAAATTCAAAGGTCTACTTCACCGAAAGTTTACTTCGGCTAATTTTACGCTCGATATATCGCGCATGTTATGAATACTATTTATTTTTGATATTGTGGCTGTGAAGCATCTATTATTTTAGTTAGAGGCGTTCAAAAAACTCTATAGCAGACGACACAGTCCCCTAGCGGTGTGTTGGACAACTAACAGACCTGACCGGAAATGACGCACCATTGAGACACTGGCATCGCCAGCTCGCCAGTTTCAGGCGTTCTTAGGTCAGTGAGCGCCCCTTGTAAGCCGTTTTTCTGGCGCGTTTCTGGCTGTTCTCATCGCGAAGCCCGATGGCCTCCGAGAAAAATAATTGCTGGCATCATGTCGACGAAGTGCGTGGCCGTGGAAAGGAATACGAGAAATGCGGAGAGCACCATTATATACCTCTCGGCTACTGCCCTTCACACCCGATCTCGAAAGCTGGTGTCAACTGTCTGGAGCTCAGGCTTTAACGTGAATTCCCCCCCCCCCCTTCTTCAAAAAAGATAACAATGGTGGGCGACTGACGCTTCTCCCTAGCGCTAACCCCTTTTGTGTACTGTGCGATGTCAATGCACGTTAAAGAACCCCATGTGGTCGAAATTTCCGGAGCCCTCCACTACGGCGTCTCTCATAGCCTTAGTCGCTTTGGGACGGTAAACCCGATAAACCAAACCAAACCTTTTGTTGGGAGGGCTTTGTCAATAGTCCTCTCCCGGTCTACATCACGCATCAGGCCACCCGCGTATTTCTGCTCCGATCTTCAAAGCATGCCGCATACCGAGGGCGCTATAACTGAGATAATTGGGCTATAATTGAGATTTCATTTCATTTCATTTTAATACCTTAAAGACCCACTGGGGGTATTACATAAGGGGTAGGTACAAACAGTCAAATGAACAAGTGTTATGTTGAAAAATGGTTGGTAACAGCTTCGGCGAATGTGGATGGGCATGAGATGGTAGCGATGTCATTGGAGAGGTCGTTCCAGTCTACAGAAACACGGTGAAAAAAAGAAGCGGCACAGGTAACAGTACGAGCACGGGGGCGAAACACTTGGAAAGGATGACGAATGTGGTGGGATATGCCGGCTGGTGGGGCAATGTAGGGAGCGCAGCGCAGCGAACTATGAAAAAAATTTATGGAATAGGCAGAGGCTAGAAATACGACAACGAAGTGAAAGGGGCGCTAAACTGGATTCCGCTTTTAAAGATGTTACACTGATATCGTACGAATAGGAGGAATGAATGAATCTGGCTGCTCTGTTTTGAAGTGACTCGAGCGCATTGATTAGGTAAACTTGATGAGGGTTCCAAACTGGCGATGCGTAATCTAACTTTGACCTGACAAGAGATTTATATGCTAGTAATTTTACCTGTTGTGGGGTGTGGCGAAGATGACGTCGTAAGAATCCGAGAGTTTTATTAGCCGAGGAAATGATGTTAGTAACGTGAGTAGCCCATGATAAGTTGTTACACAGCGTGACGCCTAGGTATTTGTATGATGAAACGGACTGCAGGTGAACGTTAGCGACTACATATGGGAAATCAAGCGGGTTACGGCGGCGGTGGAAGGACAAACGTTTACATTTATGAGGGTTCAGTTCCATTAGCCAACGGTCGCACCATTCCTGTATGTGGTTTAGGTCATCTTGAAGGTATGTTGGGTCGGAGGCGTTAGTAACTGTGCGATAAACAACGCAGTCGTCAGCAAACATGCGAATATTAGAGCACACATTGGTCGGTAAGTCATTAATATAAATTAGGAATAGAAGCGGGCCTAGTACAGAACCTTGAGGGACTCCTGATGTTACTGGTAGCGGATTGGAATTTTGATTGTTAACAACGACAAACTGTGAGCGATTAGTCAGGAATTCTTCTATCCATTTTACTATGTCGGGGGGCAAGTTCAAACGGGAAAGTTTTAGGATTAAGCGTTTATGAGGTACCTTGTCAAATGCTTTTGTAAAATCCAGGAAAATGGTGTCGGTCTGTAGGTTAGAATCGAGATTAGCATGTAAATCATGAATGAATAGGGCTAGCTGCGTTTCACAAGAAAAACCTTTCCGAAAACCGTGTTGAGACGAATGGAAAAAATTGTTCGAGTCGAGGAAGTTTATGATATGAGTATAGATGACGTGTTCCATTAGTTTGCAGGGTACGCTAGTAAGGGAAATGGGTCGGTAATTTAACGGCGAATCTTTGTTACCTGATTTGTAGACTGGAACGACCTTTCCAGTTTTCCAATCGTCCGGTAGTTGACCTGTTGAGAGTGACTGGGTAAAAAGTAAGCATAAGAACTCGGCACAAATATCACTAGTGTTCTTTAGAAGTTTCGAGTTAATATTGTCTACACCAGATGAAGATGAGATTTTCATGTTTCTAATTAAGGACGCAATACCCAGTGAAGAAAATGCGACTACCGGCATAACATGCTCAAAGAGTAAATTAGATGTATGAAGTTGTGTTTCGGTTTCATTAGTAAAGACGGATGAGAACGCTGCGTTGAATAAAGTAGCGCACTCAGAGTCGGTCATAGCCGCGCCTGATTCGTCTTTGAGGGTAATCGCGTGTTCATGATGAGGGTTAACGGCTTGCCAGAACTTCCTGGGGTTATCGCTGAGCATATTAGGAAGGTCTTGATGAAAAAAGCTGTGCTTGGCGTCATGGATAGCAGTTTGATACGATTTTTCCGCAGCGCGGTACTTCGCCCATGCGCTTTGCGTTCCATGGGCTCTTGCTGAGCGGAACAGGCGCTTCTTTTTATTTTCCAACCTTTTAAGACTTTTAGTAAACCATGGTTTGTGTGGATTAGCGTGGAAAGTTATTTGGGGAATGAATGCATTGACTAGGACATCAAGTTTATTCTTAAATGCTAGCCAGTTCTCATGAATACTTCGTGAATGAAAACTTGAGGAAAAACTTACGAAAAACGCTGTCAGTTCGGCATTCATTATATCATAATTACCTTTGTTGTAAAGGCGGATTGTTTTATTGTATTTTGGGCGCCTAATTGCTTTAAGGTCGATGTTGACATGCATAGTTTTGTGGTCACTAATCTCAGGGAGGTACGTAATGGGCTGAACGCTATCTGGGCAATTAGTCAGTAATAGGTCTAAAATGTTCGCACAGTTTTGTGTTACGCGCGTAGGTTTGGATATTACTTGAATAAGGTTAAAATTGTAGCAGAAATCTAGAAATTCCCTTGCTTCGCCATTATTAGTTGTCGGTGCGGGCTGGTGCTGCCAATCAATATTAGGAAAATTAAAGTCGCCAAAGAGGAAGATGTGTGCGTTAGGGTGCTTCGTGATAAGTTTACTTACGGAATTATTAAGCTGACAGGAAAAATCACGAGAGTTATGTGGAGCCCTATAACAGACACCGAGTAAAATCGTGTGTGGCACAGCGTGGCAGTGGAGCCATAAGATTTCCAGATCGGACGAGTCGTCAATTATCGACATTGATAACTGCTGGCTCACCGCTATCAGTACTCCCCCTCCTCGTGAGTCCTGGCGGTCTTTCCGAAAGACTTGGAAGTCTGGCAAGTCAGTTAGTACTTCGCTATCTGTGATGGCACCGTTCAACCAGGTTTCGGTTATTATCAGTAGATTGCTGCTAGATGACAAGACAATATTGGAAATAAGTTCGCGCTTGGAAAGGAAACTACGTATGTTGGTGAACACAGCGGACAGGGGAACATTTTTGGGGCGGGTTTTTAGTTGTTTGCGAAGAGATGATTGCTAATCTGATTGTGGTGTAGCGATTGTTATTTCTTTCACAGTTTGCGAGATCTCATCAAAAATGTAGCGCCTGGGACCGATATGTAAGGTTTTGTACCGTAGGGCAAATTTGTCGGAATTAGCTTTAGCAAAGGTGACTAGCTGCTTGCGGACGCTACGAACTCTGTGGGAGAAGTCTTCGCCGACACTGAATTTCGTTCCTTTAAATTTGCGGCCGTTAGAGAGTATTGTGTCTTTGATTTTGTATGAAATAAATTTGACTATTATTGGTCGAGAGCGGTTGGGTTCATGGCGGCCGAGTCGGTGGGCACGTTCTACTTCCTCAGGATGAATGGTTAAGCTCAAGTGTTGAGCGCAGTGACGAATGACCTCTCCCTCAGAGTCCGCAAACGTTTCGGAGGGGTTAGAATCGGGAATTCCATCAAATATGAGGTTGTTACGGCGGGATCTATTTTCACTATCGTCAACTCGGGACTCGAGGGTTTCAATCTGACGAGATAGCCGAGTATTTTCAGATTTTATAATTTCTAACTCGGATTTTATGGCTGTCATGGCTTCCAAATGTGTCTCAAGATCGGTCATGCGCTTACTTAAACCAGCTATAGCACCGTCAGTGGATATAAGCTGGTTTTTAAGACCTTGCACTTCGGAGATTAGTTGAGTTTGACCGGCGGATAAGGTTTTTAGTTCTGCGAATAAAGCCTCGAAATTGTTAGGTCCTGGGTTAGTTTCAATATCGCCTGCCAAGATCAGCAAGCAGCGAACAACATGAGCGCATTCAAGCACAAGAAAAATGCAGCATTGCGGGCTCGGCAGCTGCACTAAGAAATAATTGCTACTTTTCTTAGCATACAAAGAATGCGGATAACTAACCTGCATGATGTAGACAAACGAATTAGTGGTGTGCACGCTTGCACAGCCACCGAGCCCACAAAGCGGTGAAGGCGGTCGATCGTCGCTTATATTTCCTGTGGCTGATGTTGCTGGTGATGAGGCTTTCCAGGATGGGCCGGGGAAATGGTATCCAGGGGGAGGCGCTGCCGGGCATGATGAAGGGATGACGTCGGGTTGGGGCCATGCGAAGATGCGATCGTCACTGCAGTAAACTGCAGTGGATGACGTGCTTGCTGGGGGAAGGGCCAACAACACCGGAATCAGGGCATTAGTAACGAAGGCGAACACCTGCATGATGTAGACAAACGGATTAGGGGTGTGCACGCTTGCACAGCCACCGAGCCCACATAATTGGAGGGGACTATAATGCTTCAACCGATGTTGTACCTGTTGTACCCTTCATAATGCCCTATGCTTCATTATCACGGCATCTTTTCGGCCTTTCGCCCAAGCAGCCCGTTCGTGATTTTCCATGTATATTTTATCTAGTGAAAAAAGAAAAAAAGCTCAGTGGCAGGCAGCGGCGATTGCCAAGCTGTGAGGCGCCGGCCCTCTGCATCCCGCCCTCGGCTAGAAGTTTTTTTCGTTCCTAATCGGGCGGAAGATTTCGGAGCGTTTGGGATAAGTTCGGCTTGATTTTCTTGCCCGGGCTCTTCGGATCTACGCCATGTTCGGCTGAGCTTGCCCAACATAGGAGCTAAAAACGCTTCAGGCTTAAGAAAAAAAAAGATATAGGTCCGGATCTGACCTCCGGGCTGCACCGCGGCCCCCATTCCGGGGCGCTATCCCACTACTGCGACACGCGGGAGCTTCTGCCTGCTGCGTCTCCGCCCTGGGCCGGTCCGCTCCTCCTTAGGCGACCTGGCCCCCATTCCGGCCTCCGCCGGGGGGACCATATCGACGCCCCGCTTAGCGCGGACGCCCCGTCGACATGGGCGACCGCGGCCCAGGACTCCCGGCGTCAGCCCGTCCTCTAGACCTCGCCTCCAGGTAGCTGGATTACAGGGGTACGCCACGACCCCCGGCCGGCGTTTTAAAGGCGGCAATCCTAGTTAATCTCACTTATTCCTACTCTCTCTTTTTTTTTTATTTTCAAGCACTTAATTGTTGTCCCAAAGGCAGGAATCTAAACACGAGGTCACAGAAACCGAAGCACGGGCGCTTGGCGAAACCGACCTTATGTTCGAATCCAGCCGCCGCCACGTCAGCCACGGCAAGCGCGCATCGCGTTAACTAAGTTGACACACGGCGGCGCCACACGACCACTACGAAGTGTACGGCGGGACTGTCAGGTTGTTCGAACTGTCGCAGCCAGTCGGAATACATCGGCTTTTGTTGCTGGCTCCTCACGTTCTGTTTCTTTGAATATTTAGTGCGCATGTTATGCGATGAACTATGATGAAACCGGCGATATCCAAATGAAAGCACGAGAGGCTATTTGTTAAACACGCTCCGAGACAGGCAGTGGCGATTGCCAAGCTGTAGCCGATACTGATCGTTTTGCAGCGCGGACTGTTTGCATCACGCTATGGGCTGAGTAATTTTAGTGCCAAAGCACTTCTAACTCATCCCCAGCTATTTAGATGATGTCTCACGCGAAGAAAATGCAGCCTCAATGGGTGAGCATGGCAACGGATCAAGCAAAGATTAATTTTCAGGATGGCCGCACGGTAAGAATGGCAACACATGGTATGGCACATGAGGGATGTCCCAAACATGGTTAGGACCACACGAAATTGGACCTTTGAATGACCTTGGCCGGTTTGAACACGTGCGAGACACCAAGCCAAGTTAAATTTGGGGATGGTCCTGCAGAGTAAAGATGGAAACACATGGTATGGCACGTGAGGCATCTGCCAAATACGGTTAGGACACCCGAAATTTGCCCTTGGAATGACAATGGCCGAATCTGACTGCCGGTGAATATGTGTGACCTCGGGCTTGACCTAGTCTAGACAGGCTTGACCAAGTCTCCGAATAGAATTTGTTCACCTCCAAGAATTGGGCTGACCCACACCCGGAATTTCAGGGGGCCCACACCCGCGAATCGGAAAATTGAACTGACCCACCTTGGGAACCGATCTGCGATACTCCCAAAAAGTACTTAACCCATGCGCAAAATTTGGGCGGGAGCCCCGGAAAATTTGAGAATTGAGTTGACCCACGTTCGGCACCAACCTGGGACACCCCCAGAATGAGCTTGGCCCACCGTGCTTTCGTACAGTATTTCGTGCTTAGCAATGTTAAACCACCAGACATTTTTTTTTCTGCTTCCTCCCAATCGGGCAGAAAATTTCAGAGTGTTTTGAACAAGTTCGGCTTCATGTGCTTCAGATCTGCACGATGCTCGCCTAGTCTGCCGAGTATGGGAGCTAAAATTTTTTCATGATTCAACAAAGGAAAAAAAATAAGATCTAGGTCCTGATCTGACCTCCGGGCTGCACCGCGGCCCCCATTCCGGGGCGCTATCCCACTACTGCGACACGCGGGAGCTTTTGCCTGCTGCGTCTCCGCCCTGGCCCGGTCCGCTCCTCCTTAGGCGACCTGGCCGCCGCCGGCCTCCGCCGGGGTGACCATATCGACGCCCCGCTTAGCGCGGACGCCCCGTCAACATGGACGACCGCGGCTCAGGACTCCCGGCGTCAGCCCGTCCTCTAGACCTCGCCTCCAGGTAGCTGGATTACAGGAGTACGCCACGACCCCCGGCCGACAGCTCGAGAAGAGCAAGGGTGTTTTCTCCCTACTTGTTCACATTTTTTTTTTTTGCCCGGCGGAGGCCGGCGGCGGCCTCCGCCGGGGTGACCATATCGACGCCCCGCTTAGCGCGGACGCCCCGTCAACATGGACGACCGCGGCTCAGGACTCCCGGCGTCAGCCCGTCCTCTAGACCTCGCCTCCAGGTAGCTGGATTACAGGAGTACGCCACGACCCCCGGCCGACAGCTCGAGAAGAGCAAGGGTGTTTTCTCCCTACTTGTTCACATTTTTTTTTTTTTGCCCGGCGGAGGCCGGCGGCGGCCTCCGCCGGGGTGACCATATCGACGCCCCGCTTAGCGCGGACGCCCCGTCAACATGGACGACCGCGGCTCAGGACTCCCGGCGTCAGCCCGTCCTCTAGACCTC
The DNA here is from genome assembly GCF_055824585.1 of Amblyomma mixtum. Lineage (NCBI taxonomy): Eukaryota > Metazoa > Arthropoda > Arachnida > Ixodida > Ixodidae > Amblyomma > Amblyomma mixtum. The sequence goes on from NC_143013.1 coordinate 81,608,642, forward strand.
GCCTCCAGGTAGCTGGATTACAGGAGTACGCCACGACCCCCGGCCGACAGCTCGAGAAGAGCAAGGGTGTTTTCTCCCTACTTGTTCACATTTTTTTTTTTTTGCCCGGCGGAGGCCGGCGGCGGCCTCCGCCGGGGTGACCATATCGACGCCCCGCTTAGCGCGGACGCCCCGTCAACATGGACGACCGCGGCTCAGGACTCCCGGCGTCAGCCCGTCCTCTAGACCTCGCCTCCAGGTAGCTGGATTACAGGAGTACGCCACGACCCCCGGCCGACAGCTCGAGAAGAGCAAGGGTGTTTTCTCCCTACTTGTTCACATTTTTTTTTTTTGCCCGGCGGAGGCCGGCGGCGGCCTCCGCCGGGGTGACCATATCGACGCCCCGCTTAGCGCGGACGCCCCGTCAACATGGACGACCGCGGCTCAGGACTCCCGGCGTCAGCCCGTCCTCTAGACCTCGCCTCCAGGTAGCTGGATTACAGGAGTACGCCACGACCCCCGGCCGACAGCTCGAGAAGAGCAAGGGTGTTTTCTCCCTACTTGTTCACATTTTTTTTTTTTTGCCCGGCGGAGGCCGGCGGCGGCCTCCGCCGGGGTGACCATATCGACGCCCCGCTTAGCGCGGACGCCCCGTCAACATGGACGACCGCGGCTCAGGACTCCCGGCGTCAGCCCGTCCTCTAGACCTCGCCTCCAGGTAGCTGGATTACAGGAGTACGCCACGACCCCCGGCCGACAGCTCGAGAAGAGCAAGGGTGTTTTCTCCCTACTTGTTCACATTTTTTTTTTTTTGCCATTTCCGTACACCCAATTGTAGTCCCAGCGCCACGAATGCAAACGCGAGGTCAGATAAACCGAAGCATGGGCGCTTGACGAAACCGCCCATATGCTCGAAGCGTGGCTCGAAGCCAGCCGCCGCCACGCCAGCCACTGCAAGCGCGCCTCACGTTAACCAAGCTGGCACGCGGTGGCGCCACACGACCACTACGAAGTGTACGGCGGGACTTTCAAGTGGTTCAAACTGTTGCAGTGAATCGCTACATGTCGGAATCTGCTGCTGAATCCTCTCGCTCTGCTTTTTTGAGTATTTACTTCGCGTATTCTGTTAAAATTGTAGTCAAGCCCACTTATAACGAACCTGACTTTTATGTGGACGGCCTTCGTTGTATCCGAAGTTCGTAGTAAATGGACTTCAGATATTACTGCAAATCCAACAAAAGTGGCGTTTATTTCATTATCCCTTTAATCACCAACCCTGTGCTGTACTTGTCATGGGAGAGAGTACCAATATTTCCGGTGACTACTCACTGGTCTGGCCGAACGTTGCGTCCCTACAATCGGTTCTCAGCGACAAAAGTCTGTAATGGAGCTATTTTATCGAGACGGAGTGATGCATTTTAATGTTGCAAAGCATTCACACTTTTCAGCGCCTATAGGTGGCGCGGCGGCATCGTCGTCATGGAGAACGGGGCGGTGATGGAGGTGCCACGGAAGCGCGCGCGTATGAACGAGCACGCAGCTCCCTGCCCTCTTGTGTTTGTCGAAGCGATCCTGCCGCTCGCTAACCAAATGCAGAGGCGCGTCGTATAGAATGAAACACCTTTTAATGCCAGCCATGTGATCCGTTAACCGCTTGAAAGCATACAACGCAAAGGAAAGCAGGGGACGAAGTCAACGCTTTCGTGTGCCTCTTTTCTGTCGTCCGTTGCATTAATTTGCGCTGAAACTTTTTAACGTGAATGGCTTAGTAATTGGCTTCAATCTACCGTAATATCAGGTATACCGTCCGCGGGCAGTGCACCTCCAAAAGCTGAAATTTTGCGCTTTGCGGACTAACTGTAGGCGCGGACAGTACAGTATCTTTCAATATCGCCGGATATGCAATGACATTCTGTACGGTTATTCTATTAGAATTTTATCATCCTGGAGTGTGTGCAGATAATTTTTATGCGCCGGTCGCACACGTTGCTCCTCTGGGCTATAAACGCGTGTTGCGGAAATAAACGCGCCCCGTAAAATGCTTCTTTCAGCTAAACGGGCGCATTGTTCGAGCTCAAATTTCGCATAGAAATGGCATTTGGTCGGCAGAATTGTTTAATACCACGTTTGCTTAGGGTACTTACCTGATTCGAACAGAATAAGTCGGATATTCACATCGTCTGCGGCGACGGCAAAGGAAATTAAGCTGCTCTGTCAGCTGGCACTGGTAGCGCCATCTCGTTTGTTGGTCGTGAAGAATCAGCAAAGGAGGGAAATTCTGGAGGTTTGAAGACGCTCTTTCAACTGTTTTTTTAATGCTCACAAAAAACTTAACTTGCTGAAAACTTAGTTTTGCCAAGCTAAGTTTTCTGTGACCATTAAAAAGCCAGTTGAAAGAGCGTCTTCAAACCCCCCAAACCCCCTCCTTTGCTGATTCTTCACGACGATGTGAATATCCGACTTATTCTGTTCGAATCAGGTAAGTACCCCAAGCAAACATGGTATTAAACAATTCTGCCGACAAAATGTAATTTCTATGCGAAATTTGAGCTCGAACAATGCGCCCGTTTAGCTGAAAGAAGCATTTTACGGGGCGCGTTTATTTCCGCAACACGCGATATGTATCAGACGCGGACAGTCTAGTAAACAAATTTTTTTTTCAGAAGAAATTTAACCCTGCGGACAGATGTGGACTGCATATTGTAAATTACAGTAATCAGCCACGTCCGCCACTAATGTATTTCTACAGAATTCGTGAACACGATAACGGGCGAAAAATGCAGAACGTTTCGCAAAACATTACTGTGCACAGCGGTCCGCTACGTTTAAATGTTTCATGAGCACCACGGTCAAAACATCTTCAACTGTTCACATTCAAACCACACCTTTAAAACACATATATGCAAACTCTGTAACCGGCTTGTGCTTTTTTTTTTCATTCTTGCCGCCATGGCTTTCAGCCTTGATCGCAGTGGGTTGAGATCCTTGATAGAAGTCATAAAACTCCGGACCGAGGAGCGCCGTAACCTGTCACGCTGTGGCGGCTAACTCACCGAGATAACGCCGGAAGAAATCTTTCTAGACGGGCTCACAGTACACGACCACGACGACCACTAAATTTGGATCAGTCACTTTATTCCCGATCCTCAGCTCCAAGCTTCAAAGTGCTTTCAATTTTTTGTACCTAGAGGAACTGTGCAGGCTCAGTTCATTTCATGCTGCACGATTTGTGCACTGGGGGACACTACACAAACGACTGCTTCCCACTTTTCGCGTCGGCACATCCACTGCGTGAAGCGTAGCTGCTTGCATTGCGAACGCTGCATGATCACCGGTCGACCGCTTCGGAAAAGAACCGTATGGGGGCGCCACCGTTGCTGAAAAGTGCGAATGGTAGCGTGCTGAAAACGCTTCAGGCCACCTGATTTTATAATCGTTGCGGCAAGCAGCAACAACTTGCTATGTAACAAAGCCAGCTTTCGGTGCAAGCCAATTAAGTGCCGGAAGCATCCAAAGCATGCGAATTTCACACCTGCGCACACAGCTTGACCTGCGTATTGAGTCCACGCTCCTACTGCGTCAATGTGTCTCTCATATTTTAATTTGCAACGCACTCTGCCAAGTCTCCCTCTGTGGGTATGTGCCACTCGAACTTCGCATTCTCCTCTGGGCCAGAAGTATTGTAATTTTCCTTTCTTTTCCAATTGTAAGGAGAATTTAGGGGCGTTTCGGATAAGTTCAATTTCACGTCTCTCTCTCCAGGTTCGCTATTATGGCTTCCTTCAGATATGCACGATGTTCAGCTAAGCTTGCCGAGCATAGGAGGTAAAAGCGCTTCAGGCTTCAAAAAAAAAAAAAAAGACCTAGGTCCGGGTCTGACATCCGGGCTGCACCGCGGCCCCCATTCCGGGGCGCTATCCCACTACTGCGACACGCGGGAGCTTTTGCCTGCTGCGTCTCCGCCCTGGGCCGGTCCGCTCCTCCTTAGGCGACCTGGCCGCCGCCGGCCTCCGCCGGGGGGACCATATCGACGCCCCGCTTAGCGCGGACGCCCCGTCAACATGGGTGACCGCGGCTCAGGACTCCCGGCGTCAGCCCGTCCTCTAGACCTCGCCTCCAAGCAGCTGGATTACAGGAGTACGCCACGACCCCCGGCCGATAGCTCGAGGAGAGCAATCGTGTTTTCTCCCCACTTGATGACAACTTTTCTTCTTTTTTTTTTTGCTATTTTCAAACTGTGTCCCAGCGCCACGAATGCAAACATCAGCACTTGACGAAGCCGACCATATGCTCGAAGCTAGCCTCCGCCACGTCGGTCGCGACAAGCGCGCATCGCGTTGACGAAGCTGACACACGGCGGCGCCACGCGACCACTACAAGGTGTACTGCGGGACTTTCAAATGGCTCGAACTGCCGCAGCCAGTCGCAACACATCGGCTTTTGTTGCTGGTTCCTCTCGTTCTGCTTCTTTGAATATTTAGTGCGCATGTTCTGCTATGAACTGTGATGAAGCCGACGATATCCAAATGAAAGCACGAGAGGCTATTTGTTAAACACGCTCCGATGCAGGCAATGGCGACTGCCAAACTGTAGCCGATACTGATCGTTTTACGGCGCGGAATGTTCGCATCGAGCTCTGGGCTAAGTAATTTTTACTGCGAAAGCACTTCTAGCCTATCCCGAGCTATTTCGATGATGTCTCACGCGAAGAAAATGCAGCCTCAATGAGTGTGCATGGCAATGGACCAAGCAAAGCTTAATTTTGGGGATGGCCGCAGGGTAGCAATGGCAACGCATGGTATGGCACATGAGGCATGTCCCAAACATGGTTAGGACCACACGAAATTGGACCTTGGAATGACCTTGGCCGATTTAAACATGTGTGAGACGTCAAGCAAAGCTTAATTTTGGGGATGGCCGCAGGGTAGCAATGGCAACACATGGTATGGCACATGAGGCATGTCCCAAACATGGTTAGGACCACACGAAATTGTACCTTGGAATGACCTTGGCCGATTTAAACATGTGTGAGGCACCAAGCAAAGCTTAATTTTGGAGATGGCCGCAGGGTAGCAATGGAAACACATGGTATGGCACAGGAGGCATGTCCCAAACATGGTTAGGACCACACGAAATTGGACCTTGGAATGACCTTGGCCGATTTAAACATGTGTGAGACACCAAGCAAGGTATAATTTTGGGATGGTCCTGGAGAGTAAAGATGGAAACACATGGTATGGCATGTGAGGCATCTGCCAAATACGGTTAGGACACCCCAAATTTGCCCTTGAAATGACAATGGCCTAAACTGACTGCCGATGAATCTGCGGGTCCTCGGGCTTGACTAATCTAGACAGGCTTGACCAAGTCTCAAAATGGAATTGGCCCACCTCCAAAAACGGGGCTGACCCACCCCCGAATTTTAGGTAGCCCTCACCCGCGAATCGGAAAATTCAAACTGACCCACCTTGGGAGCCGATCTGCGATATTCCAAAAACGTACTTGACCCACGCCCAAAATTTGGGCGGCCTACCACAGAAAATTTGAGAATTGAGTTGACCCACGTTCGACACCAACCTGGTACGCCCCCAGAATGAGCTTGGCCCCACGTGCTTTCGTACAATATTTCGTGTTTGTCAATGCTAAACCACCAGACATTTTTTTTTCTGCCTCCTCCCAATCGGGCAGAAAATTTTAGAGCGTTTTGAATAAGTTCGGCTTCATTTGCTTCAGATCTGCACGATGTTCACCTAGTTTGCCGAGTATGGGAGCCAAAAATTTTTCATGCTTAAAAAAAAAAAAGACCTAGGTCCGGATCTGGCCTCCGGGCTGCACCGCGGCCACCATTCCGGGGCGCTGTCCCACTACTGCGACACGCGGGAGCTTTTGCCTGCTGCGTCTCCGCCCTGGGCCGGTGCGCTCCTCCTTAGGCGACCTGGCCCCCAAATTCCGGCCTCCGCCGGGGGGACCATATCGACGCCCCGCTTAGCGCGGACGCCCCGTCGACATGGGCGACCGCGGCCCAGGACTCCCGGCGTCAGCCCGTCCTCTAGACCTCGCCTCCAGGTAGCTGGATTACAGGGGTACGCCACGACCCCCGGCCGACAGCTCGAGGAGAGCTACCGTGTTTTCAGCCCACTTTTTAACTACCTTTTTTTTTTATTTCCATTTTCGTACACCTAATTTTAGTATCAACGCCGCGAATTGGAACTTGAGGTCTGTGGAATCGAAGCATGGTCGCTTGTTGAAACTGCCCATATGCTCGAAGCACCGTGGCTCGAAGCCAGCGAACGCTGCCGCGCCTCAGGTTAACTAAGTTGACACGCGGCGGCGCCACGCGACTACAGGTGCCTGCGGGATGTACGGCGGGACATTCAAGTACAAATGGTCGCAGTCGCGACATGTCGGCATCTGCTGCTGGATCCTCTCACTCTGTTTCCTAGAGTATTTAGTGCGCATATTTCTGTATTGTCTCGACTGAACTTCTGCCCTTAGGCGCAAAACTGCATTCCCGAATGCCGGCACCGTTATTCCGTTCTCAGTAATTCACAGCTGCTGTACCCCCGTAGTGCTCTATGCTTCATTATCACGGCATCTTTTCGTCCTTTCGCCCTGGCATAGCCCTGGTAGTCTTCGTGGTTTTCCGTGTATATCTGTCCTTCGTTTACCCATACCCCAATATATTTGTACTTTGCCAGCCTATGTATCTCAAGGCGTTGTCGAGTACCGAGTTGTACCTTATGATAGTGATAGCTTGGGGGGGGGGGGGGGGGGGGGGCTTCCATTTGTAACGGGTAGATATATGCGTAATCTGACCGTATGGGAGGAAAGAAAAGGAGGAGGGAGAAAGAAAGGCAGAGAGCAAAGGAGAGAATAAAACAAATGGGTGGGTGGATGGAAGATGGCGTCCCCTTTGAAACGGGGTTGTGGTAGTTGCCACCATGGTCGGCTTTTTTTTCTTTCTATTTCTTTAATGGTGCAATAAATCGCTCTATAAATTCGCATCTAATGTAAATACGTTTTTAATCCTCTACTTCTAACCTGATGACTTACCTCTCTGCTTTTGAGCCACCAGTCTTCCAATCGCTTTTTGCTAGCATCCGCCACAGATTAATTCACATGACCATTGTTATCTGCAATCCCTAGGGCCTCAGGGAGAGTGACTGTGCCTCCGCGGGTGAACACCAGCACATTCGAGTATAAGCTGTTCAACTCTTTCCGCAGGTTTACCACACACTGCACGTGCGTCATCTTATTGGTTAAATTTGTATGGTAAACTTGGTCCCCGGTAAAGGATCTCCTTCCAGCCAGTGGCGTCGGTCGATTCCCATTACCCTATTAGCGTGACAATGAAGGGAGTGGCAGAAGAACGGGGATAATCCCCTACCTCCACAGTCGGGCATAGTTCCCTCTTTGCATTGTCATGCCTGTACCTGCACTGCCACGCTAGCAGGCTCCTGAGAATCAGTTAACACCATTTGCCGGAAGGGGGAACTTGCAGGTTCATGAGCTAGTAGGGTCGTGAGAATCGCCCGACGTCATTTACTAGAAGGGAGTCCTTTGATTGGGAAAAGCTTCCCCTTGTATCTGACTCTAGCACGCGTGTGCTAGTACGGAAGGCTGTAAGGCCCGTTGTTCATCTGCAAGCCAGAGTGATAATCCAAGCACTGCAGAAAGATGGGGAGGGTAAGGGAAATGAGGAGAGGTAATGGCAGCGTTGCGTCGTTACAGCATGTGTTCTTTACCTGCCCTGATCTTGGTACAGTGAGCTGTATCAGGCCGCCTCAAGTTCTAGAGCATTTAGTGGACTGCGGAAAGTTACTTTGAGCTTGAGAATGTTTGGTTTATGGGGTTTAACGTCTCAAAGTGATCTATGCTATGCTCCGCGGTGGCTCAGTGGTAAGGCGCTCGCTGAGCAGGAGTACCCGGGTTCGAACCCGACCACGTCGGCCGAGTTTCGATGGAGGCGGAACGCAAAAGACGCCCGCGTGCTGTGCGATGTCAGTGCACGTTAAAGATCCCCTAGGTGGTCGAAATTATGCCGGAGACCTCCACTACGGCACCTCTTTCCCTCTTATTTCACCTCCACCTTCCTCCCTTCCCTTGCGGCGCGTTCCAGGTGTCCACCGAGATATTTGAGACAGATATTGCTCCATTTCCTTTACTAAAAAAACAATTTACCTATGAGAGAAGCCGTAGTGAAGGGCTCCGAAAATTTCAACCACCTGGGGTTCTTCAACGTGCACTGACACCGCACAGTACACGGGCCTCTAGCATTCCGCCTCTATGGAAATGCGACCGCCGTGCCCGGGATCGAACCTGCGCCTTTCGGGTCAGCAGCCGAGCACCGTAAACACTGAGCCACCGTGGCGGCCTTTGCGAAGAATGTGTGCTTGTTCCGTGTTGAGTTCTCAAGAGTTAGCATTTATTGAGAGCACTTCTTTTTATTACAGCCGGCTGGACAGCTGAATCGACGCCCGAGGCAGATACTCGTGTGCAAGATGGAACGGAGACACAGATCAGCAGCCTCAGTAGACTGTGGGAACGAATGTGTCGGCAAAGGAGAAGAATCTTTACTTGTTCAAGGACAGCTACCACCGCGTGCTTGCAAGAACATTCGTACGACTGGTCGAAATAACCCGTCACATACAAACGGGTCTTCAGTTCCAGCGAAGCGAAATGGGTCGCGTCTCCACATATTGGCCCCCAACTGCATTGGCGCCCCATGCGCAGTCGTCATGAAAAAAATTAACGACCGCACTGCAAACGCCGTTTGTGTCAAATTGTCCGCTGTCGATGAGAACATTTTCATTAAGAGTGACTCACCAGATGTGAAACTACGGCCAGGGGTGGTTGTGTCGGCTGCCACTCGTGCCACGTTCCACGACGTTCCTAAGCCATCGGGCGACGTGTCCCCCACGAAGATGCCGTTTGGTAGCTTGCGGGCGCTACTAGAAGAACGCAGTGATGACTTGATCCGTGTGCGTTCTTTGTTTGCGGTTTAGTTTGACCCTGCGTGAATGGACTTTGTGTGGAAATGTCGTGAATGGTGCAGTGGTGTGCATGTTTGGGTGCGTTTTGTCAGCGTGTTTCGTTAATCATGTTCCTATTCCGTTACCTAATCATGTTCCTATTCCGTTACCTAGCTTAACTAGCAGGGTCATGCCGACCCAACCTTACGGTTGTTATTGCTATCATATCCGTACGTCAGTTTTTAAATTGTGTTACTTACGCTGTCATCAGTTCCACTGAGAATGCGGGAAACAGAAGGCGTTTTTATCGTTAAAAATGAAAACAGAGATAGGTGCGTTATTGTGCCGAAACGAAATTTAATTTCTACAATGTGGAAATGTCGTGAATGGTGCAGTGGTGTGCATGTTTGGGTGCGTTTTGTCAGCGTGTTTCGTTAATCATGTTCCTATTCCGTTACCTAATCATGTTCCTATTCCGTTACCTAGCTTAGCTACCAGGGTCATGCCGACCCAACCTTACGGTTGTTATTGCTATCATATCCGTACGTCAGTTTTTAAATTGTGTTACGCTGTCATCAGTTCCATTGAGAATGCGGGAAACAGAAGGTGTTTTCATCGTTAAAAATGAAAACAGAGATAGGTGCGTTATTGTGCCGAAACGAAATTTAATTTCTGCAATGTTTTCTACAATGTTTAATTTCTAATGTTTGCTACTAACTTTAAACTCATCTCCAAAGAAGAAAACGCACAATGTATGAAGCGCACTTTGGCGTCGCGCAGGTGTTCAGTTTTCGCGGGTCTCATTCAGTTTTAGGCCACTAATGCAGCCTCACATAGTAAACCACTATTCAATGTAGTGCTATACTGCTTTTAGTTCGTTTGCATTCTTCACCATGTATCGCTTGCAATATAAGACTGCAGATTTGTTTTCATTCGGCTGGCGATAAAAAAAAAAGCTTTTTTGCTTTGGGATGGGAGTTGCGGCATCCTCAGTGAGAAAAAAAAAAGCATCTCAGAGCGCTGTTGTGACCGCATTCCGTCATGACGGTTTCTCTCCAAGAATGAGCAAGTGATTCGACCACACAAGACGGCTCGTTCTTACGTGCGTGTTTTGGCAAGAGCTGTGATAGTCTCATTTTTAGAGCTGTAGTCATCGTTTATACTGTTACGTGGAGATTTACTACTCTGCTGTTAAACGGCCTCATAAAGTTTATTGAGCTCTTCTCGGAGTGTGTCTTGATCATTAATTCGCCGAGCGTGAAGCTTGAGCTTCAGCATTCAGTACAAACTAGTGACAAACCTATCAAAACGTAATCACCAGTCTGATTACGTCTACTGAAGAACAGAAACCTTTCCCAAAGGTCACCACTTTATCTGTCTCTTTTTCTTTTTCTTGCGTCATCCGCAGCCACATTATTGCAGCAAATTTGCTTATCTGCATGATCTCTAAACGTTGCCTTCAGCCTTTATGTTTTTCTTTCCTTGTGATACATTCTGCTGTTTTAACACATCATCAGTTCTCTGATTTTAGTATCAAGGAAGGACGCCTTAAGAAGTACGTAGCACGTGTATGCATTGACAGCGGGTTGTTGCAAAGCAATGCTTATTGATGTTGACTGCGCAAAAACGTGAATGCTGTGGGCAGCCACCAAGCTTTAGCGATTCGGCGACAGTCTTTCCTGCATACTTAGGTAAACAGCCCGCCAGCAGTTTTTAAAAACGGGCTTTTTGAGTTATAAAAGTGGGTTCTGTGGTAAAGTAGCACCAGTGGTGGCGGACTTCTAAAAACAAGGGACGTTAACTGCATATATTGTCGAATACAATTAACTCAAGAACGAGGCGGCGAGTCACTTGCAAGTGAGACCCTCCAGTCAATGGCGTCGACGCTATTGGTTGAGGGGCCTCCTTTAAGGGGTATTTCCCGCCTTGTTCTTGAGTTGTATCAGACTGCGGTCAGTTTTAAATTAAATTCTAATTGTTAACTTTTAACGATTACAGTTAGGCGCCCGGTTGGCAATCTGAAAATTTTAGCGGGCCGTTAATAACAGCCATACCAGTTTTTAGAATTTCAGGGATGCGGTCACGCTCGGCGGAGTGTGCACGAACTCGGGTCATTCGCCATGTTATGCTGCACGCATTTGCACCCATGAGCAAATGTCACTCGTCCAGGCACTTGCCCATGGTGTTCTCGGTCTTGCAGCGGGCCAGGTGGTCCGCTGCAAGACCTTTACACTTCAGACCGCCGGGTCTGAAGTGTAAAGGAATCGGACAAAGGGCTGCACCCACTCTGCGGGACTTCCTCTGCAGTTCAGTAAAATTTTTCTTTCATTCAATCGCACAGTCATGGGTCGGGAGGAAAAACCGGTTCGACAGCCTTGCCAAACACTTTAAAATGATCTGGCAACTGTGGTACACTCAGCGCGTCGTCTGCTCGTTTGGTGCGTCGCGTCTGCTTGACGTCTTGGGATCGCAGGCCAGTTTTTAGTGGCGTATGAACACGTGATGTGCGGGCGAACGGACCGTCCTTGGAGGAAGGATGATTAGGCCTATAGCAGGGGTTCTCAAACTTTTTTGCTTGGAGGAACCCCAAAAGCCTTCAATAAGTTCCAGGGAACCCCCCCCCCCCCCCCCCCCCCCCCCCCCCCCCCCCCCCCCCCCCCGCCTTCACTTACCAGCAATGTTGTCGAGTGCATTTTTGCAAAGAGAGAGTTGCAAAAGTTAAATGTTTATTGCACCGATTAATACAAATACTAATGTGATGGGTGGTACTGCTTCCCTTTTGAGAGCAAGTCAAAGCGTGGCTCAGCAGCACTCAGAGCCAGTCTCATATCAGCTGCCGGGTCAGGGCCAGTGAGGGTTCTCGCGGAACACAAGAAGACAGCCCGCGGAACCCCTGTGTTCCGCGGAACCCAGTTTGAGAACCCCTGGCCTATAGGAACCTGTCGTCGGATATTGGACGCAAGGCCCTTGTTCGGAGGACTCTGGAACCACCGCAGTGCTGGACATTATGTAAATTAGGATGCATATTAATTCTTTGTGAAACATATATCCTGCCGATACACTTACTCTCATTTTCACATCCTTGGCACGGGGGTATAGGTGCTCAACGCACTGTGAGGCAATTACTGTCTCTGTGGACTTTTCCACCTTTCCTGACAGCACATGCACTCACGCGCACATTATTTATGAAGTGGTAGTAACTCACGCAACACAAGGAGCTTTAACTGAATACCGACATAAAGTTTATTCATTCATTCGTTCGTTGGCGCCTAATGAGAACGCTTGATATGGATCGGCACTCTGAGATTCCATCTCATGTAAGCGACTCCTTGAGATGACTGCGTACGGTAGGACTGATAACGAGAAAAACTGTACGTGATTTCCAGATACGAGGACGCATGTATTTGATGAGTGCGCTTCGGGGACGAGCGTACATGCAGCACGGGTACAGTGCTCAGAAGGGGCAGGTGTCGTCCAGGAGGGGGTAGTGGTTGTCGGCGCCGCAGTGTAGGTTGAAAATGAACTGGCATGCCGGATCGATCTGGTTCCTCAGCCTCATTGGCACGAAGAGGCTGCAGGCGTTCTCTGTTGTGAGATAAAATGAATGGACGGAAGGGAAAGGTGGTGATTATTTCTACAAGCCGCTACAGCGTATGTACAGGGTTGGTCAAAAGTTTCCAGGCCACAGGGTCTGCTTTTGAGCCATGCAGAGGGGTAGTTTTGACGCCCCCGAAGCTCAATATATCTGTACTCTGTAGTAAAACATCATTCTCACCTCTGATAACGTTGGTAGATTTACACAGTCCTTTGGCGCCCGACTATAACGTTTTAAAGCAGACCCCGTGGCCTGGGAACTTTTGACCAACTGTGTACATAAACGGTGATATTTTAACTATGAAAATACGTCGGTGCGGTCTGTTAGAGCTGGATTGTGCAGCGAATCGGACATTTGGTACCTCCTATGAATTAATAATTAGACGATTAATTATCAAATGAACTAATAAACTTTTTTATATTAGGGAGCAGGTTATGTAGCAAAATTAGTGGCCGTCAACACTGAAGGTGAGCGCTGTTTTTAAATTTTATTAATCGACAATGTGGTTCGAAATATCGAACGTCGGCCGCGTTTCGGTGGAGGCGAAACGCAAAAGGCGCCCGTGTGCTGTGCGATGTCAGTGCACGTTAAAGACCCCCAGGTGGTCGAAATTATTCCGGAGACCTCCACTACGGCACCTCTTTCTCTCTTCTTTCACTCCTACCTTCCTCCCTTCCCTTACGGCGCGGTTCAGGTGTCCACCGAGATATGTGAGACAGACACTGCGCCATTTACTTTCCGCAAAAAACATTTTTTAATGTTTTTTTATCAAAAATACGCATTTGAGAGCTTGCTGAGTAAACTCTCGCATTACCTAGTTATAAAATGGCGTCGTCTCTGCGTGTGGCGAAATCAAGTTAACTTCTACATCTTCGAATACACCAACTGAGCCTGCATTCGATGCATGCAAAGGGTGAGAGACGCCATTTTACAAATGTTTAATGCGGGAAAGCCAACTAAACGAGCTTTCAAATACGTATTTCTGACTCATAGCCGTATTTCTGAAGTTCATATATCCAATTAAAAAAAATAAAAAACAAAGCTCAACTTTGACATTGACGGCCATCAATTTCTCATCATAACTTTTCCCCTAAAAGCGAAAATCAAAGTTTATTAGTTAATTTAAGTTAATTAATTCCCTTATTAACGATCCATATGAGATACGTAAAGTCTGCCTCGATGTACATATTATGCTCAACAGCCACACTGACGTATATCTCACAGTTTTTAAAAAATCTGTAAAGGCTAGAAAAAATCCTCTTGAATCTGTAGCAGCATGATTGTAAGAACATAAAGCCGGACGATGTGTGCATCGACGGGATTAAGTCAAAACGATATAGAGCACACATGGTCCGAATGCGCAAATACTTGGGCATCTAGTACTATTGCTTATTGCTGCTCATGGGTGCGCTAGTTAAATATTTTCAGTGCATTCGCGCACACTGAGCTAGTCTGAAAGAAATTGAGCGCTATCTGCATGATGAATATTATCCCAGGCACGCCGTAGCGCTGAGGCCGAACTGACGTTTTAACAGTCATTGTTTTAATAGCATACATAGATAGAACTTCAGGGTGTCCAGAAAACCAAGCGTTATTGATCTACATTGAAACGTGTGGTTTGCAATGGCACACAACCCATGACGAGTAAGTCTAAGTTCGAGTCGAATTATCGATAGCATTTCATTTTGCCGCATAGAACTAAGGACACAGACGTTTTTCATGAAGATTGCATGAAGATAGTTATAAAAAACTGACATCAGACTTTACTTGCAGCGTTACGTTTTAGAATATTTTTTTTTCCATAAAGCCAGCTCGTTGACTGTGTTTTTCGCAGTCTGTTTTAAATTTGATATATCCCCCCCCCCCCCCCCAACTGCGGCTTTAAAAATCACTGCTGCGACTAATCGAACCTGAAGCTAGCATTTCCTTCCATGTCTGCCATTTATCGTTTTCAACTTATCGCACTGAATTGAATACGTCACCAAGCGATATACAAAAGGGGCCTTTCAGAAACAGTAAGTTGCAGATTACTGAGGACTGTCGCAGCGCGTACGGAATTTCTTTCTGTACAAAGTACAGAAACCCCAGGTGGTCGAAATATCCGGAGCCCTCCACTACGGCGTCCTTCATAGCCTTAGTCGCTTTGGGACGTTAAACCCGATAAACCAGCAGTTTTTTTTTCATCGGCATGATGCCTCTATTGCACATGCCTTTCTGTCACTAATATGAGCGCAAAAAGTGTGATTGGAAGGGTCAGCGATAAGGAGGAAACGTGTGAGGAGTGGACACACTCACCGCCGGCGTAGGGGTTCCTGTACAGCTTGCACCTGTCGCATTCCGAGTATATGCTGAAGAGCCGGAACTGTTTACCTTGTCCCGGACCTGCACCGAAATTGAAAACAGCGTGAACGATGCTGTTCCAGGCATCCAAGAGGTACGGTGGACACCACATGAAGAGAATGAAATCCAAATGGGTGTAACTAGCAGCCCATATCAGGTACAACATACCAAGCGTTTCAGGGAAGCCCGTTACCTACTTTTAAAAATACTTTTTTTGAGGTAGAGAGAGACTTCTTGCAGCAGGGTAATACCAGTGTTGGCGGACATCAGAAAACACGCGCTTCATGTTGACAAGTACAACGATTAACAAAATCCTTATACAGTTAACCATGTTATAATGAAGTCGAAAGGGCCCGGAGACTACTTCGTTAGAGCCGTAGCATCGTTCTAGCCCGTGTTAACCGAGCTTACAAGGGGAATCTTCATTACATCGTTATATACATTATTTTGTCATAAATCATTTCGTTACAACGAGGTTAACTTTTTCACTATTATAGATAGGCCATCTTGAAAACGTAGCAGCACGAAAAAACGAGGACAAAAAAGACTCAGGTACGACAGGACATATGCTGCACTTCCAACTGAATTTTTATTGCGGAAACCAAAGCTTAAGTACAGCGCTACTATCGTCCCGTGGCAATCAACCGCGATGGTCCAAAAACGCCAGTTCATTATCAAGGAGAGACAAGGAAGCGGTGCCAACACACTGACCACCTGCTTTTCTAATGTGATATGCCTCAATAATCTCTCTTGCCATCCTATCCTTTCCATGCCCAAGAAACTTAGTTTTGCGAAAAATGGGTTTACACTTACAGTCCCGGCAGTGGATAGCAAAATGACCGCTCTTCCCTTCTTTCACCAGATTGTGATGCTCCCTAGCTCTGTCATTAAAACAACGTCCAGTCTGCCCTATGTACACTCTGTTGCAAGTGAGCGGAGCGCTGTACCTTAGTGGTGCAACGGGTGAAACCTAGTTGGTGGTTGATAGTACAAATCGGCTTTTTCTTATTAACCATCATAGGACAAACTTTTGATAGCTTGCTTGGGGCGGAGAAGAGCACGTTTACATCGTATCTTCTTGCAGTTTTTCCTTGTCTCTCCTTGATAATGAACTGGCGTTTTTGGACCATTGCGGTTGATTGCCACGGGACGATAGTAGCGCTGTACTTAAGCTTTGGTTTCCGCAATAAAAATTCAGTTGGAAGTGCAGCATATGTCTTGTCGTACCTGAGTCTTTTTTGTCCTCGTTTTTTCGTGCTACTACGTTTCCAAGATGGATCAATACCAACTGGCCCAAACTTCGGTGCTTTTGTATAGATAGGCGCCTGATCGCGATTAGAGATATGCAGCCGGCCCTTAGAGCTATATCAGTTTTTAGAATTTCTAAACCGCGATTATCTGTGGCTCAACAAATTTGGGCCGTTTCTCGCACCATTCGAAAACCGCGCACCTGCGGACGTCCATCAAAACGCGTCAGTTCGTGGCACACATACCACGTGAGAACCTCTGCCCCGCCCATGCTAAAACAGCGAAGGGCCGAGACAGCACCGAATCGCGGGCGAATCACCTTTTTGTGGACAATGCGCACCTGGCATGTAAATGTTCCCCACCTTTGTTTCACGACTCGATTTTGTTTAAAGGAGACGCAAAACTTCGTCACTGGCAAACGCACGGTCCACAGTCGGCAGCAAGATGCAACGCATCTCGCTCAAAGTTTCCATGGTGTGCCCTGTTGTGAGCGCAGGCCTATAACGCTGGCAAACAATGTTGGCCGGGAGGATAACCAGCCAAGCGGGTTTTGAGTTGACGTCAGCATAGAAACTCAACGGATATAAAAGATCCGTAAGGATCGCGAGTATTCGGTTTTCCGGATTCACATTTGTGCCCGAGGTCACCCGCAAAAATCACCGCCGCTGTGAAGTTATTTGGCAGCCTGCGCTGAAAAGACAAACACACCCGTTCATGACTATTCGTGACTAGTGCTTACCGTCCAAGAACGTGACGTTCACGGCGTTCTTGTGATGGTATCCTTCAGTGCGCGTCAAGGTGAACCTGCTTTTCCTGCAAATACAAAAAAGATGAATAAAACATCGTAGTGAACAACGTCCAGAAAGGGCCAAGCAGCCACGCAAAAAACACAAGAAAAGGACACCATTACCGATACCTTTTCCGCGGTCTGGTGAAAACACAGAATGTTCGGCTTCACTTATCATCATCAGCCAAATTGGGTCTACTGCTCGATGAAGACCTCTCACACGTGAGCTCGAATTAAAGGGCAACAGCGTAGGTTTTAGAAATCGACGAGCTTAAAAGGGTCGAATCTGTGAAACTTGCAGGTAAAGCATGCAAAGTCCTTTTGGGCTACCATTTGAAATGGTGACGTAATTGCTGATTGAAATCGCGACGGGCTTCAAGCTTCTCCGCAGCGCACAACACCAAGTGAGGGGGGGGGGGGAGGCTATAATGACGTCATCAAAGGTATTGGTAGATTCCCAATGCATAAACGCCTAATTTAAAAGAAAAAAACCAATGCCATCGAAGGCAAAGCCCGCCGAGCGTTGTTTGGCGGCTTCCAACGAGGCTCGGCAGGGTGTGGCTGATGGCAGCGGTAATTTGAAATCACACCTTCCGTGACGTCACACTGAACTTTCCGGCACTCTTTTGGGGCTTTAAGGAGAAGCGCAAGATTTAATCGTTGGTTACGTCACTATTTGGTGCTTTAAGGAAAAGCGCAAGATTTAATCGTCGGTTACGTCACTATTTTAAATGCTAGTGAAAAAACACTTGGCATGCTTCACCTACACCCTGTTTAGATTTGAATCCTTGAATATAGCGAAATTCTCAAAAAGTGACGCAGTTGCCCTTTAACAATTAACCCTGTCCTGCGCCAGCCACAGACTCCTTAACCCAGCGTATTTTCTAATCACATCTCTTCACCTTTCTGCCATCACCCCCCCCCCCCCCCCCCCCCCCCCCCCCACCGGCTATGCATCCCATCCCTTGGTGCCAATTCGTACTGTGTAGCAGTGAAAGATGAAAACTGCAATCTGGACCGAAGCCAATAATGTTTTGCTGTTTTTTGCTTGTTTATTTCCAGCGAGCACAGTAAACTGCTTTATTATGGATTGAAAGAGTAATTGAATATGTATGACAAGCGTGCACGTTTCCGAAGTGATCGCTTACTAACACATCACAATGCGCCATACAGGGCTAGCACTTTTATTTATTTATCTAGCCGCCGCGGTGGCTCAGTGATTATGGCGCTCGGCTGCTGACCCGAAAGACGCGGGTTCGGTCCCGGCCGCGGCGGTTGAATTTCGATGGAGGCGAAATCTTAGAGGCCCGTGTACTGTGCGACGTCAGTGCACGTTCAAGAACCCCAGTTGGTCGAAATTTCAGGTGCCCTTCACTACGGTGTCTCTCAAAGCCTGAGTCGGTTTGGGACGTTAAAACCCATAAACCAAACCTATTTATTTATTTAACCTCTTGTTGCACCCTGAGTAACTTTCATTTTCACTTCGGTTTCGTTTTCCCTTATGCACACTGCACCTACTACTGGTAGCAGCAGTACTTTTATCTAGGCCCTTAATTTTTTAGGACAATTACCAAATTTTGCAATATGCTCACTTTTTTTAGGCTTCATTTTTTTCAGACATCTGCAATGCATTAGGTATCAATGTTATCTAAATCGCACTTGTTAGAAGGCTTATACTGGGCAATATTGACACATCACGCTTGACTCTAAATTGTGCACTTCGTAAATAATATTTGCAGGACCCTTTCACGTGACGTATGCAGATTTCATGTGCAGCTTAATTTGAGACGTCAGTTTCATCACATTTAAAAGACGCAAGAAGTGTAACTTACAGAAATCTAAAATTTACTTCTTTTAAAGGACCAAAGTTGTATAAATACACCATCGAAAATTTGAAGTTATTGCATTAGCAGCAATTCTTTACGAAAAAAATATCCTCAAGTGAAATTGTGCTTCTAATATCGCTATAGTCGGATACAACTTAAGTCTGCAGTGAAGCTCCGCCCACATTCAGCCTCCGCGCACAGAAATCCTCCACGACAAAAAAGTAGTCCGCTGCTTACAGGTTTCTTCTCACCTAAATATGAAGCTTATCACAGGAAAAAAATTATGAGGTCTATAATTTTGACACCTAGATTGTTTGATCCGTAAACGAAGCGACGGCCGCAATAGCCGATAGATGCCTTCAACGTGCGGCCGGCGGTAGCTTTCTTTTCGGCTGCTGCTAGGCCGCACTGCTGGGCTACCAGAAATCACGGAGTCTGCGTTACGTCATGTTTCACGTCACTTAGTCCTGTGTCGTCATAAGAGAATCCCAAATTTGAATCAGAGCGGCGGGAAAAACTTTTTCAACTTCGAATCCAAATTTCTTAGAAATAAATGCATCTTTCGCTGCCCGCTAAGTGGCAACAAAACCATGAAATGCCGAACTATCGGATTTTGCTTTAAAAAAAAATATTAATAGAGCTCTCCTCACTGTCCCTTTAACGCTTACTGTTGCGTTTGGACAGCGGAGTAATACAGGACGCCGCGGACCACGGCCCAGTGTTAGCAACTGCTGTTTCTTGAAGTTGTATCCTACTATAGATTTTAATATATGATCACATTTGTCGAAGAAGAGTTTTTTTCCGCGTCTATCTGGAAAATAATACTGCAGTTAATATGGGTTTGATTTATAGCTCCCCCTAACCGGCCTATTGGGAGTAATTTCTCATTGGCATCCACATGAGCTTAGCCAAACGGGTACAAACGAAAGCTGTCTGCGTTGACAGACACTTCGTAGTTCAAGAATAAATAGTCCTGGTCCGGGTACCAGCACGATTAATGACCTTTACGGGGCAGTTGTCTACAAACTAAGACAACCATGACGTTTTTTAGTGCTAACTAGGATAAGCTAATCAGGCCGTCTATCAGATTTAGGGCGAGGCCAAACTTATCCACAACTCGGGTCAGGAACGGTGTTATTCCAGTGTATTTTAATGTATTTTGGGGGAACCCCCAAGGATGCAGTAGATTTCATTTATGGGGATATACCCATTACGATGAACAGCTGGACGCCCACACTCCAGCTGTTTTGTGCTTTGTGTCGTGCGCGTGTGATTGAACAGTGATCTCCCAGATCTTCACGCGCGTGCGACCTGTATATATGTTTACCATGTAGATATGTGAATAGATTCATTGAAAGTGTACCCCTCCCCCTGTCCTTTCTACTGTCCCCTCACTCCTTTTCTTTCACTTCTACTCTCTGCCTGCTATCCTTTATTTCGCTGCCCCAGCTCAGGTGCTTCCAGTCGCGATAGCAGATGCCGGGGCTGCATTCTTTTACCTTCCATATCAAATGTTCAATAAATAACCACTTCATCATCATCATATACTCATTAGCACTTTGAGGTTTCCTCTAAATACATTGAAGTACCCGGCCCATGTGAAGAGTCCACTTAATCGCGTGAACGTGCGCGAGTGCACATATGCGTGATATTTCCGTCTTGACCGCGCGGCCGCGTATACGGAGGAGAGCGAGTCGTTTCTCACACTTTCTCCGTTCCGGCGTACTCGACGGTACTCTCCCCTACGTCGCCCTGCAGCGGAGTAGTCTGCGTGACCCGAATGCACTTGGCCTTGCCGCCGAAGTACGGGTCGCTCTCGTAGTTCCTCAGCACGGCGAACCACGGGGTCTCGTACGGGAAGCACTGGAACGACGAGCAGCGCTTGGGTCTCAGTGGTGCACCGATGCACGTGGAAGGTGCATGCCAAAGCCGCTGTGGTGTTTCGTACCACCTAGCACTAGGTCGTGGGTTCGATATTCGGTAGCTGAAGCCGAATTTGAACGCGTACGAAATCTGTCATCGCTCACTTTCTACTGTGGAACGGTGGGAGGTGAAAAAATGGTGAATTTTAGGGTTGAGCCACGGTGCCCCTATAGTTACAGTACATTATATTTGAAGTAAAAGCAAGAAGAGCTCACAGTGGCAGCTACAACTCGGCAGCGGGGATCAGCTAAAACAACTGGAATGTCCAGCATCCTTAGGCAAAAAAAAATGAATATTGGAATATTGTATAGTACTTTTACCATTCTTCCGATGCGTAGCATTAATTCCATCACTCGCGTCGATCTGTTAAGGCTACCGTATATATAAAGCAAGGAGGGGGGGAGGGGGGAGGTTTTTGACGGTAACAAAAACGTTAATAGGAAGAAAATGCAAGCCCGACGGGATATCTGCGGATATTTTGATTGTTATAGTGAAATCTTACAATATATGAAAACAATGCGTTCATAAACTCTTTCCTGTTGGAAAATGCTTTTGTCCAGAATTGCTGGGTACGACATGCCTGGCAAAAAGTCCGTACGCTCTCCATGTACCCGGATGTCATTTTTTGCTATGTCATCCGAGGAATGACAGACACAAAAGAGCACTATCTCTGAAGTTATGTAGCCGGTACTGTTTTTCCATGAATGACGGTGCCTTTATGAATCAACCACTAGCGAAACAAAGCAAACATACGTTGGTTGCGCTTTTTAACATGCGAACTATATTGGACTAAAGACACACAGCACATGTTAGGACACAGCCATGCTATAGGGTATAGGACACAGCGTTGCGTTCGCAGTATACGTAAAAGAGCGTCGTGGCCGAGCGATTGATTGGGCGGTCGTTTATATTTATTGGTCGTTCACACTAACCTTCATTTTTTGTTCAATTTGCGCTGAAGTGTTGTCACATATGCATAACGGCACTGCAAGATCCTGACAGGGCCACCCCTGCTCAAGGCATATCTATTCAGCATTGTGAACTCACAGCATGCGGCAGTAGGACTCATAAAGAGACAAATTCAAGCTGCAAACAATGGGGTATAAGGTCCCGAAACAACACGTGTTGCGATGGACGCCGTAGTGGTGGGCTCTGGATTAACATGCACTGACATCGCACAGCACATGGACTGTGCGATGTAAACGCACGTTAAAGAACCTGGATGGTCTAAGTTAATCTGAGCCCTATACACAACGGCCTCCCTCACAGTTCATGTGTCGCTTCAGGATGTTAAACCTCACAGTTTTCAATTTGCATTTCTTTCTGCATGACCTCTCTACTCTCACATGCTTAAAGTTGCCAACGTTGAAGAGATGTGACACATCACACACGTCAATACATAGGTACGTACGTAGTAGTGCCTTTCTTTATTCCCTCTAGATATTTAGATTGGCTAATGTGAAGCATTATTCTTTCTTTTCCTTAGAAAAGTTGTCCATAGACAGTCTAATTCTTATAGACTCTATTGCCTTCCTATAAATATTTCTTGTCTGTTCACGGTCTATAGGCTGTCTGCAGACAGAAGTCTAGTAAAAGTGTATGGCCATAAATACATGGATTGTCTATAGACTGTATGTAGGATTTGAATTGTCGGTAGACTAAACTCTAGCAATTGTCCATAGGCATACTATAGATTTTATAAACAGAAGTCTAGGACGGTCTATATACAATCTAAAGAAATCTTTGTAGTTGTTTTATATCAGCAGCAAACATTTTTCTGAAGATGTGGTTCACTTCTATGCTGTGGTCGGGAAAAAAGAGGCAGGTTAAGTCCGAGAACTTGGTCTCAGGTACCGGTTTTATGCAGACAAATTGCCTGTCCATCGTGTAAAATAAAAAAAAAAAAACGACAGGAAAAAATTCTAAATTTCAAACAAAAATACGTTTTACTGCACGACGAAAGAAAGAATGGGAAACGTAGCACACTATACGAAAAACAAAGGCTGCTTACATCGCAAGAAATGTGAATAAACAGGCATTGATTGACAGCTCCTTTTCATTTCAAGCCCGCAGCCTTGAGCAATAACCGCATCTCTAACAATTGATAAAAAGGAAATCCTGTGGGCGATTTAAAAGTGTATTTCCGCCTGTGTCAAGTGCCCTCGATGCCTCGGTTGTAACGCCCTTGATCAGCCCCTTACGTCGACTAAAGGATGACCGCATTCTAAAAACGGCACAAAAAGCATGCTTTGCCCAGCTTATTTCAAAGCACCACTGCATTTTGCACTTAATACTCAAATCATAGCATGCACGTCATAATGCGTATGACTTTTTTTTGTATATATCAGTGAAGTGAACTATAGTCAAAGACACATACCTTGAATTCGTCCTGAAATTCTCCCAGATCAGGCCTACGCTCGTGGTGAACTGCATTCACAATCACTGCGAAGCAGCCGACCGCTATGACGAAACTGAACGACATCGTACTACCTGCCTGGAATGCCCGGATGTGGAGTAGACGCAGACGACAAGGTCGGGTGTCTTGGAGGATGCGCCTTTTATAGGATCTGGTGTTTACTCTGAGGCAACAACAAGAGCTGGTCCTGGGGCAGGGGCATGTGCAGTTCGCTTCTGTCTGTAGGTGCGCTTATCTTGCCTTTTAGCTTCGGTTTTTAAGTCCGAAAGTGAAACTGCCTACGCTACAGGGACAAATCATTAATTTAAAAAAAGGTAGAAAGACCTACAAGACAGCCGAAGGTAAGCGCCAAAAGAAATTGAGAAGCATCAGTGCGATTGCATACACCCGTCTACAAGCGAGCCGCCAGACGCCCGTAAAAGGGTCAGTGATCTCTTAACTACACCGGATATCCACTGCAGAAGTTTACGGATATTCAACGTTTTGTTGCGTGTTTGTTTCTTTGCTCTTGCACTTCATGGGAACCAAGCCAGTCCACTCTCGACCTCGTCGTCGCTGATAGAGCGAGCGGCGAATCGGACTGTGCAGTCGTCAGTGTGGAGAGGGAGAAAGAGAAAAAATATTTAGGGGTCCAACTACTTTTGAACCTGGTTAGAGAGCGAAAGATATGGCGCTATCGGGCAACTATACGCAGCTCGCCGTCTGTATAACGTGAAGTGCGTTCCGGACACTCGGTAGGCACCGCGCCCACCTTGCCACCTGAAAGGTGGCAGTTAATGGTTGATCGCGAGAGTTTGCTCACCCTGTGAACGCAGCGGCCTATTGCAGCAGTGCCGCGTGTCTGCCACAACGTTGTCAGCGCTCGCATTCATGAATTCAGCCCACATCTCTCTCAAAGCGCGATTCAGGCGTCCACTGACCCATGGAGCCAGTTATGCGCACTTCTTTTTCTTAAAATCATCGAAGTCTAAACCGTTGTCAACGCCAACGCCAATGAACGCATTGACGTCATCATCGAGTCATTTTCGCGTGGTTATCGCACGATGGTGACGCCAAACAAATTTTCCATTGTTTGACCTTTGACCTTGACCTGTGGGTACCAAGGGGTAGCACACCATAGCGACACCACAAGCTCTTCATGGTTTGCTCTCTGGCTTTGTAGGTCAACCGGCTGTGGACGGCGACCTTGGCTTTCAAACGACTGCTGTCACTCTACACTTCTAGCGTTTCGTCCATGCACGGTTCTCTGTGCAGCGAAGCAGAAACGCGAAACGCGGCGACGGCTTCTTGGGTTAGTTGGTGCAGCCAACAAATAGACGCCACGCAGGGAAGAACACACGTATACATGCGCGAGACTTCTTGGCCCCTATCTTTTAAGGCGAAAGCCTTTAATGCCTCATACTGTCGTTAGCAGACGCGTCGGCAGCGGTGTCGGCAGATTTGTCCGCCTTTCGGCTTCACTGCTTAAAAAGAAACTGCGCTGAGGGTGGCAATCGAACCAGGGCCTTCGGCATTTGAAGCGGAGACGCTACCACTCCGCCACGAAGGCTCAAGGTTCGAGCATGAATAAAGGCGCATCTAGTGAATGCATGGGTTTCATAAATAAAATAAAAGGAATAAAGTGAAGGAAAGGAAAAATAAAAATAAAAACAAGAAAATAAACAAAAATGAAAACAAAATAAATATAAGATATGAAAATAAAAATAAAAAACAATAAATATGAGCAAAAATAAAAGGAGCAAAAATAAAAAAAAAAACAAAATAAATTAAAAAGTAAATAAAAACAAACAGTGCGCCAGGAAACGCTTTCGCCTTGCAGCACTTTAGAGAGCCAAAGTGCCCCCTGAATTTTTAAGTATGCTGATTTCCACTGCCCAGTGCAGAGCAAAGTTGTTGCCGCGATGCACCATGCCTCGTGTACATGTATTCCTGAGTTGCGGCTTCTTGTTGGCCACACGGCGCTCTCTGCATTGCGCCACCCGCGCGGCCTTTTAATATGGGCGCGGCTTGAAGTGGCGCACTGACCGGTTTTGTCGTTTTCTATGTTCTTGATAGCGAGACACGGGCTGTCCGTCGACACGGGCTGTTTTCTTCTTACTGGGTGACTGCGTCGGTTGCTTGTGTATTCACAGCTGAGTCCCCAACTGTACACGTTGCGAAATGCAGCATTCGCGCATGATTAAAACAAAAAAGACAAGACTTGCCACCGCTTTGGGATTTGCGAATGGTATTCGAAATGGTCAGCATTTATGAAGCTGAAAGTGTAAGAGAAGCTATGGGATCGGCATTATGTTGCACTAGAGAAGCATTTTATAGTTTATCTTCCTTGGTGCCGAGGGTAGTCTCGGCAACAGAGCGACCGGCTGAAATGACTCTACCTCGGAGCAACGCAGCGCGCATGGTATTTCATATCCTGTTTCACCGGCAACCCAGAGCCGCCCAAGCGGCGCTGGAGCAGAGGGAGGTGACCCTTCTTTTTCGGGCAACTGTCCGCACTGAGCGGAGAAGTCTTCGGACATCTACCACATGGTGTGGGCCTGCCCCTCCAACCCTGCTATCCCCCCTCACCCCAACCCAACCCGGGAGGACTGGGAGGCGACCCTGCTCGGCTGCTCTGACCTGCAGGCCCAACGGGCCTTGGTCGCGCGAGCCCGGGCGGCGGCCGACGCCACTGGGGTCCCGAACTAGGGACCTCCACCTAGTACTTGTAAGGGCTGGCCCCCTCTGGGCCAGCTCATGCATAACTACTTTAAGTGTATCCGTACATAAATGTTTTCCACCACCACCACCACCACCAGCGCACCCGCTAGTCGCCATCGCCAAAGCGTCGACCTAAGCTACTAGAGTCCTGAGCTGAGGACCCCACTCACTATCATATGCGGTCTCCTTTTCTGCAATAAGAATTCATTCTCTCTTTCCACCAGTATAGTCGGAATGTAACGCGACCCAGCCAGAAACTTCGCGGCACGGTTTCCCGAGCAGTTTTTCCTTATAAACATCTTTCCGTCTTTCTCTTTGTTGGTGTCCATCGAGGTTATACCGGACAACGGACGTCCACCGGAAAAGTGCTAGGAGTTGTGTGAGCATTTTATAACGTGGGCGCCTCTAATATTTCTAAGGCCGCGGTTGGCTTCACGATTCGTAAGCGAGTAATGGCCTTTATTAAGGTCAATTAGCCTAACTAAACCGACGCGGTGCTATTGGAACTCAGACCTGGCACCTACGTATCTGGGACAGAGTTAGTTGTAGGCGCACGCAAGAACGGTTCGTGATTGGCCAGAGCACGGGTGCCGGCCAATCCCCACAAGATCTTGTTTGCGTACACATGTCACAAAGGGCTATATATAGCCTATCATTTGGTGGTTACAGGTGACTAAAACCCGCTGTTCTTTATAGCTTATAATCCTGACATGGTGTATAGCCATGCAGTATATCCAATTGTCAGACTTGAATAAATTTTCGGTTTGTCAATGTTAATCAGAATGTATTTCTCGAATCCGAGTGCTGTTATCGTGAACTTGGATAAAATTTCGCAGCCATATATGTCCACCAGTTAAGTACATATACGCGAGAGGGTAAATATTTAAACTAAAATTGAAAATACTGTCGTGAACAAGCAAGATTAACTTGGAGGGACACTTTAAGCTCCGCCTTAAAGAATACAAAATCTTAGTGGTATATGGTTTGTTTTGTTTCGCTTGCATCTGCACACCGTTAGCTTAGGCTCATTTGGACGTTTCTCATTGCGTTGCACTGGGTGCTCTTTCAGTACCTTGAAAGAGCAGTTCACATGGCGCGCATGAATAAGCGCTGAAGGGCTCTAACGAGTGCAACAGGGGGAGGTGCAATAAATTCAAGAAGCAAATATCACTCCCACTTGAAGGAAGACTGCGGGCAACTCAACAGAGTAAAAATTTCAAAGTGTGGCGCACGTATCTGACATGCGCACTATAGACCAGAATCCAGAGCCGCTCCTGGGCGCGGCCATTTTCCGTCGACTGGTGCGCCGCGGTGCGGGCGTTTCTTTGAGGACTGCGGGGCTGCGGCAGCTCCGCGGCCGCGCCTGCATATAGCCGCGCTTCGGGCGCTAAAAAAACATTGCCGAGCATACTTCCGCAGCGTGGCTGTGTTGCAGGAAGTATTCACGTTATCAAAGGGAGCACACTGATGCGTTTTAATGACATTTAGTTTGACATTCACGTGAATTGTGCTGACGCTTAGAACGCGCTCCTGCTTATATCGCTACCGTCCTGGTGCTCCACTGCAAAACAAAAAAAAACTTTTTGTTCAATATCAAATATTTGGTGTGCGGCTAGGTTGCAGTTCCAATTCCCATGCACTCTTAAACCTTCGGCCATAAAGTACCACCCACAAACAGGGCTTTCTTGTCGCATGCGTGGTGCGCCAGTTTATCTAAACAAATTACCGCTGTGAGCTTAACTGAGTCGCAGCGCCTACAAAAAACAAAATTTGTCATGGTTTATGCAATCTGGCGCATAAAAACGTACTTTTCCTCAAATTATCAAAGCTTGAATAGATATTAGCAGCGAATCCAGCTTTCACGAATTCTGAGGTCCGAAGTCGCGTTCATTTTATTCGGTAGCTCTCGCCGCGTGTGACAGCGTTGCATAGGCGTTTGGCTAAGTGTGAATGAATGTATTAAAATCGCGCATTTTCGCATGATTAAGGTAGATAGCAAAAGCAGAAAGACACTACGGTAAAGCCTTTACTCCCCCCCCCCCCCCCTTTGATCCCTATGACATGCGTGCGGAAAGAGGAACTGAAATCGGTAGCGGTCGTGCTTACAATCCTGTGCATGAAATGTGTTTAATGGGAACTAGAGCAAGCTCAGCGCAAGGAGGTGAGCGAAAACACGCGCTTCATCGGGACAACCTTCAGTCTGCAGCTCGCCTATCCAGTTACTACACCACTGAAAATCACTAAATCCACATTCCTGCGCCTAAAATTATCATAGATGACAGCGCACGTAAAAGACGGCAACAAACGACACGCCAGCGCAGAAATCTGCTTAGAAGTGCCGGTTTCCAGTCCGCACGCTACCTGGCCGACTACTCCGCGGGAAAAATCCTAGCTGTTTGCGATACTATTCCAGAATTTCCCTGAGCAGCGCCGCCGCACCAGCGGTTCTGTGGAGCAGCGTCGCCGCTGCGGTGCCAGCGTTTAGAATCCTGAGCCAGCAGAATATCATCATTGAAAAACGTAGCGCGAAAAACGAGACAAAGAAAGGGAGAAGAAAGGACACGAGCGCTAATCATCAATATCATCATGATGGGCACAAACAACGAGACAGACGCGCACTGCCTCGCCGCACTTGCATCCAAATGAACGGAAAAAAACTCGGAGATGTCACGTTAACGACTAACTGCGCGCAAGATAACCGCAGTACTGTCTGGTAGAGGGAAAATGTGAGTAGTGAGGCACAGCACACACCCTCATACGTTATGATGAAGCACTACAACGACAGAAGCGAACACGTAAACATGCATTCTACGCTCGGCGCCGGCGCGACCCGCAGTCCATCGGTCCGTGTGCGCCGATAGATGGCGACTGGTGTCGAGAGTAGGGGCGCGCTAGCAGCCTGCGTGTGAGGGTAAAAGAATCTGGTCTATAACTACAAATCGTCACCAATCCGGTTTCGTTTCCGATTGTTCAGCGTATGAGTCTCGCGATTCCGGTAATCTTTACATTGTAAATGATTTGTCTTGTTTCACGAGTCGAATGCACTGAAACGTCAGGCTGTGTGAACTCAACAGACAGAACCCCAAAGCGTTGTGATATTTGTTTTTCCGTGCTCAGGACCGCCGGTACGTAGCTTTGTTTGCGACGACAGATGCAACTATGGTCTATATTTAGCTGGAATATTTGTAGCCGCGCGCAACTTCTTGTACGTTATTCGAGATTAAGCTATATAGGTGACTGCCGCGCTTTGCCTGTGTGCTCTTCAACCCATGTGGGTATGGACCCAAGGCGCGGTCCGAGATTTCGAAGAGCTCGCCTTCGCTTGAGATACGAGCCGGCGCCCCAGCGGAATCGCTTCGCGTGGTTGTGTGTTACTGTTCCCGGCGCAGCTGGGCTCCAGTGATTCCGATGGTGGTGGTGGGGACCGGTATACGCTTGGGCTGCCGAGATTTCGGCTTGAACCTGGCACACTTTCACGGCTAAAAATTGAACGCGGCCAAAAGCGGCGGTGATTCTGTTCTTCGACGATCACCGAACACGGTTGTCGCTATCGTCGCAGTCGTTCAGTTCTTTGGGGGCGCGTCATCCCACCAAAGAGTTTCTTTTGAAAGCCTTTTACTGTCTTCCAGTCAGGACTGCCGTCACCACCACGCGACAATATTCTCACAAAGTAATGGTCCTAGCGGCGAGGTATCTGGCTGGTATATACCCTTATAAAAATGGTGTATAGACTCCTTATAAACTCTGTTGCCTTCCTGTAGACATTTCCTTTTGTCTGTTCATAGGGCCCGTTGTGTCGCAAGACGGTGCGGGCAGGGCTACGTTATTCTTAGTTATTTGTCTTTAAGCCCACTCTAAACAATGTCTGTTCATAGTCTGCAGATTGTCTATTGAAAAAAGTGTACTAAAAGCGTATAACCATAATTCTATAGATTGTCTGTATACTGTCCGTAGTATTGCGTATAAACTAGTCTATAAAAATTTTCTATACAATATCTATGGACTTTAAGACAAAACTCTATGCACAGTCTATAAACTGTCCAAAT
Source organism: Amblyomma mixtum (assembly GCF_055824585.1). Lineage (NCBI taxonomy): Eukaryota > Metazoa > Arthropoda > Arachnida > Ixodida > Ixodidae > Amblyomma > Amblyomma mixtum. The sequence continues at coordinate 81,638,474 of NC_143013.1, forward strand.
AAATTTTTGTAGGCGACCTCATCCCGTGTAGGGGTAGGCGATCATGCGCATGTCAGGCGTCGTCACCCTCCGTCAGTGGTATACCCAGTCCTGATTCTCCTTAAGTCTACTCCGCTCCCGTGACGCAACAGGGCCTGCATGCAGGCGCCACGAACTAAGGAAAGAGCGAAACGTACAGGCGTGGCAGCAAGTATATGCAGGCTTTATTTTATGTTCCCATGAGAGACCAAGCTGAGGCGTAATGGCGGTGTAAATGTTCCATGAGTGCAACGACTGGCTCTGGCGGCGCCCACGTGCTCAGTGCTGGGTCTTGCAGGTGTCGTCGTAGACGGTGTGGTAGCTCTCGCCGCAGAGGAGGTGGAAAATGAACTTGCAGGAGTGGGTCAGGTAGTTCTTCTTGTGCGCCGGCACCACCAGGGAGCAGGCAGTTTCTGCGAGAAAACGGCCGAGAATCTCGTCATCTTTGGATCTTGTGGCGTTGCCTAAAAACAGCTACGCCACGTTAGGCTTAGAAAAAAATCAAATCGATATCCACGACTGGGAGTCGAACCCGCGGGGGCGCGAACAGAGCAGCTTCGCAGGCCGCTGCGAGAGAGCACTATAGGCTAAGGTAGCTAAACTGTTACCCAGAGAGCGAGAGAGAGAGATAGAGAAACGTGTAATGCATAGAATGGTTGGGCGGGCCCTCATTCCAGGAGCCCATTGGCTTTTGCCGCCGCTCTTTCCAGGTTCAACAGCAAAATCTGGTCTTCCGAATGTGAGCTAGACAGCGCGGCCTCCCAGCCCTCAGTTGTCGGGTTATTGATTCTTGGTATATAGCTGGGTTTTTTTTGGCATGCCCATACCATATGGCATAAGTCAGCCACTTCACCGCAGAGTGAACAATGCGGATCGTACGAATTTGGAAACATATAGCTGAATTTGACGGGATTTATATAAGTAGTTGAATGTAATCCACTCTCTCGCTGTGCAATGCACGCCGACTTCTTCGTCCACTAATACTGCCCGTGCTTTCGCACTATAATCGGTTTAAACAAGTTAAAACCCTGGGACTTTTTTTACATGCTTAAGGGAACATACAGGGTGGCCGTTTGCGAAAGTCGATGTATGGTAAACACAGCGTACTTCCGCTACAAAATCAAGAGAAACGTAACGTAAATTTCTCTCTCTTGAGTGACCAGGTGTAATTGCATCGGCGTAAATTAAAACTAGAATAGAAGTAAAACACAGCTTTCTTGAATAATAATAATGAACTCAGGTCATGACAGAGATGAGTGAGAAAATATACGGTAATGTCGCGTAGTAAACGGCAACCCAACCCATCCACGACTTTGAAATAAATTTTCCCAGGCAAGGCACTCCAATACATTGCCTTTGCTTACGAATCTTCGGCAAGCAGCGTCGCGCCTTTGGTAGAATTGTTACTTAGAATCAATTGGTAGAATCTGCCCGAATATGCTATTTTTCTTTTTCATCCTCAATCTCTTCCGCCGTCTACATTTTCACCAAAACCGTTCCCACTTAGAGTAGTTGACTAATTAACACTCGTCCTACCAAATGCTTGCTGTCCCGATTAGTTCAGTTGGCAGAGCGACTGCCGTGGTGTGGTGGTGGTCCCGGGTTCGAACCCCGTCCAGTTCCTCTGATAGCTGTATAACTTTCCTCTGTAGCCGTATGGGCTGCCTTGGGTGGATCAATCAGTAATTACTCGCTTATTTTCATACAATGCTAGTTGTAAAACATGGTAGTCTATTAGTGTCATATGTTGATTAAGAGGTGCCAGGATGGCGTCCTATTGTCCTTAGTATTCTATCTTGTCATTACGCCTATTAACCAGTACGAACTCCAACCAACCAGCTCAACAGTGATTCCTAATATGTGAGCCCTTACCGCCAGCGTAGGGGTGCCTGTAGACCTTGCACTCGTTGCAGTCGGAGTAGGCGGTGTATACGTGGGCGTTGAAGCCCTTCTTCGGTCCTGGAATGTGAAAAATAGTGCGACAAAGTTTCATTAGCGTGGCGCTTCAGCGTATAACTTTTTTTTTTTTTTTTGTGGAACAATATGCTAAACGATGCCACACACAACAGTGAGCGGGCAGTACTAACAGCGCTCCGCGTACTGTTCTGTTTATGCTTGCTGAGTGGTGTTACTACGCCAGACCAACTAGCCGCCCCGGAGACGGAATTCAGTGGCTTTACTCTGAGCACAAAGAGTTGTGCACCCTTGGACAGCTCTGCGGACGTGAACCAGCCCGTACATGTCCCGCAAGAGTCGAAACTAGGAGAAGTATAGCGCTAAAAGGCGTTTGAAACGCTGGGGGGGGGGGGGGGGGGGGGGGAAGGGGGGGGGGGGGGTAATCAGAAAGATTTAGTTGCGATGGTAAAAAAGACAGGTATAGCGGCGATGGAAACGTTTTTGCACCGCACTGCTAGGGCCACGTGGTTTGCCTAGGCGTCCTGTCACTGAGTTCCGTGACGTACTCGAAAGTCCGACCGCGTCTGTCACGTTCCAACAAGTGTACACAACTGGAAATGGAACTTCCGTGTGTTAGCGACAGTGCTGAGTGCATTAATAATATCTTCCTTGTCTGGGTTGATCACAGGCACACACATGGGGTTGGGAAGAGGGGGAGGAAGCACTTCGTACGAGATTTCACACCACGGGGGCGTGATCACATGACCACCTTGTGCACATAGCCAGTGCCTTACGCCTGGCGCTGACTTTTCCGAAACAAACGGAGCGAAGGTTCCCGGAAAGGCGTGTTGGTGTCCGTAGGCACTTCGCATACGTGCAGGGCCACGGACCCTGCACGGGCATCTTGCATGGGCTGCATTTTTTCTGTGTGTAATCTTCGTCGCATTCCAGCTAGCTCTGATTTTCCTTACTACCAGTGGTGAAATCGTCATTTAATTTTCGAGTTGCTGAACGCTGCTTGTAGGGATGGTACGCTTACCGGAAAGAACGGTCACGTTGAGCTTGTTGTAGTATTTGTAGCCTTCCGACTTGAGCAGCTCGGTCTTAAAGTCCCTGTGCGATAAGAAAAAAATAAAGAACATTATTATCACAAGTAAATCACAAGTATGACAAGCAATCGGGGATCTACTCAGGCACACGGCTACCGCGTTTCGATGGAAGCGAAACGCTAAAGGCTCCCGTGTACTGTGCGATGTCAGTGTACGTGAAAGTTCCCCAGTTGGTAGAAATTGTTGCTGTTATCCTCGTACAATAGCACATATGCCCACATATGGGGATCGGCCAAGAATTGGTGCGAACAGAAATTAATCGGGAGCCTTCCACTACGTCATCTCTTTCTTCTTTCGCTCCCTTCTTCACCCATTCGCTTTCGGGGCTGTTGAAATGTCCATCGAAAAGTGAGACAGTTACTGCGCCTTTTCCTTTCCTCAAAACCAATGTTCATTCAAAGGGTTTGGAAGGCGCTGCAGTAGGTGGGGAAGGGGGTCAGTGCAACCCCCCCCCCTCCCCCCCCCCCCCCCCCCCCCCCTTCCCGTCCCGGGATCATTATCGGGTTTTCCTCACCACCTCATTACCCCGCTCATATGGTTGAGACGCTGCGATGCGATGAGACTGTCATGTTATTGCGCCGCCACTGTTGACTTCATAAGCGCGCCGAGCAACTGACGTCACATGAATAGGGTGCCTCACCTTAGAGTTAAGCGTGATCAAGAAAAACGGAAAGCGCTCATGGGCGAAAAATCCTGAAACCGGTTGCGTCAAGCGAAAACAAAAAAAAAATGACAGTTATAGTTCGTCGTCGAGAGTAGATGTAAGCATGGAATGCATTGCAGGAAAGGTACAGTGCATTCTAGTACGGCTCACAGATTGTGGTAGCTGCACTCGATCAGCCTCCGTTATCAACTACTTTTCTTAGCTGACAGCGCCCTTGGCTCCCTTCATCTATTCTGGTGCGTAGTGAACCGCATGACTAGAGCTGTCGGCTTCCAGAATAAGAAGAGTTCACGCCAGCACGCTCCGCACATGTTTACTGAGGTAAACAACAACAACACTCCGCACAGAACGCTGGGACCTTTGCCTCGGCCAGTCGCCTCCGCTCTGTCGACCACTACGTCGACTCAACTTAGCGTCCAGGGTGAGACCCAGCTCTCCTGCACCTGTTTCGCAAGCGGTATGACTCCTCCCGCCCCAAATGTCCTTCACCCTGTGGCAATCTCAAGCACTGTCTCTTTCAGTGCCCAGTAGCCTTCCGGCATCCCTTCTTCCCCTCTCCTCTCCCCTGCATACCTAGTATACGTGGAATACCTGGCTGGCGTCGGACAAATTGAGAATCACTGGAAAGTTTTTCCAATGACTGTAGACCAATCAGACAACCAGGACGTTCTGGTGCCCTGTGCCCAGGATCTTTTTAAGCATTTAATCTGTTCCCTCTTTAAAAAAATTCATTCTCCCTCCCTCTCTTGACCGAACTCCAATAAATATGATCGCGGTCATGCAGGCGACCACGACCTGTAACGCGTGCTGGCCCCGCCTCTTCCTTTTCAGCACGTGGTAGGCTTTAGTCACGCTTGTCGCAACAGGTGCTTTAAGTGTCGCCGCACTAAGCCGCTTTTTTTTTAACCTCTCTCGCTGCATCCGCCACGTCCCTTAAGGTCCCGTAAGGTCATCAGCGCTCTTTACCTTCTTCTCCTTCTTGTTCCTGTTTTGTGTTCGCGCTGCCGATACATATATAGGTCCTTTTCGCTCTCTGAAACGCCGTAGTGCTCGCCCGCTCTTAGCGACATTTACGAACGTTTGCGCCGCAGAACGAACAGAAATTCGATTATACCCAGCGCACAGTTCGAGAGGCTACCAGTTAAAACAAGCAATGCAAGAGGGCCTTTCTCGAAGTATGTGCACGTCTCCAGGAATTTTAATGTGCGCGAGGAGCGATGCCCTTAATTACTACGGCGTGAGAATGTAAGGCTCGAGAGTCCATGCTGTTGCTGTTCTTTCATGAAGTAAACATATATAAAAACAACTGCGGCGATGGCCGAGTGGTCTGAGGCATCGTGAAACGAACCACCGCTGGTTCGATTCCCATTCGGGGATGAAGTGTACTTTCACTGAGCTCCACTCGAAAAGGAAGTTTCGTAATGTTTCGGTTAAGCTCACCATCGCTGGTTCGGATCCCATTCGAAGACGAAGTGTTCTTGTACTGAGTTCCACTCAACTAGGAAGTTTCGGAATATTTCGGATAAGTTCGGCTTCAGGCTCGGCGCAGCTTCTGGACGACGGCCGGGTTAATTTGGCAAGCGTGGTAGCTAACAGAATTTCACAGTTCACGCATTATTGATTCTGCCTAAACAAGCGGATTACGAACGAAGCTACTGTGGGCAGTTTTGTATTGAAAAGCTATTTTTGCGAAAATAATAATTCAAACTATAAATGGCACTTGAGATTATGAATAAACAGGCAACGGAAATCCATGCGTGATACTCTGTCAGGGGTCATTTAGGGTTAAATAAATTTCGATGTTTTCTCTGGAGGAAAGAAACGCAAAAAGCCCCTGTGAACAAAATAAAATATTTACCTGAGTACTTTCTGCTGCAGTACAACCAACCTGATCCATGTCTATGGTAATGGTTTTGCGAAGTACTAATTCAACCACCGCGGCCGGGATCGAACCCGTGACCCGAAAGACGCGGGTTCGATCCCGGCTGCGGTGTTTGAATTTCTTTGGAGGAGAAATCCTAGAGTCCCGTGTACTGTGCGATGTCAGTGTACGTTAAAGAACCTCAGGTGGTCGTGATTTCCGGAGCCCTCCACTACGGCGTCTCTCATAGCCTTAGTCGCTTTGGGACGTTAAACTCCAACAAACCAAACCAATCATTCATAAATCAGCTGTCAAACTGTGCCATCGAGGTGAAATAAAAGGCGGACACAAAAATACGAAAATTTTAACTGCCGAAGCAGAAATACAGTTCCAGTGTATTATCATTTAGCACGAAAAGCGGTCGTCGTGTTTTTTAGCTGGAAGTGAAACGCGCATGTTTTGAATTTATAACTGTTAAATCCTTATTTTGGTGCTCGCGTTTCATTAGGCCTCAGTGGTACAGCGGCGCGTAAAAATAATTAGCACATGTGACAGACGACCCGAAAGGCAGATTCTCACCGCGCACGCGGCGTTACGGTTCGCGAACACTCTGAAAGCAACAGTTTCAGGTCATTCCCACGTATGCAGCAAGGGGAAATCGGCAGGCAGCAGCAGCCTCTGTCAGTTAACCCTTTCAGTGAGGCTTGATCAGGAATTCAAGTGTAGGTCAGCTATCTGGATCGTCGTTTTAATGTTTTTCTTCTTCGAACGGTATAATGTGTCACTTCAAGAAATAGCCAGATACAAGAACTGGGTCTTCAGTAGCGAAAATATCAGTTTAGTAGAAAACAAATCAACCATGCATGGGAGCTATGCGTAGCGATTCCTGCATGCCAGCATCATCATCATCATCAGCCTGACTACGCCCACTGCAGGGCAAAGGCCTCTCCCATGTCTCTCCTATTAATCCTGTCCTTTGCCAGGTCCGGCCACCGTATCCCCGCAAACTTCTTAATCTCATCCGCCCACCTAACTTTCTGCCGTCCCCTGCTACGTTTGCTTTCTCTTGGAATCCACTCCGTTACCCTTAAGGACCAGCGGTTATCTTGCCTTCGCATTACATGCCCTGCCCAAGCCCATTTCTTCCTCTTGATTTCAACTAAGATTTCATTAACCCGCGTTTGTTCCCTCACCCACTCCGCCTGCTCCCGATCTCTTAACGTTACACCTATCATGCCGGTAGGTATATACTTACACAACTGCGCCGCTGCTGTCCTTAACGTGGCCCTCGGCGGTGCCGTTCACCAGGGGCTTGGTCTGCCTGAAGTAGGTGCACTTGCCGTCTCCGAAGTAGGGGTCGTGATCGTACGTGCGGTAGATCACGTACCAGTACGACTCGAGCGGGTAGCACTGCGCGCAAACAAGACGAGTACGGACGCACACTCAGTTATGCATGTTACTGGCAGGACAACACTAACCAAAAAGCAATAAGCACTTGTGCAGACATAAGTTTCCCGCTGTTTTTCCTGGTCAGAGGTGATATATTTGGAGTAAAGCCGCCTTACTAATGGTATGTCTGTTCTGGTCAATAAAGAAATTTAGGCAGGGAAAGTCCCAGCAAGATCATAGTGCCGAGAAAATTACTCTGTTTTTTTTTTTTATATTTCCTTTCTGCGATTAAGTTGGCGCTGCAATACGTTTGCGGGCCCCACTCACGATTAAGTTGATCTCAGTCGTATTAAATTCAAAGAGGCTGCCTTACTGCAACAAGCATGCTGTCAAGATTTCTGTATAGGTCATTGCAGTAACGCTATCGCATAGCTGAGGTGCAATTTGTACCCTCCCTCAACACAGTCATTGATAGTGACGGTAGCTGAGTCGATGCTCGTCAAATACTGTATCGCTAAAACCGGTCATGGTGCACTAGATCACCGTACCAAACACTGTGCACCGTATTGCACGCAACAGACAATGCGCGAGCTGAAGGTTCACATACGCACCTGGGCCTCATTCTGGTACTCTCCAAGCTCCGGCCTCAGCTCGTAGTTGACCGCGCTCACAGCGACGACGAGAAAAGAGAATGCCAATGGAGACCACATGTTGCTGTAAGCGCTGCTCTGCCCGGAACGATCGCCTGTTCTGTGTGTGCTTCGAGAGAGAGACCAAAGAAAGCTCCTGGACTGTGCCGCAGAAAACCCGGCCTTTATAAAGCAAGCGAAAGCGCTTTTTCTTGGCCCAGCCCCCCTGCATCTTGATAAAGCGTCTGTCGCAAGCTTCGGCATCCTTTTTTTACTTGGAGAGTATCATCCTCGCTTATACCTTAGAAGGAGCGACATTTAATCGGTGAGCCGTAGGCTACGTCTCCGATGTTGCGTAACCGCCAACAGATCCCCCTTTTCACTGCTGCCGCTCAAGAAAAAGGTGCTGAGGGCCTCCCGCTTGTGCGGCCAGGCAGGGTATGGAGTGTTCTGCCCTGGCGGACCTTAGCTCTTTGCTTCTCCTCCCTTACAGAGGAGGTCTGTCGGCGTGCTGAGCGCGAAACTGCCAATGTCGCAATCCCCAGGGACTGTGTTGGCGCGTGTGCCGCGGTTCAGCAGAGGATGGCAGGCTGAACGGCGCGCCGCCGTGCCACAGGAAGAGGCATCCGTGTGGAATCGTGCAGAGGTCTTGCGCTGTCCGCACACGCGTGGCCATCGCCCTCGAGGAGCGAGGGGGACGTGTTCCCTTTCTCGTCATTGAGGAGGAACGGTCTAGCCGCTCTCCCAAATGAATAATGCGAGATAGAGGGAAAATAAAGAAAAGAGTGGAAAACCTGCTCTTCACTTGCTGGATAACGCTCGCTCTGTTCCGGCGATGGACGACAACGACGACGTTTCGGCGCGCAGTGGCGCAACGTTGCGTTGCCCCTGCCACGGCGGCCAACAACCCGGGCGATATCGCGTGAGAACGCAGTGGCGGTGGCGGCGGCGTTTTATTGGTGCATTGCCTCCTGATGCAGTCGTGGGTTGAGACGAATGACCGCGAGGGGAAAAAACAGTTGATTTGGCAGCGGTGCCATCATGGGCCAAGCGCCAATATTTGAAATTACGCAGTTTTAGCATAGTCTGTCTGCCGTACGGCAAATGCGGTAATGCGTTGCCGTTGCTACTGTTTGTTTTTTTGTTTGTTTGTTTACCGGAGTTTAACATCCCAAAGCGACTCGGGCTACGAGGGATACCATAGTGAAGGGTTCCGGAAATTTCCACCACATGGGGTTATTTAACGTGCACTGACATCGCACAGTGCACGGGCCTCTAGAATTTCGCCTCCACCGAAATTCGACCGCTGCGGCCGGGATCAAACCCGTGCTACCGTTGACAGGCTTGCCTAGCCACATTTGCCGTACGGTAGTAGTTTCCGTAGTTACCAAGGTAAACAGGTTGCTTGCGAAACACACACACAGTTTGCACACGAATTTTGAAAACGACTTTTATTTCTCAAGCTCAGTAGTTGGCGAATCAGGCTAAAGACCTCATACCCCCCCTCCCCCAGGTCTGCTGCGAAGGCAGGAACGTGTGGCTCAGCGCTACATCGTGCCCACTCTCGGGAAACCAACCGTAGCAGTAAGCCTCAGTCGTCATCATCATCACCGCCAGTCTGCACTGCATAAAGAGAAACCACACCAATATCTGTTGCTCCTGAAAGATGACATTTCGGGAAGTATAAAGGCAGTGTACCTAAATGTGGACTTCAAACATCCACGATAAAGCCTGTTCTCTTGGCATGGTCATTAGAGTATATCGTAAAATCTAATGGCGCAAAGGTGCTGCGCCGAACTGATACGAATTTGAAGATATTGTGTCATCATCATCAGCCTGACTACACCCACTGCAGGGCAAAGGCCTCTCCCATGTCTCTCCAATTAACCCTGTCCTTTGTCAGTTGCCGCCACTGTATCCCCGCAAACTTCTTAATCGCATCCGCCCACCTAACTTTCTGCCGTCCCCTGCTACGTTTGCCTTCTCTTTAAATCCACTCCGTTACCCTTAAGGCATTACATGCCCTGCCCAAGCCCATTTCTTCCTCTTGATTTCAACTAAGATGTCATTAACCCGCGTTTGTTTCCTCACCCACTCCGCCCTCTTCCGAAATCTTAGCGTTACACCTATCATTTTTCTTTCCATAGCTCGCTGCGTTGTTCTTAACTTAAGCTGAACCCTCTTTGTTAGCCTCCACGTTTCTGCCCCATAGGTGAGTACCGGTAGGATACAGCTGTTGTATACTTTTCTCTTCAGGGATATTGGTAAGCTGCCATTCATGATCTGAGAGAACCTGCCATATGCGCTCCACCCCATACTGGGAGACTCTCTTGGCCAGCTCCGCTGCTGCTGACCAGCGCCGGATAATTACCGACGCCTTGAAGCGGATAGCCCTCCAAGGACTGTCCTTTGCCCTTTAAGGGCAACCCCCTAAGGGTTGCCTCGTGCCACGTAAGGGGAGGCAGGGTTTGCCCTCTCTGAAATTGCTTGGCAATAAATGTTTCAACCACCACCACCACCATTCTTATTCTTCTAGTTATTTCCCTCTCATGATCCGGATCTGCGGTCACTACCTGCCCTAAGTAGATATATTCTCTTACTACTTCCAGCACCTCGCTACCAATTGCGAACTGCTTTTTCCTTGCTAGGCTGTTGAACATTACTTTGGTTTTCTGCATGTTAATTCTTAGCCCCACCGTTCTGCTCTGCCTGTCTAACTGATTGATCATGCTTTGCAGTTCTTGTCCTGAGTGGCTCAGCAAGGCAATGTCATCAGCGAATCGCGAGTTACACAGGTATTCTCCATTAACTATTATCCCCAACTGTTCCCATTCCAGTCCCCGGAATACCTCCTGTAAGCAGGCAGTGAAGAGCAATGGCGAGATCGTGTCTCCCTGCCTGACACATTTCCGTATTTGAATTTTATTGCTTACTTTATGGAGAACTATAGTAGCCGTGAAATCGTTATAAATATCTTGTACATACATACATACATATCTTGTACATATCTTGTAAATTGTGTACAATCGTCAAATAAATGTCTTCAAATAAGTAAGGTTTAATCGTGGCTTGTGGCGCGTTCATTCGCTTGTATAAAATAAATTGCAGATATGACCACCATGCTCATCTGCTTTTTCATATTTTGATACATGCGAGTTCAAGTCACGTAGTTTTAGTGTATTTTTTTTTCTAGAAGTCGCTCCAAAATGGCTGTAATTCTGCTCCATGGTTGCTCCGGAACGCAGGTTTCTGTGCTCCAAGAACTGTTCTAGAAACTATCTTGGCTGTCCCAGCCCTGAAATAGGTGCAATATTATGAAAGCGCACTTATTAAGAGCCCTGAAGATGGGCAAAACTGACATAAAGAAACGTATTTTAGTCGAATAATTGTTGATATTTTACCGATATTACTCACGAAAGAAAAATTTTGCGAGTTTAGGCGGAATTCGTTCGCAGTGCTTGGCGATTATAACTTCATGATATATAGTTATCTGGTATACATATCAGGGGATTTCTTTACATCTCTGGACTGTAGTGTTCTCGAGCCTGTGAACTGTGCGTGACTTGATTTTTGGTGGCATCTTGTTCCGAATATATTTGTGTGTGCTAATGTTATGTGTTATGACTACATTCTGTTTTGCGGGAAACATTAGTAGTATGAGTCCTCACATACATTCATACCTTGTCTCAAAACTTGTTGACATCTGAGCGTTAGCCACCGCTCACACCAGGCAAAATAAAGGCCCATAAAGTAATCTTGCACGTTAACAACAGTCAGCGAATGTCTGGCGCCCATCACTCAATCGCGACAATTGCCAAACCAACATGTACCGTTTTAACGAGTTTTAACGAGTGGAAAGCTTTGAAAATTCAACCCCTGATTTACTGCCGCTAACTGCTTCCATCTGCGAGACGGATCGATCAGCGAATCAAGTGTCATTCTAAATTGCACGGACTCGTGAAGGTAAGGGTTCGGCTTTTCGGTTTTTGTTTTCTGAAAATTAGGCGCTCTTTTTTTTTTCTGGTCGATATTTCGGAACGAGTTTCGTTTTTGTTTTTTGATGAACAAGGTTTCCGGCGAATGAATCACTGACTTTTTTCCGTTCATGAACATGAACATGATAACATGATGAACATAATAAACAGTTCATGAGGATGAACTGTTTATCGGTAATTACTTCACTAATCGTGTACATGGAGCTCTGCTTGCGAAAAGGAATTGCTATTGTCATTAATAAAAGCAACGCAAGTTAAAACAGCCGGCAGACAAAAACGCAGTTGGAAGTTTACTTTCAAGGACTAGGTTGACAAGTTATTGTTCAGTTGTCACGTTGGGTTAGAGGGCGCGGCAGCACGTTGTTTGAGTATTGATGGCAGCGATTGAACTGCCGCTGAATCGTCGCGGTAGCCATGATACTTTTTTCGTGACGCCCATGCACTGTTTCGTGCATGTTCATACATGGAGTTGATAAACTCAGATAACCGACTAACTGCTCTAAGCGAGTGATGACAGTGAACAAACAGTGCTTAGCTAGCAGGCCGCGAGAAAGTGGTGTTTTCAGGTCGGCAGAGGCGTGTAAGCTAGCGCAGCAATAGCTGAGATCGCACATTTGTGTTGCTTATCCAACAATACCACCGTCTCATCACGCCCGTGACTTCCCTGCTTAGTTATTTTCACCTTTGAAATAGCGTAACTCGTACTTAACAGCCAGCTAACTATGCCTTACATGCCAACAATGCTGACATCGTTGTTGTAGTGCCTGGCTGCTGTTTGCACCAAAGTAATGTCCGCGCTGATGGCGCTGCTAAAGTGGATCAATGGCTCATGTTTAGCTAACGCTCACGCCTCTTTTCGAAGGCGAAATTCTAGAGGCCCGTGTGCTGTGCGATGTCAGAGCAGGTTAAAGAACCCCAGTTGGTCGAAATTTCCGGAGCCCTTCACTACGGCGTCCCTCATAGCCTGAGTCGCTTTGGGACGTCAGACCCCAATAAACTAACTAAACCAACCTCTTTTTTCTTTTTTAAACCTGCGGCACCTGCGAGGCCTACTGCATGCGTTGCGACTGAAGTGCAACATAGGCGCGCCCATGCTGGCCATATTCATTCGCTTAAATTTTGCTTTGCAAATTACTTTTTTATATTGTCACGACCCAAGGAGACCCGTACAGGTAGGCGTAGGGGTGAACCCTAGAATGAGGTCAGTCCTTTTAAACCCAGAGCCAGGTCTAGCCCGAGCGCGCCTTTCTATCCGCCTCTTCATCCTCGTTTCGACTAGGCGCGGATGCCGCGTGGTGATAGGCCACATACGGTGATACCATTGGGCCTGTAATGCAATGCGCATGCGTGATTAATTGTAGCAATTTAATGATGTTTGCAGACCGCTTATTGCACGCTTAGTGCGTATTAGCTTGCGTTTTTTTTTTTACTTGGAGAGTAAAGCTCGAGTACTATTCCTTGCATTGAAAACCTGGCATATATCGCCGATTTCTAGAGAGCGTTGCTTACTTCATTTCTTGTTGTTTGTTTGTTTGTTTTATGGGGTTTAACGTCCCAAAGCGACTCACGCTATGAGAGACGCCGTAGTGAAGGGCTCCGGAAATTTCGACCACCTGGGGTTCCTTAACGTGCACTGACATCGCACAGTACACGGGCCTCTAGAATTTCTCCTCCAACGAAATTCAACCGCCGCGGCCGGGATCGAACCCGCGTCTTTCGGGTCAGCAGCCGAGCACCATAACCATTGAGCCACCGCAGCGGCACTTATTTCATTTCTATTCGGGGAAAAATTCCGAAGACTTCAGATTCGGGGTTCAGGCGCTCGTTTTGTTCCGATATCAAAATTGTTCACTGTTTACTTAATATTTCCGTGAACAGGCGGTACCCTAGCAAAAAAACTGATAGAAATTTCTACAAGTCTCTTAAAAATATGTATAGGTCGTACAGGTCCTTCTATTAGTCTGATTTATATTCCTACCTGACCCATAGAACTCTGTACCAGACTGGTAGGGAGCAGATAGATCTCACTGTGCCATGTACAAGACCTGATAGGATGATGTATCAGTCTTTTACAGAAAACAGAGATCCTCATACAACATATAGAATTCCAACTGACACACTAATAAAGCCCGGTAGAATATTACAGAAGAGGGCAAATACGGGCTGGTTGGTACATGTTTCACGAATTGGAAAAGCGCTGGTGTAAATTCCTAGTCAAAGTTTGCTTCAGTTTCGTGTCTTTCAGGAGTGCAGAGATATTTTGCATTTTTTTTCTCCACCTGTTCTGTGGTTGATGTTGATTGCTTTTTGTAGTTTGCTTATAGCAGTTTTCTTTTATTGCCTGCTACTCTGGGCTCAAACTTTTACTGTTTAATGCGAAAATATTATTCCTGTTTTAAATGTGATCACCCTTCTGCTATTCCTGTTGTGTTCTTGACGAGAAGGTATGTGTTCATTTACAGTGAATTTCTAGTCAGTGGCTCCTTTCGTTTGTTTTATGGTTTACAACTTGCAGGATATGCAGTGTTTTGAAATACTTTCTGTCACTCCTCCTGTTGGTGTGGTTGATTTTTATTGGGTTAATACTTTCTTCACAGCATTTTTTTTTTTGTTTCCTGCAGGACAAGGCAGGTGTGAATACGATGTGGGTTTCATTGTTATTCAATGTAAAAACCTTTGCTGTTTTAAATGTGATCAATTTATTAGTCGTTTTTGAACTGCTTGGTACATTAATTTTGTTGTGTAGATTTTTATTATGCATTCCTTCACAAATTGTTTGCTTCATCATTTGAATTATATGTACTGCCTTTTGTGATAATACAGAAAGATTGTTTTTTACTTATTTTCTTGGCTGCCGCGAAAGCTTGTTTCTCCTCGATGCACATACTACACCTATACAACACATATAGGTACTGATAGGCGCCATAGATCTGGTACACTAATACGAATACTCTAATACACTGATAGACTTATATACGCAGAATAACGCTGATACATCCAGAATAGAACTAAAAGGAATTTTATCAGTGTATTAGTTGTATCGTTTCATAATGCAATAGACAGAACTGATAGGATTCTTAACAGTTTATCCTATCAGAATTTTTGCTAGGGTATATGGCCGGTGTTTAACGGATTAATTTTTTTCCCTTAGTTATTGTATAGCATTCCGCCACTGTGGTCCAGTGGTAATGGTGTTTGGCCTGTAAGTCCAAGGTCGCAGGATCGAATCCTGGTCGAAACACCCGGGCGTTTTTCGATGTTAGCGGACGTTAAAAAAAGAAAACAGGTGGTCAAAACCAAACCGGTGACCACCTATACAGCATCTCCTGCGGGCCGCATGCACTTTGTAGGCGTTGAAGATATATATGCCAACTTGAACTTACCAAAGGCCCAAATTACCGCCGTCACCCGCAGAATTTCCGCTTCCGTGCTTGACCTGCCTGCCCGTGCAAGTATGGGCGCTCCGGTCTTGTTCTTTCAGCATCACGGCTGATATTTTGAGTGCAAAGCACGCTTAGATACAACCACAGTAGTCAGCGTATACGTGGAGTCTCATTACGTTCAATGCAGTTAAAATCAATGCTTTTCAATTTAATTACATGTTGAGTAACTAATCGGTTTATATATCCCAATCCGATCGCACACGATATTCGCCTTTTATGAGGCGAATATCTTGAATCATCGGAATTGACACCTTTACTGATTGTCCGCTATATGTCCAGAACAGACCGGTCAGGCACCTACCGAGCGCCTTTTTTTTTTCTTTTTCTCAATTCATCATCCGACGCTCGTAGTGGGCAGTTGAATGCGTTAAGTCGCGTGAACTGCGAGTGCTCGTCGTGTGAGAAGGCTTGCTTTTCAGGACTCGAAATTTTGGACGCAATAAGGTATGTTGTGTAAAAATTAGAATTG